>NC_052626.1:18922657-19227136 GCF_016161935.1 Mauremys reevesii | reverse complement strand
TTTAAAAAAATAAAAGATATCTTTCTTCATAGGAAAAAACACCCAGAATTCAATAAAAATAGCTGCAGATTGACACACTGAAGAATAAATGAAATAATCTCTGATTAACAGACCTCCCCCAACCAAGGGATTGGTCGACCTGTCAAGGGACACAGGATGAAGTGGACAACTGAGTCTATTGGAGGTACTTTGAGAGCACGTCTCTTTTCATTCCCACAGCTGTATGCCTCTCTTTTTATTACAGGCATTCTCAACCTGAAGATCACAACCACCCTGTTCTCTCCATATTGCTAAATGGGTCCCTGCTAGATGGGAAAAGGGTCTTGGTATAGAAAAAGGTCTCAGTAGGAAAAAATTTGAGAACCTCTGTTCCATGGCCCTGGCTTTCCCCTCTCTTTAATCCATGGATCTTTTAAGGTTCTGCCTCTCTCCTTTCAGCTCCCTGCCTTAACTACAGGACTCTCCTTTCCTCATCTCTCTTTCTTTTAGGACCAATCTCTTGTCTGAGGCACTCTTTTTGAAGCCCCATTTCCCGCCTGCTCCAATCTCACTGTTATAGTTCTATACTTCTTTCCTGAGGCCATCTCAGCATTTACCAAGGCTACTTCTGAACTGGGTATGGTCAGGGCGAACTCCATACAGCTTCCCACCAATGCTACTTACCGACACCACCTACCACTCTGCCTGTACTGCTTAACGCATGCTTCTGACACATACTTTCTCTTAGTACCAAACCTGCTCACCCTTGCCTGGGTCCAGAGTGACCGGCCAGTGATTCAACTGTCTCACACATGCCCTCACACCTGCATCTCCCTCAGCCAGCTTTGACGTATTCCTTCAAATAAAACTCACCAAGATAGATCAGGAACTCTTCTGGTGAAGGCCTCCAGTAATGTGAAATCTTCCAAGAGGAACTTACTGGCAGTGAGCAGTTTTTGAAGTGATGACAGTGAACAGACTATTAATTTAAAATGAGGAGGATGCTGGTCAAAGAACATCGTTAAACACTACATGTGTTTTATATCTAAGATACAGAAGGTGAACTGAGGAGCTTCTCCTACAGCTTCTCCTATGTTAAACACAGTGACTTTGCAATGGTAAAATAATAACTCCAGTGAAATATTCAGAACAAATATTAACAAGGGCCGGATCCTCATCTGGAGTAAATTGATCTAACTCCATTGACCTCTACGCAGCTGTGCCAGTTTACACCGGATGAGGATAGGGGTGCAGAAGACCATTAGAAAAAGTAACCTTTCCTGTTCTTCTGCAGGTTTCTAATATGAGCTGACTACCTCAATGTGCTTTATGTTATGGATACATTGTTAATCTCTGAAAGGAGAAAAGATTTCAGACAAAGATTCAACAGAATTTTTTATAAGCATTTGCACCAATTATCTTAAACTCAAATTGTTTCACAAAATCCAAAGGGAATTAAGATTTTAATTTCTTTCTTCTCCCTTGTTTTTCTTCATTATTTGTCAAAGCCTAGTGACTAATCCCATCTTAAACATGAATATAAAATAGACCTAACAGATGTTCTGTCTGCTGCAAAACTTTATTTAGGAAGACACGGTCTGCATGAAATATGAATGTGAAGGTCAGAGCTTTGGGATCATTGTTTGTAATTACAAAGCTATGTCATTATTTAGTTATTATTTATAATTTGGTGCATGAGTTTCATGAGTGATTAATGGTGTTGGCTTAAATCAGGCATAATGCTAGCAGGCATCATGCAAACTTCTACACTGCAAATGAACCTTAATCCTGACCTGGAGCACCTCTGCTATTGAAGTCCTCGGTTTCTCTGGAACAGAGGCTGCCAATCATGCTGAGCTGTGCCAAATGGATTTTATTTTTTTGAAAGCCACAGCATCTGAAATTAAGCTTTCAAATACATTTTGACCAAAAAGCCTGGAATACCAAAATTCTTCCTGGTTCTGCCACAACATTCTGAAAATTATTTATTTTCTCGTACATGCCTTATGTATGTGAATTCTATTTTATTCAGACATGTACTACATGAGTTTTATATCTTATCGGCTAGTTTGTGTCCCCTGAAGATACAGAAGGTGAACTGAGGGTACAAGGAGCTTCTCCTATGTCTATGTCCCTGCATGGGGTCTGACCAGTATCCCACAGGGCTTCTGTCATAGGGAAGAGGGAGGGCTATGGGCCCACTCAGCTCCTCATGCCAACACCAGCCATAGAAGTGGCCACCCAGGAAGAGAAGCATACCTTGAAACCTATTAAAGGATGTTGTAAAAACTATGCTCTCCTAGCTCAGGTCAGGTCTGCTGAGGATAGTAAACCTTTAGTTGAACTTGAGTCCAATTTTGAATAAGCTGGGGCTGATTAATGGCATTGCATGGAAACTTTAAAACAGTAAGAAATGTTATAAATCTTGATTTGTATCAAAATTTCTTGAAGAAAACAGATTTTTTTTGACCACTGTATTTCAGCTGGAAATTGTTCCCGTCAGGGCCGGCTCCAGGCACCAGCTAAAGAAGCAGGTGCTTGGGGCGGCCAATATCAAGGGGTGGCACTCGGGCCACTACTGGGGCAGCACATCTGGGTCTTCAGTGGCAATTTGGCGATGGGTCCCTCAGTCCATGTGGGAACGAAGAACCTGACACCTAATTGCCGCCGAAGAGTGGAGCAGTGCGATTGTGCTGCCGAGGCTTTTTTTTTTCTTTTGCCGCTTGGGGCAGCAGAAAACCTGGAGCCGGCCCTGGTTCCTGTCAAACTTTTATAGGAAATATTTTGCTTTTATGCACAGTTCTAGATTTGTTTCAGGATTTGTTTGAAGGAAAAACTCAAAGGGAAACTTGCAGAAACTGCACCAGAAAGAGAAATTGCTCAGTTTCAAACTGTTGGAATCATGACTTCTGTCTAGAAATGAGCTCAATCGAGCTATGGAATTTGAATGAGAAGCCAGATCCAGATTTCAAGCACTTCAGAGTTCAGTTTGGCTCATTACAGCAGTGAAATCCAGATCCCGGATTTTGAATGCCCCTAAGTGTACATGCATCCGATGGAGTGGGTATTCACCCATGAAAGCTCATGCTCCCAAACGTCTGTTAGTCTATAAGGTGCCACAAGACTCTTTGCTGCTTTTACAGATCCAGACTACCTCTCTGATACCTAAGTTTAGGATTTCTATTTGAGCTTCTCTACTTCTGATGTACAGTGCTGACAACATCCTTAATCGTTGTATGCATCACGTCCATGGGATCTATTGCATACTTGCCCATTGACTTCAATGGCCTTTGGATCAGGCCCTAAATGAAAATACACATTTCTCACTGGCTTCATTTAACAAAGTCTGTTAGTTTTTTTATTAAAAATGTACCCTTATATCCTTTTTTGCCTAGTAATGATTTAATAACAATGATTCACCTTTATGGGGTTACAGTTTTAGTAATGATGGAGCTGTGTCACTAACACTGTGACATAATAGCTAAGCCACTTACCACCTCCTTGGTTTACCTCCTTTCCGATCCTGCGTTTTGGCCATTTTCTTGAAGACGCTGCCTCTGCCAAACTTTTCCTGGCTGCTCTCCCAATATTGGAAGAAAGCCTTTCAGGCTGTTTGAAAATTTGCAACCAGATCATGTACTGTATGGCTTTGAAAAGAAGAAAACACAAAGACAAAGACAGAATGTGATAGAATTTTACTTAATGCATTGGCATGAAGTGTAAATACATACTGCATACAGATACTAAACTTCCCCAGCTCTGATATGAAATAATTACCCTGGGGAACTCTGTGTAAAATAAGTCCTATATAACCATTCAAATATGGATGATGTGATTCAGGTGACCTCTTCTTAATACTAAAGGTCAGCTATCAAGTAGAAATGTGAATGTTTATTTAGTAACATTATTATAGTTTACCCTAGAAACAGAAGAAAATGATGTTTAAATCTGTAATTCCAGTGACTATTATTTGCATGAAGTATGGGAGAGACAATATGTATATAACATCAATGATTTGGTTTCTTTGTGAACGCTCTTAAATTCAGCTGATCAGTCCCATTTAAAGAGTTTTTGTGTACTAAACGAAACGGTGAACTAACCTCATAAAGATCTGTGTCCAAAGGCAATTAATGCCAAAAGAGTAATTAGTTTTCATGTTCAGGCACGCAGTGGATAATACACCACAATATACAGTAGATCAGCATAATCATTTGTCTTTGTTTAAAAAGTCGCTTTGAATCACAGGATGAAAAATCCCTTTTCTCATGAAGAGGAGTATCTGAGACTCATATTATATGCTGCATTAGTAGATTTCTGCATGGAAGCACACTTGATTTCTAAAAGTCATGTTGAAGATCTTTAATTTTGTTACTGACCAAACAGACAGACAAACAAAGCAAGGATCCTCCTGGCAATAAGAGTGGCCATGCTGGGTGAGACCAATGGTCCATCTAGCCCAGTATCCTGTCTTTCAACAGTATCTGGTGCCAGATGCTTCAGAGGGAATGGACAAAACAGGGCAGTTATTGAGTGATCCATCCCCTGTCATCCAGTCCCAGCTTCTGGCAGTTGGAGGTTTAGGGACACCCAGAAACATGGATGTTTCAGGTAAGCTACTTAACCTAGTCTAATGTTACAAATCACCTCTTGTACAAGGCAGGGTGCAAGTCTACATGGAACAATGTGGTCTGAACATAGAACTAGAAACCTAATTTTTAATCCTGTCTCTGAAACATCTAGGTCTAAGGAAAGTCTCTTAACCTTTCCATGTCTCAGTTTCTCCATCTGTAAAATGGGGACAATAATATTTCTCTGGCACCTGAGAGTGTTTATAGCAGGGGTCAGCAACCTTTGGCACACGGCCCATCAGGGTAATCCACTGGTGGGCTGCATGATGGATGCCTCTGCTATTGAATCCACGGCCAATGGGAGCCGTGGGAAGCGGCGTGGCGTGCTGGCCGCCACTTCCCGCAGCTCTCATTGGCTGGGAATGGTGAACCACAGCCACTGGGAGCTGCTGGGGGCCGTGCCTGTGGACAGTCAATGTAAACAAAATGTTTCGCAGCCCACCAGCGGATTACCCTGATGGACCGCGTGCCAAAGGTTGCCAACCCCTGGTTTAGAGGATGATTTAACTAATTTTTTAAAGCACTTGGAAGACGTAAAATGGAACAGTATGTAATTGCTAAATAGCAATTATTGAGGTTGAAGAATCAAATCATTCTTCTAGCTAAATCATGGCTTTAATGAATTCAAGTGGAGATTCGTCATTGATGCCAGAATTTGGCTCTAAGAAGAGATGGGTCCAAATCAAAGTAGTATGTAATAGCTATCAACACCTTTCTAATATGCTACAGGCGTGGCCAATAGTGCATTAAGGTGACAATGAAATAGATTCACTGATCCTCTGATGAGTCCCACCCCCACTCTCAAAATGAGGCTCCATAACATTTTTATCCCCCAGTAGCATCTCATGTAGTGTTTTGTTTTTTTTCACAGTGACACTTGTTTTCCTCATGGCAAGCAGTACTGTGGTCCACTATTTGTGAGTGACTCATGCCAGGTTTAGTCTATCCCTGGGATGGCAAAATGTATCTCCAAAAAGCCTTACATCTATAAATGCTGTCATACTGCCATCTGAGTTGGATTAGTCACTGTAGCAGCATCGTTTCCAGTTTCTGAGGTAATTCTTAGAGGATAATGGTAAATGATAGCATTGTACATTATGCTTCAGATTGGATCTCAAAATATTGGTCTTTACTTACGTCGCCTGAACAGTCATGTTGCTGAAGGCAGGCAATGTATTTCGTAAACTACTTTCAGCCATCTCTGGTTTTAGTGCCACATTTTATTCTGGTTCTAGAGACTAAAAAATATCTCTGTTCTCTTTATCTTTCTCTGCTATCAATATTCTCCTTTCCCAGAAAAAAAAATGACTACACTGAAGGGAAAAGAGAAATGTTCAGAGGAAGACTGAGTATTCCTCTGTAATTTAAATCAATTTGGGGGCTCATTCAAATTCAAGTTCAATCTTTGCATTATCTCTTTGTGACTCTTAGATGACATTAACATACAGAAATTGCATAAACTTAAAATTTTGATTAAAAAAAGAATATTGAAAATAACCATCTATACCAGATACTTTGAACAGAGTCAGACTCTAAGCCTATCTCTGTGACTTAAACAACATCTAGAAGAAAAAAAAAATCAGTACAAGAAAGAAAGAGAAATTATCCAAATCTTAGTCTGAACTTCAATTCTGTTCCAGCAGGGTCAGCAAAATGAAAGGTCAGAAATAAAATAATGGGGAGAGGGAGAGAGAAGGAGAGGGATGGAAAAAGAGATCAATGATTTAAAAAAAAAAAAGAAAAATAGTCTGGCAGAAAACAGAAGGTCCTGTGTTTTACAGGAGTGAAATAAAAGGCAGATAAACTAGTTCCAATTTATAACAGAGACCTTTCTAATGCTCCTTTTTACATGTATTTGCTTTACCAGGGAGAAAGGAGAATTGCAAGGCAATTGGCACACATTACCCACTTAAAAAAAAAAAGAATTTTAGGATTCTAGAGGAACTGGAAGAACACCCATTGGACCTTAGTCCCTGTCTCAACTCATAAAATGAGAGAACAGAAACAAGAGAAAAAACAAGAGAAAAATGAATCAATTTATTTCAGCAATCGCAGAAAACGAGGGGGGAAAAAGGTGAGGCACCAGGAGGCATAAGGCTGAAATAATGTCAAAATACTAGCAGCCTATAGAAAAAATAAACACGCATAATAATAAATGAGGGGCGTATTATTGCCGGATTGCACATTCATTAGGCTCCAAAACAGGAAGCACGCGCTTGGCTTAAGAGGAAAGCATGTGAGTTTCAGATTGCACAGAAAGTGACAGTACCATATGCCGTGGTTAATAAATTTTTAGCTTGCTAACTATGCCTAAAACCATTTTTACAGCTGTTTAGTGACATCACCTAGAAAACACTCTTTAATACTCTTGGTGGATAGTTAATCCAGAGACAGAAGTATTTATAAAATCCATCTACCAATTATTATTGTTTGTTTATATTACCAGATAGGTAATGGAGGTCATGGACCAGGACCCAAGTGCTTTAACAGAACAAAAAGACAGTCTTATCCAAAAAGTGTATTGATAGGGCCTGATTCTCTCTTGTACTTAAGTAGCTCTGTTGGGCCAGATCCTGAGTTTTTGTAAATCAGCATAGCTTCACTGACACTCAAACTCTAATGCATCTTTTGAATGTTCATTGACTTTACACCAGCTGAGAATCTGGCCCATTGACTACACTGAAGTGACGCCTAATTAATTTGCACTAGTGTGATTGAGAGGGGAATCAGGACTGTAGACTTCTACTGAAAGAAGTTGTAAGTACTCAGTACTTCTGAAATTGGGTCCCAAGGTCATTATAATTTTTTGTTTCCTTTCTTCACATTGGCCAAAGTATTATGAAACCTCTGTGGATAGTAACTGCAGAAATCGAGTCATCCAAAATTAGAAACATGGTCAGAAGGGCTTTCTCCAGAACATGACATGAAATTGCTGAAACAGCTGCAAGAAAGAGCAGAGAGATGTATGATGTATTTGGATTGCAGGGAATTAATAATCAAGATTTTGATTATCATAGGCAGGTGCAAGAGATGTGCTTTTCCACAGTTACTCTTCAACATATATATTGACCACATGGTGCATGAAAGTGGATCAAGTAAACTGCAGTAGAAGTGTAAAAAAACGAACCACAGAATGACTACAGAAAGAACAATCAGAGCAAGGAAGAATAGATTAAGGCAGTCTTATTTGCACATAATTTGTTCCTTTGTGAAAGTGCTGAAGATCTTAAAAGCCTTTGTAAATGCCTTTAAGGGAATATGACAGAAAAAGGACCTCAAAAATCAATAGTCTTGATTCTTTTTCCCCTAGTTTGCATTAGTGTAACCTACTAGCTGAGCCTATGTAATTTGGATGTCATCTAAATTTGCAGTTCAGACAGACTGCTAAATGTAGCTCAACAAGACAGAGCCTTGTCTGTCTGATTGTGACTAATGTAGAGAAAATGAGGTGTCTGATAGGGAGCTCAAAACTGCCATTCCTCATGTAAACTGGAGATTTCAATTCTTCATTCCTTTTCAGTTACAAATTACATCAGGAAACAAAGTGCACATGGAAAATACACAGGAACTCAGCTTTTTTCATTGCTCATTTCTGCAAATGTTTCAACCTTCTTTGATATCACAAAAGATCAACTAATTAGTGAATTAAAGAGAAAAAATGATTTTTTGTGTCATTAATCAAGATTACTTCCTTTTCCCTGGGGGGAGGAAATACCATAGGCAACAAGCTGTAATAATGCTCAATGAACACTAATGTATTTGACAGAAGGTTTGGAACTTCTAGCTCATTCTGATACAATTGTGCCTGCTCTCAAAATGTCTCAGGACTGGGCTGAAGAAATTGTATGGGAAATTAGTCTCTGTTCCTTTAATGGCAGGAGTTTGGGGGGATGGGAAGGGATGTCTTTAAAGCAGTGATGAAGAAATGGGTTGACATAATGACAACCTCTTACACATCTCTTCTATTTGATACAGGAAGACATAAGATCCTTTTAATTACTCATTTTCTACCTGCCAGAGAGGACAGCAGCAGGAACAAAATAGGAAGAAACAACACTTGTCAAAATGATCATTAGGTTTTAATTCTTGCAATAGCTTGTGAAATAGGACATTGTTCTTCTCTGACATGTTAGACTACAACCCCATCTTGTCTGGTGAAGAGTATGGAAATGATGAAGAAGCGTTAGTCGTTTAAATGGCCTCACTGCAAACTACCACTCTGATCCTGCAAACACTTATGCACAAGGTTTGCTTTACTCACATGCACATTCTCATTGAAGTCAATCACAAGTGATGTTACGCAAATGAATATTTGCAGAATTGGGAACTAAGTGATCATTTGACAAGCACATGATACTTACTCAATAGTTTATTCCTTGTATGTTTTAAAAATGGCCCCAGCGTAAAAAAAAGGAGATTTCTAATGGAAAATACTGTATCAGTTGTCAGAGAAAAACCAAGTGTTTGTGTTACAACACTGCTCTCTCTCTCTCTCTCTCTCTCTCTCTCTCTCTTTCTGTGCCACTGAAAGCCAATGCAAAGACTCCCATTGACTTCAATAGGCTTTGGATCAGACGCACATAAATCAGCTGGATAAATATCCCACATACACCAAAGAATTGGAAAATCAGGAGTGGATCAATCTAGTTTGGATTTATTGGGTCCCTCTGAAATTGGGAGCATCTACTTATCCATTGTTATAGGTGATTATTGTACTAGCATCCGAAGAAGTGGGTATTCACCCACGAAAGCTCATGCTGCAAAACGTCTGTTAGTCTATAAGGTGCCACAGGATTCTTTGCTGCTTCTATTGTACTAGCCTTTCCCCAGATTCCATATGACCACGTATTTGGTCAAATATTCTAGATTCCCCCCTGGAGGAGACAGAACTTGATCCATCACTCTCTACCCCATTCTGACCCTGACAAAACTCCCAGGAACCTCTTTGCTTTTGGCTGGCTTGAAAAATCTTCACACTTCCTTTGCCCTGTGATATCTCCATGACTTCTCTGTGTTGCTGGCCAGTAATTTTGGTTTGTTGACAGGCAATGTCAGAATGATCCTCTAACCCTTAGGCAGAGCATGCCCAAATGTCTTTATGTTTTACACAGTTTTAAAGTAGCAGTGTATACCTGGGAAATGGATCTGGGTTGTTTCTTTTGACTTGAGTGGGGTAGAGGTGGGGATGGATCCTTAGGCTTAGAAAAAAAGAAATCCAGATTGATTAGTATAAACATATAGGGCCAGCCTGTGCCCAGGTTAGCAATGCAGTTTGGCCTCTCAGGTGTGGGCTTGGAATCACCGAGTCCATAAGCCTGGGTCCAGGGCCGGCTCCAGACCCCAGCGCGCCTAGCGCGCACTTGGGGCGGCACGCCACGGGGGGTGCTCTGCCTGTCGCCAGGAGGGCGGCAGGCGGCTCCGGTGGACCTCCCGCAGGCGTGCCTGCGGAGGGTCCGCTGGTCCGCGGCTGGGGTGGACCTCCCGCAGGCGTGCCTGCGGAGGGTCCGCTGGTCCGCGGCTCTGGTGGACCTCCCGCAGGCACGTCTGCAGGAAGTCCACCGGAGCCGCGGGACCGGCGACCACCAGAGCGCCCCCTGCAGCATGCTGCCGTGCTTGGGGCGGCGAAATTACTAGAGCCACCCCTGCCTGGGTCCCACAGGCCTGGTTTACAATGCAGTGTTGACAGACCCCCTGAATAGGACCAAGGGTTGACCTTGGCTCCAGCCATTTGCTGCCTATTTCTCACACCTCCCTGTCTCCCACCCCATTAGAGAGAGAGTAAGTAGGTAAGAGGCCTCTACTATCTCTGTGTGCCTGGACATAAGGGAGCCAAAGCTCTAAGGAGTTCTTAGCCCTGCACGGCCATGTAGCCCACTGTACAGCCAACCTCAAGCATTCAAAAATCATGAGTCAAACCTCAAAAAATCATGAGAAAATAACAAGATATCTAAAAAATTACTAATTGTAGAGCACTTTTTCTTTGCATTCTGGTTTCTGGACTCTTTATCTGTGCTCAGTCATGTTTCAAGCTTTTTTTCTACAACCATGATGGGAGTTTATGAAAAAGAAAGTTGAGATTCTTACCTAATCTCATGCCTTCAGGAGCTGGAGATTAAAGAAAAACACTAACTATCATGAGAGTCATGATAAAAACATGAGAGCTGGTAACACTGAGTTCAAGACACAAGCTAGCCCAAAGCAAATTAATTCATTTTGTTTTGCTTTTGAGGCCTATGGTGCTTGGTGAACATTCCTTGCTGGGTCAGATTTTCAGCCAGCCTCCAATTTTGCACAGGCTGGTTTGCACACACAAACAGAACAGATGGACAACCAGCTGCTCAAACTGCATCACAAATGGCTGTTTTTCCCATGCATCCACTTTAATGGTCACCATCAGTTATTACACTTGGTGTGCAAAACTGGATGTGCATAATCAGAGGCTGGGAGTGAAAATGCGGCTTTCTGTGTGTGCACTATGCGTATAAAGCAGAGACTGCCACAGCCATGTCAGAGGTTTCCTGGGGTCTGCTGCAAAGAGGGACTCCCATTGATTCCAAAGGGATTTGGATCAAGCTATTTGTGCATTGGGTAAGATTTCTCATACTATATATCAGTGCTGTATAGTCTTCATAGTAAGCATAGACAACATTTGAATATCAAGTATCTGGAAGTTGAAGTCAATCTGGAACATTATTGGGTTCATGCTGCAAAGGAGACGTGAAAGAGAAGTAGACAATGGGGGAGAGAAATGGAAAAACAGACAGTGTGAACACTGTGGAAGAAATCCTGGCGCCACTGAAGTCAATGGAAGTTCTTTAATTTACAGGAGAGGAAGGTTCAGAAACCTAGACTAGCTTTGTGAACCCGAAGAACAGTTGGCAAAGGCCACCTGTCCCCAGTGCTGATCCTTAAAGCAAAGCAAAGAAGGAAGAGAAATGTTTATTTCTAATGGAAGGGACACAGAGGATTGAAATCAGTTTCCTTTCGGAATGGGCCAAATTGAAAGCCTTTACTCAGTGTTATTTTTATTTTTTATTTTTTTTGGGGGGGGGGAGGGGGGATGACAACCTTCCACTGAGCTTAATGGGTTTTCTTTTTGCCTGAGTAAGAACTGAAACCAGATCATGCTTGGCCATAAGGTACAAGGGGGTACAGCCATTGGGGCATAGGCATCACAGAGGGCATGCATATCTGGTACTCCACCCCTCTAATGTGGCCAGAATTGCATCATATTATTTGTTCCCAGCCCATTATCACTGTGATCTAGGGGACAAGGATTCAGGAGACCTGGGTCCTGTTCCCAGTTCTGCTGGTGACCTTTGGCAAGTCACCTCACTGCTCTGTGCCTCAGTTTCCCCATCTGTAAAAATGGGGGTGATGATGCACACCTCATTTGTAATGTACTGTATAAGGTATTATTACTTTCCTTGGCACAATGTGGAATTTCTGGGCATGTCTGTATGAGCATTGACTTCGTTTCTTCTTCTTCTTTCCTTTTCATTTCAGATTCCTCTGATCTATCATATAGTCTACTTTTTCATCCTTTTCAATATTTTAATGACATTTTCTGGGGGTGGTTTTTGCTCATATTCTCACCATAATGCTTTGTCTTTTCCTATCTTATGCAAACCACATTTTCTTCCTTTTTTTGTCTTTTATCTCTGACATGGAGTCCTAGTCCCTTTTCTGTCTTTTTAGCTGCAATTTATTCCTTTTTTTCCTGCATATTTTTCAGCATTTGAACCTTCCCATATTTCCCTTGTGCTCTTTCTTTATTTTTATTTTATTTTCCAGAGCCAGCCCTCTTCCTCCCCATTTTGGCATAGTTACCTCTCCCCTTTTCTTTCATTCTCAGTGCTCCACTTCATTGGGAACTGTAATGAGAGGGGAAAGAAAAAAGAACCCTGCTCAGTGAACAGAATTTTTGCAAGGATTCCTTGCCCACTAAAATTCATATTCATTATGTGTCTGTAAACTATTTGCAGTGGGAACTGGGAAACCCCTTTAGCTTGTTTCATGTGTCTCCATTGAGTTTAAATGGTCTTTAATCATTTCTGTGTGTGCAGATTAGCCTGTTTTGTGTCATTGTGCTTCAGTGCCTTACATGTTCTTTAATCCCTGGACAAATTCATAGCCTTTGAGTTAAAGTTGCATGACAAAGCAAAGTTATATGTGTGCAAAACAATGCAATTTTTTATTTACTTTAAAGAAAAAACCCTCTTTGACCTTGTCAAATGGCCTGTGTTCCTGACTGAGGGAGTCTTTTTCTGAGCTTTATGTGCAGGCATCACTTCTGTGCTGCAGTGTCTAGTATAAAGTTTTTTATTGAACTCGGGAGAACTGGCTCTGCTAGGAACTAGTTTCTGTGTGGCACTGACTAGGTTAAGTTTAGCTAGATTTGTGAGTTACCTGCTGCTTGGAAAAGGCTGTCATCTACTAAGCGCCTTGCTGTAAGCCAGCGTTTCTAACACTTTGCCTCTAAAGTACATAAAATAGTAAGGCTTCCTTAGAATTTTAAAAAGAAGGCTCAGAATAAAGTGCATCCTACTCTGTCGAATCATAGAAATAGAGTGTAGTTTGGTGAGTCTTTAAAGTGGATTTTAAGGCCTTCAACCTGCATTCCTTGCTCCCCTAAAACTCACCTGGGAGTTCGGGCTGTGCAAGGAATGCAGTATCAGGCTTTAAGCAACCACTTCAATATTCTGCCCTCTCTCCACCACTTGCTCATGTCCTCTCAGGATTCAGCAGGAACTCAATCATCTGCAGAATATTCAGAGTCCAAGGGATGTTTCAGCTTTTGCTAAATCCCAGCCAAAAAAAAATTAAATATATTTAATATTAAAAAATTTTCCTCCATTTTTTCTGCTTCCTTGAGCCTCCCTAGACGGAGTGATTCCTCTCTTAGGAGACAGCTTCAACACATGAGAAGCTCTGCTTACAGATAATTATGTGTACAGTGTTGGATTTTCCTAAAAAACACCCTCTCGTGTTCTGGCATTACGGGGTATACTTCACCCACCACTCCGATGTGACATAAAGCAGCCCACTCCTAGACCTAGCAACGGCATAGTAATAGCATTTACCCTACATAAAAGGTTTCCCTACGAGGCAAAGCAGAGATATTTGTTAATGTTATTCATGCTTTTTTGGTTTAACCTCCTGATAAACAGAACCACTATGTATGAGATCACTCATAGACATGGCCATACATTTATTCAGTTACAAAAAAAGTTATATTCCTTGAACATGTGTGAATTTGAGGAAGCTCTAACTGTACACGATAAGCACTTAAATTTGGTGCACAGATGGTCCAATAGGCTTTGTAATTATTGTATTGCACCATTATGTACACAAGAGTTTCATTCATTTAAGATGTATTTTTCTTGTAATTGGAATCTATCTTGGTGTGTTGGCTTGTATGTTTGCTACTGGACAGAAGAATCATGTAACCGGGTTCCTAGCATAGGTTTACTGCTGTGTAGGGAAGGTTTTATTTATTTGTTTTTCTTGTCCACCCTCTGATAAAGAATAAAGTCTGGTGTAAGGTATGGTATTGCTGGATGATCTAGTGTTGTCATAAAGATAATGTGTCTATTGAGAGAAGCGCTATGTGTGAGCTGAGTGATTTGTTCTTAGAATTTCCTATTAACATTAAAAAGAGAAATACTAATTATTTGAAAACTGCTTTTTAAACCCACGAGGAAGCATCTTTTTCATGCTCTGGGGAGTAAAAAGCAAGCCACCTACAAACAGGAGATAAAGAAAATAACTCTAAATCATTCGGCTAAGCAAAACATATCCATTTTTGTCAATTGCCGTGATTTAATTAAAACACAGAGGTTGATTCCAAACCAAACCAACACCTAGTTATCACAAGTGTTAATTACAAGTCTTGCTTTAACTGAATGACTAATAGAACTGGATGGCAAACACTTTCCCAACCGTGAACAGATTTTCTGACAAATGAAGCAGGATGCAAATTGAGGGCATCTTCTAACCTTTGGAATCCTGCTTTACCACTGCTGTGAATAATCATTGGGAATTGTTTTAGTCAATATGAGGGGCTGTTTATCAATACATTCTGCCTGCAGTTTGCTCAGTGAGAAATGGACAGCGGGTGGGGGAAGCACCGTAATCCAGAAATCCTTTTCTTTCCAATGACATATAGAGATGTGAATACTGAATAAAGATCTGAATACAGCTTGCTAGGTGCGTGCTTCCAGTGGGCCACTGAAATAAAGTAGGAGTTAAAATATCAGCTGCAAGCCTCAGTGCTCCCAGAACAGAGACATTTATGAAGAGTTTATAACTAGAAGTGGTTTTGGACAGCTGTGAATGCCAAAAAAGTGCCTGCCTTTACAAACCATCCCATTCTCTGCATACACACACACACAGCCAAATGAATGACAGCCACAGCAATGACAAACCTCACATCCTTTTATTTTTAAACAACAGGCAAGGATTTTTGTTCCATTTCTCTTTCTTGACAGCGCTAGAAACCACCTCCTCCATTCTGCTTGGTGTGTGAAACGAGAAAGGGCTGTGACAAACCATTTCAAATCACACAGGAAACTTCAGACAAGGTTACCCTAGTTCAGCTGGGAAGACTCCAAATATGCAAACGGTGCTTATCTTAGCCAAAAGTATTTATTTGCAGTGCTTCAGAGGGGTAAGGATGGGGAGACCAGGAAGTTGATTATTTTAGCTGCAACTTGACCTCTGATCCTGCAAACTTTTATGCATGTGCTCAACTTACATGGCTGGCTCCACTGAGGTCAGGTGACTAACCTGCATAAAGTTAAGCACATACATGAGGCATGTGTAGGATTGTGGCCGGGGGCTTCACAAGAAAGGAACCACGCCCCTGTCCTATTTCAATCCCTCTACTTTTCTTCTTTGCTTCTTGTTCTTGGTGCTCAGACCGTGCAACAAATTTCAATTCTTCTAAACTGAAGATAAGAGAGTTTTGATTTAAAAACACTCCCTGCCATTTCAGGCACTGCTGAGCAGACATTTACAAGGAATTCTTTGCCATTGGAAGGTCCTGGATTTAAGAAAAATAACAAGCTTTGCAAACATCAGTGACGGTAACCTCAAACATCCCGCCGAGGCGGATAAGGATTATCACCCCCACTTTACAGAGGTGGAACCAGATGCAGAGAGAGGGAGGACTAAATGACTTACCCTAAATCTACACAGTAAATCAGTGGAGAGCCAGAAACACAAATCAAATCTGCAGACTCTCAGTCCAGTACTCTAGCCTTATTTTTAGGACACTTTATCCTGTGCTTTAAAAACCGATTCCATTCTTATCTATGGTGGGCTTGAGGGCTATGGGTAGACATGAATGTTGCACTGGGAATCTGCTCCCAGTAAATGCCACCAAAAAGTGACTGATAGGGTTGCCCTATAGAAAATAGACAATGATAGTGTGTTCATTTGTTCTTGACTATCGCTAGCATTGACATTTGGCCATTATAATCTTAACCGTACAATGAAAGGATCCCCTTGGATAGAGCACTAATGATGTTTTGCCAGGTCTGGAGCTTTGTTTGCTTTCCTGTGCTACTCGTTGTCCCTTAATTATTGTGGGATGTAAAGCTGCCATTCTCTTCTAGGTGTTATTTCCATAGTGGCTTGGCACTGCTGCTTATTGATCTACCATAGTAAATGCCAGCTTAACAGGAGTCAGATATTTCCCTTCCAGTGGGCAACTGTTGCAAGGAATAACCTTTTCCTGGGCAGTCGAGATCCAGACATTCACTGCTAAACATGCAATTTCAAGTCTTAATCTGACTGGCACCACTGGGAATTGAATGGCACTCTCTTCACTGGCAGTGGGATCGCACGTCAGCCCTCCAGTGTGCCAAAGCATTGCATCAGCTACTTAGCAGCAGCAGTTTCGTATTGTTTATATTCAGATGAGCATAAGTCCCACTATGATTTTACACTGGCTTTGTCTAAATTAGATTAGTGCGAATCAATAGAATCCTTCTTTGAAAGAAATAATTTGTTGCAGACATCTTGCTGGATCCACTACTGAAATGGGATCAGTTGGCCCAGTACTCCACATGGTTGACTGGCTGTGCTAAAATGGAGTTAGTGGTTTTGTGGTCATAAAAAATATCTATTACTTCTTGTACATTCTGGGCCTGATGAAATCCCTTTTTGAATACAATTCTGGATCTGACAGGGGTAGTCCAATGAAGCACTTATTATTTACTGATGTTGGGTATGCATTTTGGAAAAGAGCTGAGTTGGAAATCATGCAAGCATCTGTTACATAGTTAGATTAAATAATGTAAATGTTTAGAAAATGCAAATGAAGCTCACGATAATTAGTAATGATGCTTTTCTACTGGTATTAATACGGTAATGCTTCTGGCAGTCACATTTAAATTTCGTATGAAGGTTCAAAGCTCTGGAACAATTTCCTGTTATCTAGAAGAACAGATTCCAGTATGAACTTGCTTAGCAAGCTGTACCATGGCTTTGTGACTGAGTTGGGAACTACAAGTCTTTATTTCTCATCGCTGAGCCATTGCCTTTTTCTTTATATGGTTGATTTCAGGAAGAATGAGACCCTTATGCAATTGTGAATGATTGTGTTGGAGCCTGTCTACAAAGTCTTTTGTAATAACATTTTGAAATGAAAAAGGGAGTCCTCTATGAATTACTTCTAAGACATGTAAACAGAGAAAGCAACATCTGCCATGTGAAAGGGGGAGAAAACCAAAGGAAGATCAATCCAAAGCAGCCTTAATATGTAATAGTTTTAATTTAAATATACGTTTTCAAAACGAGTGCTTTCAGAAATGCCTAGGACCTGCTCCGGGTTGACATCTGAGTCGGTGTTATTGGCATAAACTGGTCAAAAATCCTGGCAGAGGCACAGAAAGGGAAGAATACAGAATGTTAACAAAGGCTTCATTAATATTGATGTGTAATTCACATGGCAGCGAAAAGCTGCATTATTAGCCACCATTGTTATGGTTCTGGCATTAATATTCAATGAGGATGTGTGGGTATTGAAATTCCCTGACTTCTGGGTAGCCCGGTGATACTATAAAAAAAAATATACTAGAGCTATGGGAGTTTGGAGATATCTGCCTGGTAAGCAAGCTCAGCTTTATTTTTAAAAAGTCTCCAAATTTACAAGATCAAAGAGAACACTACATGAATGTTTCTTCTAGCATGGCAGACTGTGCCCGCCTGTGCTTAGTTGTTCTTCAGGAGCTTCCTGCATCCACAGATGGAGCAGGGACATGTGGAAGTGACAGTACTGGAGTAACATTACCCTTTTCTTCCTTCCTGCACAGTCTACCTTGCATGTCTCTTGAACAGAACAGCAATGGGAGTTACTTGTATCCCAAAATATCAGAAAAACCCATTGCCACCTAGAAAAAAATGAATGCAAAGTCAATATATCTTTCAATCAGAAGTATAAATAGGTTGAATTTTGGTGCAGAGGCAAAGTGGTCACACTCAGAATCCTACTGTGCGAAGGGCCAGCCCCAAGACCTGTGCATCACTTACAACAAGTCTCACTTGGGTCCTGGTTTGAAGGCTTCAGCAGGAGGTGCGTAGGCCTTGCATTGGTCATCCACACAGCGGCAAATCTCATCCGATGTGATTAGCCACACCTAACAAGCATTGATTGGCCCAACAGCTATCATACAGCTTTATTTCATCAAGCCGTAGATACAGTGATTTCCTCCTCCCACCCCACCCCTCTGAATTTTGCCAGTGTAAAAGGAGACAGGCCAACCCCAACTTTGCCATTTGGGATGGAACAGGAAGCTCAGTCCTCGGTAGGTTCAAGTGAATCCCAAAACTCAAAGCAAAACTCAGCGGAAACCTCCAAGCTAACCCAGGCGTGGTTTGGGGCTGTGTCCCTCTCCACCTTGCCTTGTCACATCCTTTTGGGGTGTTCTGCACTGGTGGCAGCACCTCCCCACTGCTCCCCACTGCAGCGCCTCCCCACTAGGCCTCGCCTCCCCACTGCTCAAGAAACACTGCCTGAAGTTATGAGGCTGCCGTCTAGCTGACTTTGCTTTCAAGCAGAGGCAGCGTTAGCCCACTGGTGGCCCTCAGAAGGAATATTGTGCCCCCCGCCACAACACCTTATAAAAATAGGGGGGCCCCTTGAGATGTTTGAGGCCCTAAGCAATTGTTTACTCTGCTTATGCCAAGCACCAACTCTGGCTGTCAGGGTGGGGCATCCATGCACTCTCTCTCGCTCTCCCCCCCTTTGGGGAAAAGTGCAGGAGATCAGGGCACAAACCTAGCAGAGTGAGAAGCATGCCCCTTTCACTTGTGACCTTTTTGTCAAACTTGGGATTTCTAGTGAACACAGCTCAGCAAGGCTCCTGTATTACACACTCCACTGAGGGCTGAAAGAAACCAGGAGTCTTTGCCGGCCCAATTTGCAACCCAGACAACACTCAAAGATGAGTCAACAGCAGGAAATAAAAGAACAATTGGCAAATATAATTAAATGTGATTGGAGGGTTTTCTCCACTGGTTTAGGTTTAATTCATAGTCAGAATTAATAATATTTATTTGTATAGAACCAGTAGCAGCTTTTATATTAGTTAGAATATGAAAACATAAGAATGGCCATATTGGGTCAGACCAGTGGTCCATCCAGTTCAGTGTCCTGTTGTACAACAGTGGCCAGGCCGAGATGCTTCAGAGGAAATGAACAGAACAGGGCAATTATCAAGTGATCCATCCCTTGTTGTCCAGTCCCAGCTTCTAGCAGTCAGAGATTTAGAGACAACCAGAGCATGGGGGTTGCATCCCCGACCATCTTGGCTAATAGCAATTGATGGACCTAACCTTCTTTTAATAACCTGCTTATCTAATTCTTTTTTGAACCCAGTTATACTTTTGGCATTCACAGCATCCTCTAGCAATGAGTTCCACAGGTTGATAGTGCATTGTGTTCCTTATGTTTGTTTTAAACCTGCTGCTTATTAATTAGGTTCTTGTGTTTGTTAGGTGCAGGGGTAAACACTTTCTTATTCACTTTCTCCACATCATTCATGATTTTATAGACCTCTATCATATCCCCTCTAAGTTGTCTCTCTTCTAAGATAAACAGTCCCAGTTTTTTTTATGTCTCCTCATATGGAAGCTGTTCCATACCCCTAATTATTTTTGTTTCCCTTCTCTGTACTTTTTCCAATTTCAGTATATATATTTTGAGATGTGGTGACCAGAACTGCACACAGTATTGTTTTAGCTTACTACAAGAAAATAACAATGAAACACCAAATGCAGTAGTGATATTAATGGGGCAACACAATGTGGAGAAAGAGACTGGGATAGTGTAAACCTGTAGTTTAGATCCTTCAGGAGTCCTTATTCTAGATTATTTTAGAGGACAGAACACTGGACTGAGACACTGGAGACCTGGGTTCTATTCCCAGTGCAGCCACTGGCCTTTTAGGTGACCATGGGCAAGTCATTTTGCCACTCTGTGCCTCAGTTTCCCCATCTATAAAATGGGGCTAGTGATTCTTCTATAGTGCTTTGAGATCTAGGTATTATTATTGAGGAATTCTGTAGATCTTTAGTTCCATCCCAGACTAATAAACCACGTAAATCTTGTTGCAAGTTCTGTCCATTTCAGAGCCAGTATCAAATATCATATTTAAGTTTCCCACATGGTCATGGTGCATGTGCTTCTTTTATCCTGTATCCCTGCCATTGCTGGCACTCCTTTGATATCAAGCTTATTTTTGTCTCTCTTCCCAGTCCATAGTGGCTGATAGATCTGCCCTCCTGCCTTTGCCATCTGGAACACCATCCCTCACTCTCTGCAAATCATTGACTCCCTGACACTCTCCACACAACATCTGAAAACTAGAGATGGACAACTGGCTCCTTCAGAAAGCGTATCAACAAGCCATACCCCCAAATATATTCACTTCCACCCCAATGGGTCTCCTGTCTTTGCTGATCCATCACAAGGTGCTATCAGAAGAATGATGTTGCCAAAGTCACTTTCCCAAGACAAAGCCCTAAGCCTGAGCCTCCCTGTTTTCCATGCATTCATTCACTCTCCCCATAACTGGCCTTTATCACATTCACCTCTGTCCTGCCAGATCTCTAGAGATGCTTTGTGGCACTTACACACTGTATTTAAAAGCACAGTGGATTTAAAAAGCATTTGTGATTTTTTTATATATATATAAAAAGTGTTGTACAAAAGCTGATGTTTTACAGAGTGTCATTCTCCAGTGCTTTGCTAGGTGACTAATGCCTTGCTGCCTGCTTATCTGCACAAAATATAGCTCATGGTAAGCCTGTTTATTCTTTTGCGCTTACCGCAGACTGGATGTTCTCTTTTAATCAGAATTTCAAGTGAGTGCCATGCAATCAGAGGTTTTTAGAGGAAAGTAAGATGCTCCTCATTTTATTCATACCCTCAGTATGGGTGTTCTGCAAGCAACAATAGCACTCTTAGCCTCAAGCAGATACCTCACAGTAAACACTCAGCCAGCAAGTCTAATGCGGAGCGGCACATTTTGCTGGAGCAAATTTGTAATCATTGAAGTATTCTTCTACAGCTATAGACAAAGATTGACTCCAGCTTGTTAGAGTTGCCCAGCTCTCTGGGGCTGGCAAGAGCTCAGTGCTCTCCATATGTTCTATTGTTCCCAACAATTAGAGGATTACAAGTATTTTATATGGCAGTGGCTGAGGTTGCTGTCATTTTATTTCAGCAGGCCCATTTTTCAGGCACCTGCTTGGATTTACTGTCAGTAAATTCGTGGGTCTGAGGTGCCCTTCTACCTGGAAGAGGAAACTGACAATGAAAAGTACTGTGGTTTCCGGGGTACAAACAGGAAGGGCTTCTTTGTTGTTATGTTTTTCCATGCATAAAAAGCAGCCGTGTACTTTCAGCCTGCATGGTGTTTATTGGAGATTAATGAACAACAACAACATAAAGAAGGCAAATTTGCTTTGAGACTGCACAGTGTAACATGTGGCATCAAATCTGCCTCGCAAGATGGCAGTTGCCTCTTACACATTTAAAGGTATAGTGCACAGAAAAGAAAATGATCTCATTTACATACACCACGTGAACCAGCATCTGGCTTTATGAAAGCAATGGACCTGTAATGCTTCCCTGCCCTCCTCTTTTAAATTCATCTTAAGAATACAATATAATTTCATTCTATGCAGTTCATTTGCTCAGTTGGTCAAGGTGCAGATGAATAAGATTGCACTTTACCAAGTATTACACTTAAACCTTTCAAAATATCTCAGGCAACCCAAATATTACTTGAGCTTGGGCCGCCAACTGGTTAAACTCTCTTACCTGAGTAAAACATGCTACTTGTACACATTGTACTACAAAAACAGGCATACCCAAGATATTGTCGAGCTAATACCTCTTATTTCTCACTTGACGCACTGTATTAATATTTGTAGAAAGTCTGCCTGTTTGTTAGAGCTGTGGGAAATGAGATGCAAAATGACATGGAAATCAATATTTTCCACATATCATTACAAGCTCAAGAAATGGCCCACTTTCATGGTGAAGTTTGCACATTTTTGCTTTGATGAAGGAGGCTACATAAGTGCAAAGATTCTGTAGTAATAAACAACAATACCTTTATTATAATTAATTGTTTTCTCAGAGGACTAGATGCCTGGATTATTCTCTGACCATCATATCTCCCTTTTTGGAAAAAAAATCCAACCTGTGTAAATACTGTTTTCCACATATAGATTTAAAAGGAGAGTGTAAAATTTTCAAATTTGCCTATGTGACTTAGGAGCCTGAGTGTCATTGGAATTAGAGCACGTCAGTCACTTAGGGTGCTTATGAAAATTTTACCAAAGCCTAATTCAAAATGAAATGGTTGTTCCTTCCCATATGAGCAATCCAAAAGGGACTGATATAGAGAGGACCCATTTGGCATTTGCCTACCTGTGAATATGCCCCTATGTATTCTATGTCTGCTCATGACTCTTCTTGGTTTGGGTTTTGTGTGATGTTGGCAAGGCTGGCCAAAATCAAAGGGGCAAATACATTTTATATAAAAACAATCACTATTGGTTGCAAGACGCCGCATGATATTATTTTTGGAGGAGAAGTTGCAATCAGTTGGCCAGTGATCACTGTAGAAATCCTGTCTCCACTGATATCCCGCTGTGGCGATCAATGCATCAGTGGTTGATTTAGAGGGTCTAGTGAAGACCCACTAAATCAACTGCCAATCGCTCTCCCATCGACTCCTGTACGCCACCGGATCAAGAAGAATAAGGGGAGTTGATGGGAGAGTGTCTCCCGTCGATGTCGCATAGTGTGGACCCCACGGTAAGTAGCTCTAAACTACGTCAATTTGAGTTACGCTATTCACGTAACTCAAATTGTGTAGCTTAGGTCAACTTTTCCCTTTAGCGTAGACAAGGCCTTTGAGACAGGGAAGAGTAATCCTTATTTTATTAAGTGGGAGATCTGAAGCACAGAGAAAGTTGAACGCACAACTCATGAGTCCCCATCCCATGACTTAACCACAAAATCATCCTGTGGTGTATTGTAACCTGTGTTAAAATAATAAACTATCACTTAGAATTCTTACGAGTTTTCCTGGTCCCACTTATAGGCTGGGGGGCTTTGTAGGGAAGCATCTGATCTGGGTCCAGCAGCAGTCAGTCTGCAAAGTGCCAGCCTAGAGCAAGGTCAGGGGATTTGTGCCTTTCTGCCTTAAGGAGCAGCCTGCTTTCTCTTTCACTCTTCTTTCAGTTCTTGTATGTTAAAGTTCTGGATTTTAAGAAGTAAGATAGTGTTAAATTGCAACCTTCCTGAAAGAGTATTTTATGTTTTTATCTAATTTCTCTGTCTGGTCTGAACATAACACATTCTTCCTCCAACTTAAAACAAGAGTTAATGAAAGCCAATGAATAGGACTTTCAGAACAGGTCTACATAAATATGTGCACAGATATAACACAGTGTAGTCTATCTGTTTATTGTTGGTGAATTAGTAGCTGGCATTACACGGCTGGCTCTGTAAAATTATATAAAAAGGCAATGCCAGATTTGACAGATGCATATCACAGGTTTTACTATTACACTGTGGCTTTGTGCACTTTGATAAAAGAAAAAGAAAAAAGCAATGGATGGGAGGAGGTGGGGGAAAAGACTGTGCATTTGTACTTGCAGAAATAAGAAGCTTGTAGGAGCTGTTTAAAAGTCCAGAGCCAGAGTGGATAAAAAGTGAAAAGTTTTTAACAGTAGACAGATTTTATGGGAAAGAGGCAAAGCATTGCTGTGTTTAACTATGCTTACAATTAATTAACTTTTAATTCTGTTCTTTAAGTTTCATTATTTATGCAGCGTGAAGGGGTAGGTTTGATTAAAATTTGAAGTGGGGAGATTCAGCTACAAAGCCACCACCTAAAGTATCGAAGCCACACTTGGAAGGGTTCAGCTCCATTAAATCCCAGTGGAGTGGCACCTTCTTTCATTAAGTCTGAGGTAAGACAACTATTCTGGTTGCTTGGGCCTTCTCAATTGCTTTAGTAAGAAACATACTAGCAATATTCATAAATATCTATGACATAGATTTGTCCGACTGGACAGCAACTGCTGTTGTAGTGTAATTCCCTTTGTCCATCAATCTCTCATTTTAGTTATTGCAGCCTCACCTCAGTCCCTGGAGAAATCATAGAGCAGGTCCTCAAGAAATCCATTTAGAAGCACTTGGAGGAGAGGAAGTTGATCAGGAACAGTCAACACGGATTCACCAAGGGCAAGTCATGCCTCACCAACCCGACTGCCTTCTATGTCAAGATAACTGGCTCTGTAGATATGGGGAAAGCGGTGGACATGATATATCTTGACTTTAGCAAAGCTTTTGATACGGTCTCCCACAGTATTCTTGCCAGCATGTTAAAAAAGTATGGATTGGATGAATGGACTATAAGGTGGATAGAAAGCTGACTAGATTGTCGGGCTCAATGGGTAGAGATCAATGGCTTGATGTCTAGTTGGCAGCCGTTATCAAGCAGAGTTCCCCAGGAGTCTGTCCTGGGGCTGGTTTTGTTCAACATCTTCATTAATGATCTGGATGGTGGGATGGATTGCACCTTTAGCAAGTTCACGGATGACACTAAGCTGGGGGGAGAGGTAGATTCGCTGGAGCACTGGAGGATTCAGCTAAAAGAAAAGTGATGAGGTTCAACAAGGACAAATGCAGAGTCCTGCACTTAGGACAGAAGAATCCCATGCACTGCTACAGGCTGGGGACTGACTGGCTAATTGGCAGTTCTGCAGAAAAGGACCTGGGGATTACAGTGGATGAGAAGCTGGATATGAGTCAACAGTGTACCCTTGTTGCCAAGAAGGCTAACAACATATTGGGCTGCAGTAGTAGGAGCATTGTCAGATCGATTATTCCCCTCTATTCAACACTAGTGAAGCCACATCTGGAGTATTGCATCCAGTTTTGGGCCCCCCACTACAGAAGGGATGTGGACAAATTAGAGACAGTCCAACAGACGGCAACAAAAATTATTAGGGGGCTGGGGCACATGACTTATGAGGAGAGTCTGAGGGAACTGGGCTTATTTACTCTGAGAAGAGAAGAGTGAGGGGGGATTTGATGGCAGTCTTCAACTACCTGAAGCGGGGTTCCAAAGAGGATGGAATTAGGCTGTTCAGTGGTACATGAACATGCCTTTAGGGACTGCTTTGACTCCCATTTACTTCAATAGGAGCAGTATTGGCCCTTAGAGTGTGTGTAACTACCATCACTACTTGGCTGCATGAAGCTGAATACAAAATCTGGCCTCAGGAACTGTACGGTTCTAGCTGTCTCTGGATCCCTTGGGAAAATGGCTTGTGAAATCTTAATGATGCTCTGGCTTAAGTACTGCTGCTGCTTTTCTCTCACTCAGATAAATATGTCTTCTCTTTTGCCATGGGTGATGAATAATATTTAGTACAGGCCAAAACTTGGTTACCTTATTGACACAAACAGCCTCATTAAGAGCCAGGGATTATTCATGTGAGTAAACTGAACAGGGGTTAGCCCTCCATCACCATTGCTGGACGTTCAGACTTGCTGAGGCAGTTTCTTTTTATACTCCCTGCTTGCAAATTTCATTTAATCTCTAACACACTGCTAATTAGTAGGGTTGGCCAGACAACAACATTTTTGTTTCACGAAAAATGTAGAGATTTCAAAATACGTTTTCATTCCGATGCAGAATAAAAATGAGACCTTCAAAAATTTTTTAGGGGAACTTTATAACTGGCTGGGACTGTGAGATACCCAAGTGCAAGACCCTGCCCTGCCTGATTTGGAGCAGAGACATGAATCTGGGTCATCTACATGCCAGGCAAGTGTGCTAAACACCAGACTAGACAGTCAGTCCCCCTTCTCTGGCTCAATGACTGTTATATAAAGTAGAACAACTCCAACAGGAGAGATTGACTCTTGTAGCCTGGTGCTTAGGACGCTCACCTGGGGTGCAGGGGATTCAGGTTTAACTCTCTGCATCAAATCACCAGAGCAGGGGCTGGAAGCTAGGTCTCCCAGATGCGTACCCTAGCTGCCAGGCTATGCTGTGGTGGATCTTCTGAGCCTGAAGTTCCATCCTGTACCTGAAAAATATTAATAGAAAATGATACATTTTCATGATACAGCATTTTTCATCAGGAAAAAATTTTGTCTGATATTTTCAACCAGCTCTGTTAATTACCTCCTGTCATGGAGCCCTCACATCACCCCCTGCAAGTTCCGATCTGTTACTCCACACTCTAGAGAAGTAACCCTCTGGTATTCTCCATAAATGATTCAGAATCAGTGGGGGCTTTTAACGTTAGTCTACATTCATTTGTCATTTTGTATTTCAGCTGTTACTGCTGTATCATACACGGTCATGGCTCAGCTGTGTTTTTAGCCACTGGCCTGTGTTGGGTGCAGTATGGAGCTGCACTGCCTTATAGGGATTTCTGAGAAGCAGGGGCGGCTCCAGGCCCCAGCACGCCAAGCGCGTGCTTGGGGCGGCATGCTGCGGGGGGCGCTCTGCCGGTCGCCGGGAGGGCGGCAGGCGGCTCCGGTGGACCTCCTGCAGACGTGCCTGCGGAGGGTCCGCTGGTCCCGCGGCTTCAGTGGAGCCACGGGAGCAGCGGACCCTCCGCAGGCACGTCTGCGGGAGGTCCACTGGAGCCATGGGACTGGCGACCGGCAGAGCGCCCCCTGCGGCGTGCTGCCGTGCTTGGGGCAGCGAAATGGCTAGAGCCGCCCCTGCTGAGAAAGATTGTATCTGAGGGAGAAACAATCCCTCCTGGAGACACCAGGAACAAAAGGGTAAGAGACACTACTTAGAAGATGAAGATGAAGAATGGTCTCCTTTTTCAGGCTGGCCAGTTCCACTGGTGACTGCAGAATGAAAACAGGGCCATTGTCCAAATTACTCCTTGTCCACTCCCTACCACTATAGCTTGTGCTCCATAGGGTACTACCAAACAGCAGTCTTCAGGAAAGGATTTGGTCGGCCCCTACACAAGAATAGCTGAGAAAGAAAAATCCTGGTTACATTCCCAATTTGCCTGGCTCAGCTGCAATGTATCATATAAACTGTCTTACTGAAAGCTGAGATGCTCAGCAAAGACTTCTGCTAATATTAAATAAAATCCCTGGGTCTGGACCAAAGCATAATTAAAATGAATGCAAAGGGATATGAAAGGGATAATCTAGATGGGAGATTATTTACAATGACGAAAAATAAATGAAGAAACAATATTTCTATCCTAGCATCCATGAACTCTTGGGATAGCTAAGGGCTAGATTCTAACAGCCTTACTCATATTGAACAGCATCTTACTTCACTGAAGTCAGTGGGACTATTTGTGGAATAAGGTGCTACTTAACACAGCTAAGGGTGTAAGAATCTGGCTATTGAAAAATTGGAGGTGGCTGCAAATTACCATGAAAAATGTCTAATATTTTGCAAAAAGTTGCCTGCATTTTCCAACTCATTAAAGATGGGCTTGGAGGTAAATGTTTGCACCAATGTTTGTTACCACTGCAAACGTATTCCTTCTCAGAACAATAAGAAAATTGAGGTTGCAGGAACAAACCATCACGACTTGTAGAAAGAATAGTAAATATGGCAGGTAACCAGCTTGGCTTAACAGTGAAATCCTTGCTGATCTTAAACACAAAAAAGAAGCTTACAAGAAGTGGAAGATTGGACAAATGACCAGGGAGGAGTATAAAAATATTGCTTGGGCATGCAGGAGTGAAATCAGGAAGGCCAAATCACACTTGGAGTTGCAGCTAGCAAGGGATGTTAAGAGTAACAAGAAGGGTTTCTTCAGGTACGTTAGCAACAAGAAGAAAGTCAAGGAAAGTGTGGGCCCCCTACTGAATGAGCGAGTCAACCTATTAACAGAGGATGTGAAAAAAGCTAATGTACTCAATGCTTTTTTTGCCTCTGTCTTCATGAACAGGTCAGCTCCCAAACTGCTGCACTGGGCAGCACAGCATGGGGAGGAGGTGACCAGCCCTCTGTGGGAAAGAAGTGGTTCAGGACTATTTAGAAAAGCTGGACGAGCACAAGTCTATGGGGCCGGATGCGCTGCATCCGAAGGTGCTAAAGGGGTTGGCAGATGTGATTGCAGAGCCATTGGCCATTATCTTTGAAAACTCATGGCGATCGGGGGGAGGTCCGGGATGACTGGAAAAAGGCTAATGTAGTGCCCATCTTTAAAAAAGGGAAGAAGGAGGATCCGGGGAACTACAGGCCAGTCAGCCTCACCTCAGTCCCAGGAAAAATCATGGAGCAGGTCCTCAAGGAATCAATTCTGAAGCATTTAGCCCTGGTCTACACTATGAGTTTAGGTCGAATTTAGCAGTGTTAGATCGATTTAACCCTGCACCTGTCCACACGACAAAGCCATTTTTGTTGACTTAAAGGGCTCTTAAAATCAATTTCTGTACTCCTCCCCGATGAGGGGATTAGCGCTGAAATCAACCCTGCTGGGTCGAATTTGGGGTAGTGTGGATGCACTTCAACGGTATTGGCCTCCGGGAGCTATCCCAGGGTGCTCCATTGTGACTGCTCTGGACAGCACTATCAACTCAGATGCACTGGCCAGGTAGACAGGAAAAGCCCCACAAACTTTTGAATCTCATTTCTTGTTTGGTCAGTGTGGCGAGCTGATCAGCACAGGTGACCATGCAGAGCTCATCAACACAGGTGACCATGGAGTCCCAGAATCGCAAAAGAGCCCCAGCATGGACCAAACAGGAGGCACTGCATCTGATCGCTGTATGGGGAGATGAATCTGTGCTAGCTGAACTCCGTTCCAAAAGAAGAAATGCCGGAATATTTGAAAAAATCTCCAAGGGCATGAAGGACAGAGGTTATAATAGGGACCCCGGAGCAGTGCCACATGAAACTTAAGGAGCTCAGGCAAGCCTACCAAAGAACTAGAGAGGCAAACGGCTGCTCCTGGTCAGAGCCCCAGATATGCCGCTTCTCTGATGAGCTGCATGCCATTCTAGGGGGTGCCCCTACAACTACCCCACCCCTGTGCTTCCCTCCTCCCCCACCCCTCCCGGACTACCCCCATTTGTGTGACGAATTAATAAAGTATGCATGAATTTGAAAGAACAATGACTTTATTGCCTCTGCAGGCAGAGATCAAAGGGGAGAGGGGAGAGCGGTTGGCTTATAGGGAAGTATAGTGAACCAAGGGGGCGGGTTTTCATCAAGGAGAAAAAAAACAGAACTTTCACACTATAGCCTGGCCAGTCATGAAACTGATTTTCAAAGCTTCTCTGATGCACAGCGTGTGCTGCTGTGCTCTTTTAACCACCCTGGTGTCTGGCTGCACGTAATCAGCAGCCAGGCGATTTGCCTCAACCTCCCACCCCGCCATAAACATCTCCCCCTTACTCTCACAGATATGGTGGAGCACACAGCAAGCAGTAATAACAATGGGAATATTGGTTTTGCTGAGGTCTAACCAAGTCAGTAAACTGCACCGGCCAGGAGCACCCACGTCTGCCCAGGTGCCCCCGACCAACCTAACTGAGGTCGGCCAGGAGCACCCATGGGACGATGACGACGGTTAGCAGCTGTATTGCACCATCTGCCGTCCGCAAGGCAAGGCAAGGGGATGCTGCTGTGTAGCACTGCAGTACCGCATCTGCCAGCAGCACCCAGGAGACACATGGTGACAGTGAGCTGAGCGGGCTCCATGCTTGCCATAGTATGTCGTGTGCATGGGTAACCCAGGAAAAAAGGTGAGAAATTATTTTTTGCTGTTGCTTTCACGGAGGGACGGAGGAGGGCCTGAAGACATGTACCCAGAATCACCCGCGACAATGTTTTTGCCCCATCAGGCATTGGGAGCTCAACCCAGAATTCCAATGGGCAGTGGAGACTGCAGGAACTGTGGGATAGCTACCACAGTGCAACACTCCGTAAGTCTACCCTAGCCTTGGTACTGTGGACGCACACTGCCTACTTAATGCACTTAGTGGGGACACACCACAATCAACTGTATCAAATCAATTTCTAAAAAAATGACTTCTATTAAATTGACGTAATTTCGTAGTGTAGACATACCCTTAGAGGAGAGGAAAGTGATCAGGAACAGTTAGCATGGATTCACCAAGGGCAAGTCTTGCCTGACTAACCTAATTGGCTTCTATGAAGAGATAACTGGCTCTGTGGATGAGGGGAAAGCAGTAGGTGTGTTATTCCTTGACTTTAGCAAAGCTTTTGATATGGTCTCCCAGAGTATTCTTGCCGGCAAGTTAAAGAAGTATGGGCTGGATGAATGGACTATAAGGTGGATAGAAAGCTGGCTAGATCGTCGGGCTCAATGGGTAGTGATCAATGGCTCGATGTCTAATTGGCAGCCAGTATCAAGCGGAGTGCCCCAAGGGTCGGTCTGGGGCCGGTTTTGTTCAATATCTTCATTAATGATCTGGAGGTGGCACAGACTGCACCCTCAGCAAGTTTGCAGATGACACTAAACTGGGAGGAGTGGTACATATGCTGTAGGGTAGGGATAGCATACAGAGGCTCCTAGACAAATTAGAGCATTGAGCCAAAAGAAATCTGATGAGGTTCAACAAGGATAAGTGCAGAGTCCTGCACTTAGAACAGAAGGATCCCATGCACTGCTACAGACTAGGGACTGAATGGCTAGACAGCAGTTCTGCAGAAAAGGACCTAGGGGTACAGTGGACAAGAAGCTGGATATGAGTCAACAGTGTGCCCTTGTTGCCAAGAAGACTAACAGTATTTTGGGCTGTATAAATAGGGGCATTGCCAGCATATCCTGGGATGTGATCATTCCCCTCTATTCGACATTGGTGAGGTGTCATCTGGAGTACTGTGTCCAGTTTTGGGCCCCACACTACAAGAAGGATGTGGAAAACTTGGAAAGAGTCCAGCGGAGGGCAACAAAAATGATGAGGGGGCTGGAGCACATGACTTATGAGGAGAGGCTGAGGGAACTGGGATTGTTTAGTCTGCAGAAGAGAAGAATGAGGGAGGATTTGATAGCTGCTTTCAACTACCTGAAAGGGGGTTCCAAAGAGGATGGGTCTAGACTATTCTCAGTGGTAGCAGATGACAGAACAAGGAGTAATGGTCTCAAGTTGCAGTGGGGGAGGTTTAGGTTGGATATTAGGAAAAACTTTTTCACGAGGAGGGTGGTGAAGCACTGGAACGGGTTACCTAGGGAGGTGGTGGAATCTCCTTCCTTAGAGGTTTTTAAGGTCAGCCTTGAGAAAGCCCTGGCTGGGATGATTTAGTTGGGGACTGATCCTGCTTTGAGCAGGGGGTTGGACTAGATGACCTTCTGAGGTCCCTTCCAACCCTGATAGTCAATGATTCTATGATAAGCTGTAAAACACAGGCAGAAATAATGAATTGGGACTGACTTCCAAGTTTGCTGTCTCAGCAGTTAGGTCTGGAATATTAAAGCTACCTATCTTCTATTGACTTTGAAATCTGGCAGAAGGACAGGATACAAAACAAACAACAATTGAGGTGCAATGTGTTGCAGTTTGTGAAAGTGAACACTGCTATCAGGTAACAATAGTTTTTCTAAATTATGGCAGAAAACTTTAATTACAGCGATCATGGGGAGAACAAAACTTGGAATAATACCCTGAGGGATAAAAAAGAAAAAAAACAATGAGACTGGTACTACCAACTTAGACCAAATTTTTATATTTATAAAATAAGTAGGGTTGCCCAGCGATTAAAAAAATTAATCGCGATTAATCGCACTGTTAAACAGTAATAGAATACCATTTATTTAAATATTTTTAGATCTTTTCTACATTTTCAAATATACTGATTTCAATTACAACACAGAATACAAAGTGTACAGTGCTCACTTTATATTTATTTTTGCACTGTAAAAAACAAAAGAAATCGTATATTTCAATTTACCTAATACAAGTACTGTAGTGCAATCTCTTTATCATGAAAGTCGAACTTACAAATGTAGAATTATGTACAAAAATAACTGCATTAAAAAATTAAACAATGTAAAACTTTAGAGCCTACAAGTCCACTCAGTCCTACTTCAGCCAAATGCTCAGACAAACAAGTTTGGTTACATTAGCAGGAGATAATGCTGCTCACTTCAGATTCTTAAACCTTGGGTCGAGTGCTGTAGCTATCTTTAGAAATCTCACATTGGTACCTTCTTTGCGTTTTGTCAAATCTGCAATGACAGTGTTTGTAAATCAAACAACATGTGCTGGGTCATCATCTGAGACTGCTATAACATGAAATATATGGCAGAATGCGGGTAAAACAGAACAGGAGATATACAGTTCTCCCCCAAGGAGTTCAGTCACAAATTTAATTAACACACTATTTTTTTAATGAGCGTCATCAGCATGGAAGCATGGCCTCTGGAATGGTGGCTGAAGCATGAAGGAGCATACGAATGTTTAGCATATGGCATGTAAATACCTTGCAGTGCTGGCTACAAAAAGTTATGCGAATGCCTGTTCTCACTTTCTGGTGACATTGTAAATAAGAAGCAGGCAGCAGTATCTCCCATAAATGTAAACACACTTGTTTGTCTTAGCGATTGGCTGAACAAAAAGTAGGACTGAGTGGACTTGTAGGCGCTAAAGTTTTATATTGTTTTGGTTTTGAGTGCAGTTATGAAACAAAAAAAGCTACATTTGTAAGTTACACTCACAATAGGGATTGCACTACAGTACTTGTATGAGGTGAATTGAAAAATACTTCCTTTTATCATTTTTACTGTGCAAATAATTGTAATAAAAACTAATATAAAGTGAGTACTGTATGCTTTGTATTCTGTGTTGTAACAGAAATCAATATATTTGAAAATGTAGAAAAACATCTAAAATATTTAATACATTTCAATTGGTATTCTATTGTTCAACAGTATGATTAAGCTCGATTAATTTTTTTAATCGCAGTTAATTTTTTGAGTTAATCGCGTGCGTTAACTGCGATTAATTGACAGCCCTAAAAATAAGGAATTCATTTGTTTTGGTACCATCTAATTTCCAATGAATAAGAATTACTTTCATGCCATGTCTGAGTCAGATGGGATTTAAGTTGAATTTACCTTGAGCTATATGAGTATTATAAAGTGAAACCTTTTTTTCCCATAGATATGAGTCTGTTCAGAGCTTGTATATTACAGTTTGCCTTATTACTTCTCATGGATTGAAGCCTTAGGCTTTGTAAGTGAGTTGCCCAAAACTGAAGGGCCCTTACAAGGCTTTGACAACCAACAGCCTGCATTAACAAATGATGTGGGTATTTCATTTGAAGTGGGAAGAATAAAGGATATTGCTCTAAGTCAGTGAGGAGAATGAAAGACTTAATATAGGTTGAGGACAAAAGATGAGCCCAAACCTGATTGCTTTCTGTGAGAATAATTAAAAAGAAAGACTTTCAAAAGATACAAACGTTAACGAGTTCCTTCTTCAAGTGGTTTCCATTAATTTTCCCTATTGCTTCTTCTTCTCTGCAGCACACACTGATCAGTGAGCACTACCTTCATTAATGGCTGAATTAGTACAGTTTGACTGTGACTCCTGAAGAAGGAAGCAGATCTGCTGGAGAATTAAGTGCTTTATATGACAGTGAGTGGGGGTCCTGACAGTATTGTTTTACATTAGGAATCTGTACACAAACGCCAAAAATCAGTGCTTAAACTTAGGCTTTAAATATTTAGGCATCTAAATTAAGTGGCCTGATATTCAAAAGTGCTAGGCATCCAGCAACCCTCCATTGACATCAATGAGAGACTGCTGGGTGCTCAACACCTCTGAAAATCAGGCAAGATATTTACTTTAGGCACCTGTTTTTGAAAATCTTGGCCCACATTCCTCATGACTGTTCTATGATGCTTAACTCCGTGCGTAACAGCATCACACACGTCTGTTAGACATCTGTGTAGCAGCAAATTGTATGATGGGCTGTGTTCCCATGATGAAGTATGAGGTTGGAATTAAAGGGTTTGTGTTCTGTGGTGATCATTAAGAATGTGGTATAGTTATCAGGTATCTGGAGCAATGCACAAGCTCATGCTTCAGAGTCTCAGCTGACCACCTGCAGGGGTCAGGTCCCTTAGTGTATTCCATCAGAGATGGCTGCAGCTGGAGATGGGACATTGGATGGGGAGGCCAGGGCTCTGAGGTTGCACTGAACATTCCCCCTCGCAGGTGCTCGACTGCTGGTTCTTGCTCTTGAGCTCAGGGCCTAACTGATCACCATATAGGGGTCTGAGGAAGGAATTTTCTCTTGGGTCAGATTGGCAGTATCTTGGCAGGGATTTCACCTTCCTCTGCACTGTCTGGGTGTTGCTGACTTACCAGGATTATCTGGATATATCTCACTTAATCTCGATCTCTTCAAGTCTCTGTGGGTGGCACATAATAATCTCCTGTGGGCTCTAATGGTTTGGTCTAATTTTGGTTCTGGAGTTTAGTGTGTGAGTGCGGGGTGGTGTTGGTGATATACAGGTCAAACTAGATGATCTGGTGGGCCCGTCCGACCTTAAACTCTATGACTCTATGCGGTAGCTGAACAATTGATAAACTGGTCCAAATACAAAAGTCACTTCCCTGAATTTACAGAATAGCGGTGCAATGCAACACAACACAACATGTGGCATGTGGTCTTTGAATCACTGGAAGATGTTTAGCATTATTCCACAGTCATTTTGATGTTATTTTATATAGAGGGGAAAGTAACAACAATGAGATACATATATTCAGTTAAAGAAATTTAATAAAGAAAGGAAAGAAAATAGCTAGGGTAGGAAAAGATGCTGTTACAGAATGTTCAAGCAAGATGAGTGCGAGGGTTTGGACATATGTCAAGAATAGACCCGGAAATAGTACTATATATGGTGATACATACCAGAGAGCAAGGAACTAGAAATAGATAAAGACCCAGAATGGGTTAGATAGACACAGTGAAGAGTGATGTAGACTGAAGATGTTTTAAAGATGAAAGAAGCCAGGAAGCTGGTACAAGATAGAAAGTGGAGGAAAGATTTCATTCGGCCCCATTGTCGCTGCTGAGCTGATGGACAGGAATCGAAGAAGATATTCAGTTGACACAATGTGATCTCATGGTTCTGTCTCATCTCAACCCTCTGACTTCCTCCAACCAAAAAATAACCCCTTTGTATCAGAACACTAGCAGCAGCAAGGAGATACTGCAGCTATGAAGCAGGGTCTGGGTCTCAAGTAGGGTGATGAACCTCTCCATGATAATGCAAAGTCTGACGATTCTAAAGGGCTCTTCCTTACAGTTCTATGTAGCAAAGCACCACTTTGTCTTCAGGTTTTTTTTAGTCACATTAGCAGTACTAGACACCAGGCTCTTCTGCTCCACAGGGGACAAAAATAATCATCATTGAAAACAAGGACTACCATAGTGTAAGTAGTCTCTGAGGGAATGGGAAAGGGTGCATCTTTTAAACTGAAGACCACAGGCAGCAAGTAGAAGAACAGGAGTCATTTGATGCTGTCATTTAGGAGAAGTTCTCCTAGTGTTTAGGGATAATGGGCCAGATCTCAGATAGCATACATTGGAGTAGTTCCATGGACTTCAACAGAGTTATGCTAGTGGTCTGTGATGGGATGTTAGATGGGGTGGGATCTGAGTTACTACAGAGAATTCTTTTCTGGGTGCTGGCTGGTGAGTCTTGCCCACATGCTCAGGGTTTAACTGATCGCCATATTTGGGGTCGGGAAGGAATTTTCCTCCATGGCAGATTGGCAGAGGCCCTGGAGGTTTTTCGCCTTCCTCTGCAGCATGGGGCACGGGTCACTTTCTGGAGGATTCTGTACACCTTGAGGTCTTCAAACCACGATTTGAGGACTTCAGTAACTCAGACATAGGTTAGGGGTTTGTTACAGGAGTGGGTGGGTGAGATTCCGTGGCCTGCACTGTGCAGGAGGTCAGACTAGATGATCATAATCTGACCTTAAAGTCTAGGAGTCTATGAGTTCACACCAGCTGAGTACTTGGACTAGTATTACAATCTTCAGCAGTAGTAAAATAAAGTTTATCGTGTGCCATGATTAACGGCAGGTCTGAGCTTTCACTCTGAGGATTCATCTATGACCCTTTATTGATTTGGGGCAGATTTTTAAAGGTATTCAGGAAGGTGCCTAGTGGGATTTTCAAAAGTACCTGGGATTTATGTGGTTGGGCACTTCTGAAGTCCCCACTACGTATCTATCTGCATAAATACCTTCTAAAATCTGCCCCTTAGGGCCTAACCCAAGTCAATGGTCCTTTTTTCCATGAGCATTGAATCTGAACCTTGGCCCTTCCATTCTAGCCACATAAAGGTAGAAAATACTGCAGATGTGGAAAGATGAATATTAAGGTAACATTCAAAGCATTGTACAGGAATTTATTCATGTAAAATCCTACTGACTTTAATGGGTAATAAAAGCATACCTCAAACTCTACTAGTGCAGAGACAAAAGGAGCCATGTCCTGGAACAGAAAAATCCAAAAGTAAAAGCTCTGCTTTGAGCTCACCCCTCATTTTACTTTTCCTCTGCCCCTCTCCCTCTAAAACAATTCCTGGCTTTAAGCTCCCCTAAGCACCTCCTCTCAAACCCTGTTCAGAAGCTTGCTGACATGGTCTAATTCTGTTTAATGGTACAGCTGTATCCTGTTTCCTATCGCCTCCCTCTGAAGGAGCTTGTGTTACTGCCCCCTGTGAGTTTTCTTTTGTTTACATCTTTGATGTGGTAGGCTGGAATATTTTTATTTGTGCTAATTTATGTTGCTGCACATTGTTTTGTTTTATAGCATTTTTGCCTGGTTTGGTTTGTTCTGGATGGTTTGCTTTTAGTGTGTAAGGGGTGGCCCTGAACCAAAGCTCTGGATATGACATTCCCTAAATTGCAGGTTCAGGACCGGATCTAAATCTTGGTCCAAGCTTTGTTGCTCATGCTTAGAGCTGCTTGAATCCTTCATTGTGATTTGTTTGTTATTTAAAGTGTGCGTTTTACAAAGTGTGTGAGGACAAATGTTAGCCAAAGGATTGTTGTTTGGACCACATGGCTGGTCACCGAAATCACCCAAAGTAAAAGCTCTCTTTCTCTTAAAAAGACATTTTCAGATTTAACAATCTCACAGTTAACCTACGGAAAATCAATTGATAAAGTCACTGGATATTTAGCCATCCCAAGATTTTGGTGCTTTCATAAAACTACTACTAAAGGTGCTGAAATGGTTGAAAAGCTGGATGCATTCAAATTAGCTACAATTTTTTTTTAACAGTGAAAGCTATTGACCATTTGAACAAACTACCAAGGGAAGTGGTGGATTCTCCATCTCTTGATGCCTTCAAATCAAGACTGGATGCCTTTTTAAAATATATTCTTTAGCCAAACACAAATGATTGGGCTCAATGCAGGGGTAATATGGTGAAATGTAATGGTCTTTGATATACAGGAGGTCAGGCTAGATGATCTAATGGTCCCTTCTGGCCTCAATCCATTAAAAAAGCACTTTGAGATCTATGGATGAAAAGCTGTACATTAGAGCTAAGTATTAGTTTCACTTCTCTAAGGTGATTGATGGTGGTATCAGATATCCCTGGGGTGGTTAGATTCAGATGTTGGTATCGGTCAAATATTTTTTCTTTGTACAATTATTATTTTTACATGCTACAAAATGGCAACTAATCTCACCTCCTGCTTCTAAGGCCTAGTCTCTTGTGTTTGGTTTACAGAGCGCCCCTTTCCCCCTCTCTCACCCCCTTCAGACTCTCTCACCCTCTGGTTTAAAGAGTTGAGCTTCATTCATTTTACTTCCAATGGGCCTGCTACTCTCTGTCAAGCCTTCTCCAGCTCAGATGGAAGTATATCAGGTATTTCCAAGGTGCAAGTCTCCAGTGTCTCCCCACCATTACTCATTTTCAATAGGCCCATCTGATTCCTCATTGTGACCTTCGGACTTCAAACATACTATGAGCATTAGGCCAAAGCATGGGGTCCTGGCTCAGTTTTCACTCTGGCAAAGTCCCACCAATGTCAAAAGGAGTTTCGCTCAGTGAGGCTGGATTGAGCAAAAACTGCGAATGGGTCAAATCCTGATGCCATTCCCTCATTGTTTTTGTTTGCCGGCACTGCGTCTTTCTCTTCTTCTAGTCTGCCTGTTAGCCAACCATCTGCAATGTTATTGGCAGGCTAGGGAAGCAAGTGATGTGTAACTAGCAGCTTTCCTCCTGGTCAGCCAGCAGGAGGGGGACAACTGGAACTTTTAGTTCAAAAGCCTTGGCTCCATTTGAAAGTATCAAATGCAGAATGAGTGAGTTTGAATATCTCCCCAAACCCTTTCTGATTTCCATGACAGTATTTGGTTCAAAATGACCAAACGAGGAAAGGAATGTTAAAGTGCCTTCACTATGAACTAGAGACAATGATTTGTCCTTTCACCGTATCCCTGTTCATCTGCTATTATTTTGGGATGGTTCAGCAGAACTCTTAGGCATGATCAGGTATTAATGCTGCTTTTGTTACTGTACTACTATCTGAATCTTCCCTTTTTTATCTATTTCTCTCCAAGCACAAGTGCAACTGTCCCCTAGGCCCCACAGTTATTTCAACACCTTCTGTCTATTATAATTCCAAGCTGTTCTGTGACGCCTATTTGTGCAAAATGACAAGTATCTGCCAAGTCACGTGGGAGTCTAAGGCAAATGTTTCATTCTCCCCACATGATGTAGTAATGTCAATGAGGAAACAATACAAAGTGACTTGGTTTACCTCAAAATATCATACATTCTGATGTCTGAGGTTGTTAATATTAAAAGCTTATGGCATTTTGTTGAGCTGTGCATAATGAAATAACACAGTATGCCAAGCAGCAAGCTATAAACACGACCGCCCCGCTTTTCAACTCATTTATGCCACTTGAAATCCAGAGTATCTCTACTAATTTCAGCAGAGTATCTTTGAGTTTACACGGGTTAGAACCAAGACCAGAACCTGATCCACTCTCCTACTTTGCCTTTGGGAAACTTACTGTCAAAGGCAGATTTTCAAAAACTATCAGGCAGCCCTTTATGGCATTGCATTATGTACATTATGCATGCGACCCTCCATGTCAGAGAAATCCACCTTAATTTTCAATGACTAGAACAGGTGTAAAATGAGTTCTGAGGCTCTATGCCCAAGCACAGTTGGGGACACAGCGTTGCCACCAACCATACATATGTATTGCAGGTTGAGTTTTTCTTGTGATTTTTCAAAAATCATTAACATCATCCCAGTTTCTCAGTTATTAGTTTCAGCTCTCCTTAAATGGGAGTGATTAGCATATGCAAAGGGTGTCTCCATCTACTGTTGTGCAATGTGAGCTCTCTCTTTGTACTGAAATGCTTAACAAAGCATACAATCCTAAAGATGAAACAATTAACATGACTGTATTAAACAGGTGCAGATGTGTAAAAGATACTACACACACTGTGATGCATTGTTCAAAACAACGTGTGCATTTTGAAATATATCCTGAGTTGTCCAGTTTATTTGATTCATAATACTACTACAAGCCTGATTCTCTTCTGACACCAGTTTTATGTTCATATAACCTTATTCAACTTCAATGGACTTACTCCTGCAAGTGTAAATCAGAGAAGAATAAGGCCCCGCACATCTAAGACAGGGCATTGTCTCTTCATTAATAAGGAATAAAACAAGTCTCATACTTTGACATGATTTATAGCCGTGAGATTAAGCCCGATAACAGTCTGGGTTCAATCTATAGCTCCTAGAATTGATAGATTATCTTGTTTTATTAAATTCACACATGACTTGCTATTGAAGCTGTATATTAGAAGAAAACAAATACTGTATACTTATATCCTGCTAGCTAGTCCATGAATAGATTTCCTCATGCATCCTAATCATTGGTGAACTTGGTATGAAAATCGATGACCAGCTAAGACTCATAGTGACCAGCTGTCCTGAGAACGGTATCTCCATGTTAATGTCACATTCAAAGAAGGCCCCATTCCTATTCCCATTGAAGGCAATAAGAGTTTTGCCATTCAGTCAGAGCAGGATAGGGCCCTAATACTTTTCACTTGAGGTTACAGGGCTGTCATTTCCTTTACCCTTAAAGATGGAAAGCTCTTATGCATTTGGCTTTCAATTTTGACAAGGATCCAAAACCAGTCCTCTTGTCACAAGGTGAGGTCAAAAAGAAATAGTCCTTCTAGCCTTCTGATATTTACTGTTATTCATCCTGGATCCAGTGTGCTTACTGATCCTTTTAAGTTCCGGTGCCCACAATTCAAGAAGGATGTTGATTAAATTGGAGAGGGTTCAGAGAAGAGCCACAAGAATGACTAAAGGATTAGAAAACATGCCTTATAGCGAGAAACACACAGTGCTCAATCTATTTAGCTTAACAAAGAGAAGGTTTGAGGTAACTTGATTACAATCTATAAATATCTACATGAGGAACAACTATTTAACAGTGGGCTTTTCAATCTAGCAGAGAAAGGTGTAACATGATCCAATGACTGAAAGTTGAAGCTAGACAAATTCAGAATGTAAGTAAGGTGTACATTTTAATTATGAGAGTAATTAACCATTGGGACTGTATACCTAGAGTCATGGTGGATTCTCCATCACAGACAATTTTAAATTCAAGATTGGATGTTTTTCATCAAAGATCTGCTTTAGGAATTATTTTGGGGAAATTCTCTGGCCTGTGTTATACAGGAGGTCAAAAAAATGATCACCTTGGTCCCTTCTGGACTTTGAATCTGTGAAAGAGTCCTTTCCTTCGAATCCACACTTCTAGAAGCATTCTGTCAATTCACATAAATAATCAGTGAGTTTCTGGCAGTTATTTACACACTTACAGCATTTTATTTCATTATCTGTTTCACTTCTCCTCTGAATAAATTTGCCCAGCCTGAGGGGAAGTGGCCCATACCACTGAATATCCCTTCCCTGTTTTGGCAGAGTCCATTCATGATATACATATTGCAAAATTCCTCATTCAACCTGATCGCCACTCAGGTTGGAGCAGCGCAGAAATGGCCTTGCACACAGGCATGTAGAGGTACAACTAATACCTGGCTGAAAAATGTCATGCACATCTCATTCTCTGAGTGGTACCCTAGCAGCCCCTTATGTGTATAATTCTCAGGATTTTAGAGGCACAGACCAGTAGGGTATTTGAAAGGTTAGCTTGGCTTCAATCATGTTTGCAATGAAACATGGCTCCATGTGTTCTTGGCTATATTGCTAGACAGTTTGTAATAATACAATTTTTTAGGCCAAACACGTCTAATTAATTACTCTAAGAAGTAAGCCTTTCTGTTCTTTCCCCACACTTGGTGTAGCAAAGACTATTGTGTGGAAAGAACAGGTTACAGCCCAACAGATTTTAATTGCTACACATAAGAATTTATTTTAAACTGCAGTAATCACAGGACTTGCCATCAATGAGTTAGAAATATAAAACTTTCATGGGGAGTAGGGGTCATGGTGTTAAACTGCTACCCTGTGGGTGAAGAAAATGACTAGGAGTGAGCTGTAATGGCTCGAGCTGAAACCCTGTAGGTGTTATTCCATATTCCAGGTAACATTATTAACCAGGCTATCTGGGAGGAAGAGACAGAACGAAGGAGCCTGGAGAGATTTTTTACTTGCTACTCATAATTTTACAACAACAGCCAATATTTAATGTATTGCTATTTCTGCTAGAGCAGCGAAAGCTTAAACAAGTTACCTGGCAAACAGGCTCTGTCTTTCCCTTTGTCTCTTGATGTGTAACTATGGAACGTCTGGAGGGGCATGTGTGAAAACAGGACTTAGAGCAAGTTATTTGCTGTTACATTAAAATAACCATACTCACACCTTGAGGCAGTTGTGAGAGCGATGCGGGAAATAGGGGAGGGGATTGGTCTTTGGAGAACAGAGAAAGGGGCGAGAATGAGGCTGAGTGGACAGCAAGGTTGGGCAGGGGGGAAACAAGACAAAAGAAAGGGAGAGTGAGATGCAGCCAGAGGAAAAGATAGCAATAAAAGATGCTTTGGACCCTGTGAGGGGTCTTGTGGTCGTTCTTGGCAAGGGGATTGCATTCTGCTGCTGTGCTGAAGCTGTAATGGACATAGATTCCAATGAGAAGGGGTTCAAAAGCACCATCCCCTGCACTCCTGATGCTTTGCTGCCCTGCTCCCAGACTCAGGTTCTTACCATGTTCCCCATGTTGAGTCATAGCTTCATAAACATATTTTGAATAAAATCCATGATTTCCTTCCAAGCTTCCTTACTCGCTGAGAATCCCCAAATATTCTCCTTTAGGATCATGGTTACAATTCCAATCAGACTGAGTCTCCTTGTATTTTCCCTTTACTCTCCCCATAGCTGAGCCTCTCCATAAAGCTGTCTTAGGGTCTGCCTACATTGCAGTTAGACACCCATGGCTGGCATGTACCAGCTGATTCAGGCTCCTGGGGCTTGGGCGAAGGGACTGTTTAATTGCGGTGGTGATGTTTAGGCTTGGGCTACAGCCCGAGTTCTGGGACTGTCCATCTCACAGGGCCCTAGAGCCTGAGCCTGAATGTCTACAGCACAGTGAAACAGCTCCTCAGCCTGAACTTGAGTCAGCTGGCATGGGACAGGCATGGGTTTTTAACTGCAGTGTAGACATTCCCTAAAAGCCATTCCAGTTCTCAGAAAGTTTTCACACGTTTAACTTCTTCCAAGTGTTCCTTAAACAAAGCTACTGCTCTGCGAGAACAGTTCTGATAGACACTTTGAGAGTGCAACTAGCCTTGAGCCGTGATTTCATGTCAGCATGAAAGAGAGAACCAAGGGTTTTGCCCATAGGCCCCAATTCACCAAAGCACGTAAACCCATACTGAGCTCTAAGCGTGTGTTTAAGTGCCAGTGAAGTCATTTCAATGGGACTTGAGGTCATGTTTTATTGTTTTGCTCAATAGGATGGATTTACGCACCTTGCTAATTTCTGGGCCTGATTTTTTTTTTTTTTTTTACATGAGGGTAAATCTAAAGTAATTCCATCGATGGCCCAAATTCTGCCTGCTGGGCTAACTTATGAAGGTGATGTAGGGGAGGAAAGGAGATGGTGGTGGTGAGAAGGGAATGAGTTTAACACAGGTTTTAAAAAAGAGTTGATGCAAAACAAAGAAGTAAAATCACGGGAAAAGATGGAGGAGTGACTACACCAAGATATACTGCAGAAGGCAGGAAAAGCAAAAGCGTGATTCGTGAATAGGAAGGGTAAAAGCCAATGGCAGCTGCGGAGCCGGCACTTAGGACGGGCAGCAGGCAGCACCCTCGTTGCCGCCCCTGTGCCTAGGAGCCAGACATGCTGGCCTCTTCTGGGAGCCGCGTGGAGTCAGGGCAGGCAGGGAGTCTGCCTTAGCCCCACTGCGCTGCCGACCAGACTGTTAACGGCCTGGTCAGCAGTGCTGACAAGAGCCACCAGGGTCCCTTTTCGAGCGGGTGTTCCTGTCAAAACCAGATGCCTGGCAACCCTAATACTAGCTGCTTTTTTCCTAAGAATGTTTAGCACCAGGGCCTACTGTGCACATGCATCAGGGTATGCATCTCCCACAAAGCATTATTTTTGAAATATCCAGTAGTCTGTCTGGTGCACCAACCAGCCATAGACTGGCACTCTTTAAGTACACATTGACATGGCTCAGAGCCCTTATCACCTCTTCTAACAATTGCCCATAGGTTATAGGAATGTGTTTTATGCGTCCACTGAGAGATTTTCCCTTTCCTTCAAAAACAAAAAAGACCAAAAACAAACAAAAATCCTACCATTAAAAAACCCACTGAAAATGAGAAGACAAATGATATGCCCAGTATACTGAAATCATTCTATCCTTCCAAACTATGAAACTGTGTGACGGTTTCCACTCCGTCCTTTACTTGCCCTGCGGATGCATTCTTGCAAAGCTTTGTGGATTTTAAATCAGACCATTCATGTTACTTTAATGTAATTTGATGTGTGTTAATAATGTATAGCTATCTAATTCAATGGGAATGGTACCATATCAGGGCTTGGAGAAAATTAAATATGTGCATCTAATTAATTTCTACTTGATAGGAACAAAGAACTATTTTCTTCTGAATTTTTTCATCATTTTTGTGATACTTTCCTTCTTTTCTTAACCTGAATCTTAGTGATTTCAGTTCTTCTCTGGTCCATTTCATACTGGATTTATTATTTCTCGCTGTTGTGAAATGCTCCTATGTTTATTTTATTTTTTATTATTTTTATTTTGTTCTAGCTAAATGCAAAGTGCTCCTGCAAAACTATAGCTATACTGCTGGCAAAATGCCCTGGTTTTCTAGCCTGTAACTACAACCCAAATAAAACCAGTCTTAAAATAGCCTACACTGTTCCTGTTTTTTCTTGCTTGGGATATTTCAATTCCCAAACAATTCACATGTATATTAACTTTTCTGACATTTAAAATTGTGTTTAGGACAGTAAAGATTAACTGAGGCCAAAACACTGATATAGAAACTGTGGGTCAGATCCTCAATTGCTGTAAATGGGCCTGGCTTCAATCGATTTGATTTACATCTGCTGGGGATTTGGTCTACTGGATCTAGAAATGGATGCAAACAAGAATTTTTGAGGGAAAACTGTTTATTTTGGAGCAGTAGATTATACTGTAGGGCAAAATCTTATGATATGGGGAGCTTTCAGGGAGTCCTCTTAAAACACCCTCAACACCAGTACCATGGTTTATAATCTCAGGACATGAGGTACTGTGTTGATCAGACGATTTTTTCACTAAAAACCCAAGCTGGTGGGGCACTGCATAATATCCCACTGAAGCCTTTGGGGGTTGAGGTCATAAAGGGCCTGATCTTGCTCCTGTTGATATCAATGGACAGACTGCCATTGACATCCATGAGACTTGGATCATGCTAATGCACTTTCCAGGTGTGCAGCATCACATTGGAGGACTGGGCCAAAAATATGTAAATCCAGATGGCGGATGGAGGGGGTGAGGAAAGGAAACAGAGACAGTGTTGAAATACAGTAATGCAGGTTACTGCACATGGCATTAAGGGTAGAGCTTTTTATTTGACATAAAATCCTTTATGCTCATAGGCACTTATAACAAATGTAAATTAAAAAGGCTGCCTCTTCAAGCAGAATGAGCTGTGCATCAAATGGCTTTCCCAAATACTTTCGGCACTGCAATAATCCATTTCATGATTTAAAAGCCTTGTAAACATGTCTAAATGGTTGGTTGGTTCTGCCATCTTTGTACCATCTATAGCACTGAATAAAGAAAGGGAATACAATTTATTCTGCACTTTGGAAGCTCAATGTTTCTCTCCCTGTTGTGTGACAACTAGTATCATATTTATTGCCAGCGTGATACTCCTAAGCATGCAAGCGATGCATTGTGAGGATTTCATACCGATAAAGCCATCGATAACGTCCTACTGGACCTGATTTGCTCACTTGAATCAGCACAGCTGCTTTGGACATTGGGGAATAACCGATGAAAGACTGAAACAAAAGATAGTCTAGGAAAGATCATAGTGACTGACTGGGTTTATTTTCAACTTAAAAACTAAAGTTTGGTGGGGCTTGCTGAAGTCAAAGCCTGCAGACCCCGTGCACTGTCTGCAGTGTGGGAGTTAAGCACGTGGAAAGATTACAAGATGAGGCCTCTGACATCCAAGCATGATTCAGAATAGGTTGGAGAAATAACTTGCAACAGCTATTGCAAACCATTTACTGCCTAATCATTCTGATGTAGGTATATTTTCAAAGCCAACATTAAAATGAAAATAAAATAAAATAAAAAGGCCTCTCAGAGGGCATAGTTGAGTGGAGGAAAAGGCTCTGTGATCTCCCAGGGGCTTACTAAGTCACTGTGCTGTGAGAGGCTGAGGAAGCTGCTCTGCTTTTGCAGTCTGTCAGTTTTATGTTGAATATTTGTATAGGATCTTTGATCTCTTATTTACACATATTTCTCCAGGACAGGGAAGCAGGCAGAAATAGAGATTCTATTTATATAATTCTTTCTGTGTCCCAGAGGTCGAGAACAGCAATGTTTCAAACGAAGAGGAGGAATTTATCTGTGCTTTTTACTTTTCAAGACTGCAGTACTTGGAGAGATGCATATTTTAGATTATAGCTCTAGATAAGGCATAGATGAAGGCACCAACACCTAGTCAAATTCATCCCTTGGATGTAATCAATGGAGTTAAACTGGGAATGAATTTGGTTCACTTTCTGTGTGTGTGTGTGTAAGACACTGAGCCACATTTATACATCTTATGTAGGTAGGTTTCATATACAACTTGCACTGTCAGCTAAGCCCCACGTATCTCTTCAGCAATTAAGTCAATGGGGCTTGGTACAGGGCTGTAGGTCAGTTACAGGATCCAGGCTCATACTGTTAAAAAACATCCTAGAGAATGTACTTGTCCTCTGAAAAGCAATTGTGTTACATTTGGAGATTTAGTTCAATCACGAGCATGTGAGGAAGAGGAATTTTAATCCTGTTGTAAGTGAAAAGCTCAACCTTAACTGTGGAATGACAACGCATGCCTCAGTCTTTTGTTCTTTCCTTAAATAACAAGAGGCAGCACTCAGAGAATTCTAAGAGCCTCTGAAAAATATTTTAAAATACAGTGAATCGAGAAGTCCTCCATAACCCCATAACATACTAGGAAATACTAGCAAATAACCAAGCAGCATAAAACTAAACAAAATTCCCCATTTTCCGGCAATGTTGTCCCCCCCACTATTAGTTTCATCAGCAACCCTCTTAAAAAGATCTGCCTTGCTGCATGTCTTGACAGTTAGCAGACTTGGGCTATTTTGGACCAGGGTGGGGATGTGCATTCCAAAGGGGCCGTTACAGACAACAGCCGGCAAGTGGTCCTCTCCAGTTTGAGTGTCATCATAGATCTCAACTACAGCTCTACGGCATGAGAGAGAGGTGATCTCCCAGTCAGCTAGATCCTGAGTTAGTTAGGACTTTATAGATCAAAATCTATCTTAAACACCAGCTGGAAAAACACAGGCAGCCAGTGCATATCCTGGGGCACCATTTAAAGAAATAAGCAAAATTAACTGAAATGTCTCTGATTCTTTTAGAGCTGGTTGGGAAACGATTTTTTGTCGCAAAAAAATTTAGATGAAATCAATACCTTTGTTTGTATCAACATTTTCCATCAAAATACCAAAACATGAAGATTTTGGATTGAAATTTTGGTTGTTGAGAAGCTAACAAATTTTACTTCTTGTTTTTTGACAAAATGCCAAATTATTTTGAGGAAAATGGATTTATTTATTTTTTGGTGAAAATTTCTACTTGGTCAAAAAAACACTTTCCACAAATAAACCAACGAATAATGTTTTGGTGGGAAATTGTCCATCAGCTCTACTGTCTTCAAATTATAATGCATCTTATCTCATAGCAGAGGCAGTGTACGGAGATTAAAAAGACAACATTCAACAAAAACAGTCAGGATCTTATCATAATAATTAAACTGCCACCTACACACATATATAATAATTAGCAATTAAGACAGTGCAAAATCATCAATTAAGAACTTGATGGACTGATAATCTTGAAGCCTATAAAGTGAGTTTGTCTGATTTGTAACAATGGATTATGACATCATGCCTTTGTTTTTAGGAAATAAAATAAGCCATGAAGAGCATGTTTCTGTCATTTATGGGAAATCAAGTAGGTTAATCATTTATGATTTTTATGCTTCAAGGCTTATGTGCGCAACATGCTGGAGAGAGATCTAAACCATTACTCTAAAGCCCATTGTAGCATATATGCTCCCTGCTGCTGAAGAGCCAACCTCATCAAATTGAGCTTTGTCTAAAAGATATTGTAAATATATTATTGGATGCAAGGTACTGCCTGATTATGCAAAACCACCAGAAGATTGCCACTTAGCAAAGCTACACAGTTCTGGGTATTTATTTCCTCTGAGAACTCAGATAATCAAATCCACTAGCATTTATATAGTGACGTGCTGCAAACAACAGTCTGGAATATTAGATGTCAGTGAGGTTCTGGGAAGATGAAACATGAAGCTAAACTGAACATCCCTATCCAAATTGCTCATTTCAAGTAGCTTATGGCTATTAAGTACACTCTTCCCTCTGGGTGGGTATGAAGACCAGGAAATGATCTTGCAAGCCTGGAAAAGAAAAATGTGAACCATATTAACATAATGAACTATAAAAAACCAGGGCTGGTCTTTTAACTTGTCTGTGATGGTTAACAGAATTAGTTTACCATTAACCATTGCACCAACTAACTAGGGGGCCAGATCCTGTAAAGTGATGAGTGCCTCCTTTGACTCGTTAATCATCCTTGGCTTCAGGAGCTGTTCTGCTAAGTAAGTATAACTGATGTTAGGTTTTCTGCTCTCAGTTGCCCTTGTGAAATCATATAGTTAAAGGGATTGCAGAGGGGGGAAAATGGCCGTCTCTTTCTTAAAAGCATGCCTTCTGGATCGTATTCTGTTCCCATTTACAAGTCTGCAACCTCACTAACGTCAATGGGATAACACACCTGGAACTCAGGGCCCGATTTTCTGCAGGTATAATTGGCATAACTGCATTACAGGCCACCAGATTTACACCAGCTGACAGTCTGGTCCATAGTTAAAGCAGAATATGATTGGCCATCAGAATCAGTCTCATTGAAGCCATTACTAGCTGGAGGGAGGTTTTTGGTTTTGGTGGGATGGAGTTTTAGGAGCAATTGAAATGACCAGGTAAAACTGGAGACTATGGTTCTGTCTGCGGGTTCCTGCTGAGTGAGCAACATCCAGAGTGCAACTGCGTACACATCTACCCACACGTTCCATAAATAATGTGTCTAAAGAATTTAATTTTCTATCACTAGTTTGCATGTTTATGAAGTGTCATAAATTGTGGGTGTTTATGCACCTCTGCTTGGCACTTTTGCAATAGCGGATAATAGCTGAAAAAATGTGAGATCGGATGAATTCCTCCACTGATTTCAAATAAACCTTATGAGTTGGAGCAATAAAGAATGTTAAACACTGTGTACAAAATAACATGCCGTTAGTTACCATATATGCTGCTTCAGTAAACACTAAAGCTTTTTAATCTTGGCTCCAACACAGTAAACAGCAAGTTAATAAGCTAAGGGACAATGTTTATCTTTAAAATTCTCTCAAATTCCTGTGTATAATGTTACCCTGCCCTGGTGGGCTGCTGGCTGACTCTTCTGTCATTTTATTTCTGTCATTCTGAAGTTCAGATGAACATTTTAATTTTTGCTGAAACTTATTACCTACCGTAACTTAAAATTGTCAGTTGACGTAAATAGGTGTAGCTCCATTGAAGTTACATTAATATACTATGGCTGGTCACCTGGCCTACATATTTGAAAAACAACCCCAAAAGTGTACAATTACATAAAAACAAACAGACTTATGTTATCATCAGCGTATGAAATAATAAAAGTAACAATGGCTTCAAATACTCAGGGCCTGATCATCAGCTAGTGTAAATTGTCATTGACTGATGTTGACTATGTCATCTGAGGACCAGCTCCTCAAACGTCTAGATTATAATGCATGGTTAGAAGAAGCAACAGCAGTGCTGGTCTCTTAATTAATTCTCCAAAGATTTATATTTAATATCATCACTTCGCCAACATGTTTGTAATGCAACAATATGGTGCTGTATTTTTCTAGATGCACTTGTTTAAAAAGCTATAGAAGGGACAGGGTAATAGTGAATAGGGTCCCATATTCTTCAAACCATTGTTTAATAAAGATTAAGGGTCACATCTTCAACTGGCATAAATCAGCCTAGTTCCACTGAAGTCAACAGAGCTATGCCAATTTATCACTTGAGAAGTTGGCCTCCAAAAACCTAATTTAGCTAGAGAAAGTATCTGGGAATGGGAACTTTCTTCTGCAATTTTAAACATGGCCTGCAGTGTATAAATGCATAGTATCATCTTCCCATACATTAACATATACTCCAGCTTACTCAACAATATACCATAATGGGCAGTCAGACTGTCGGCATGCTGACTTCCAGGCTCTATTAATGGGGATGTGGCAAGTAAAGAATTTGTCCACAAATAGAATATTAAATGTAGACTATTCAGACTGTTATGCAGCAGAAGCATGAATCCGTTTGTGCTGATTACAGAAACGCTACTACCCACAATAGCGTTCGGGGGGTGGAGAAGGTTAAATCAGAAAATGTTTCTGAGTCTGAAAGCCGTGACACTTGCCGTTTTAACTGAGCAGTGAAGAAATTGTAATATGATGCTTGGCATCGCCAAGAATGTAGGGTGTTGTCTCTGACCTTATTAACCAAAGTCCTTGGGGACACTTGTATTAGTAAATCATAAATGGTCCAAAAAAAAAAACACATAAGGGGCTGATCCAAAGCTCATGGAAAGACTCCTATTGATTTCAGTGGACTTTGACTTAGTCCCTAATTGAAATATCTTCTGTAAAGATGCAAATGGATTGAACTGTGGTGAGCCTTGTGGAACAGAGGAAAAGTGTTAGCTGTTAGAATAACTAGAGGTACAGTGTGAAAGGACATCTTGAAGAGATTGGGGATGAGTCCTCCTGAGGTACTACTTTATGTAATCTGGTAACTAATACTTATTGCATTTATTTCACCGTCAGGCTGCAGTCAAACTTTCACAATGGAACTGTTTGGCAGAGGATTTCAAGAATACCTTTAAAAGCAAATATGTGAGCATTGTGCAGCAAACTACAGTGCAAGTGCCTGGACGCACTGCAACATGAGTTTAAATCTGCTCCTGTGCTAGATTTCCTCATGCTGTAATGATGCAGCTTGCTTCCAGGCCTGAACTGAGACATGCAAGAGTCCTACATTCAGTGAAGTGGTGAATGGTTGCCCTCTAAAGGGAAGGAAAAATATAATTCAGCCACCTTCACACTGTTTACATCATGTTTTTACTGCTGATCTCTGGGTCGAGTTTGGCAGCGGCTGGCTATGGGAATCCCTAAGGTAGTCTATCCAAGCAACATTCTTTATAGGAACAGTCTAGGAATGCGAACAGAGCAGAAAAGTCAGAGAAAAATGATTTTGATGCCCTAGATTTTAGCTTATCCATAATAAATAAGCCAACTTCTTATTTATTAAAGGTACATGCTAAATTCTTATACTGAAGACATTTGTAAATGTGGCATAACAGCCCCTTTGTATTGAATCGAAATAGCCGAGAACATGACTTCACAAAAATCTGGACCTTGAATTTGAGTGTCAAACAGGGAAGCAAGTGGTCAGTGCAATGTTTCCAGTGCTGCATCCTCATTTAAAGGAGATTGCCTTGAGGGGATTGATCTTTATGGTTAAAAAGAGATACCTATTCTTCTTAAGAATATCTGACTAATTATGAATTAACATCATCTGCTTTTATCCTAGCTCCTTGTGTGAAAATGTACTGAGGGAGAAACACTTTTTTAAACCTTGATTGCAAGGTGACGCTACTTTACCATACACATGGGCTGCAAGCAATTTTCAAGCTATTGGCACAGATGGAATGGATAAGACCCTCTTCATCCTTTAGAAGTAAAACCAGTGCTGGTATCGGCGGTGTTTAAATAATCTGGTTTTAATAGAAACATGAAAACACCATATGGAACCAGCCAGCCATTTCCGTCAGTGTATTTTGTGCATTTGCGTTTACTTTAACATGACATCTAATAAATCATGTATCATGTAGTGACCATATAAGGTTAGCTCTTATTGAAAGGATATTGGTGTGGAGGGCTTGCTGTGCCTGGGTATTTATTAAGGAAATGAAAGATCGCTAGAACATATGATACACCATGTGTTGCTGAACGTTATGAGTTTGCAAAGAGAAAAGTGTTTCTTTCTCTCGCCCTCCTGTGCATGCAGGATAAAATACTGAAATAAAATTTGCCCTTGGTTTAAAGACTAATACGGTACACATCCTGTTGGATTCATAGATGATTTGACAGTGCATTCTGAAATCACTACCAGGTTCATGTTTTATGCAGGAAGGAAACATACCTGTGGAGATAGCCTCAGGCAGCGGTAATTAAAATATGACCATGTGCCACCTGACCTTAAGGCATATTACTGCTTCAACCCTTCACCTTGCAATTGCTGGGCTTGGATTATTAACAAAAGGCCATCTAAATGTAAGAAACGTGCTGGGGGAACGTCTTTCTTTTGAAGGGAAACAATAAGCTATAGCTTGGTTAGTTATGTGACAATGTAATATCTGTCCATTTTCTGCCATGGCAGCCGCAGTATGCCTTAAGCTGGATGTGCAGCATAATGAATCTATTAGTTTTGCAGTGAAAGTGCAAAAACAAATGCAGTGAAAGGAGAGAGAGAGAGAGATCAGTGTTATATGGTCCCTGTACCAGCACCGCCAGCCTGATGCGTGTTGCTGCACTCACGTAATAAAGCATGAAAATGCTTCTCTGATTTTCCTACATGTGACGGACTGTTAACTGGAAAGATGTGTCAAATGTTTCAGAAAAAAACTGATTATCTTGTGGGAGAACCAGCTGTCTTGCAGAGAGAGTGGCTACTTTCATGTGTGACCCTCTTACCACCCATGAAAACATTTAGATACAGAGCACTCAACCTGTATCTCATCAGGGGCGCGTAATGTAATGTGACAACGCTGTTGCAACCTGTTGTGATTTACCATAATATGAAAACAATACTAGATTTTCTTCAAACTGTGCTTAAAGAAAACATGATTTCTGAGCACTACATTCACTACAAAGGGAGATGAAACACAACACAAACAAAATGAAGTGTTTCCTTTTGGGAAGAGAAATGTAACACTTAACAGCACTGTATCTTTTCCAAAGCATTTTACAACCTTTATTAATTAATTCTACAACACCCCTATGAGATAACTGTATTTCCATGTCCCCACTTTACAGATGAGGAAATGGAGGCTGTGAGATGAGCTCAGTGCTCCATTTCCAATATTTCAATACATATTCCTGTTCTGTATTGGCAGGAGTGCTGCCAGCTTTTTTGACACCCTAGGCAGTGGAAGGTCCCGCCCCCCCAAATACCGCTGACGATCGGGGCGGCCGAAGATCCGGCCGCCGTGGTCACCTCCCCACAAATGTTAGCGCCCTAGGCAACTGCCTAGGTCACCTAATGGGTTGCGCCGGCCCTGTGTATTGGGGGAAAAAATCAGTTGATGTAGTCGTACCGTAGATTCATAGATTCCAAGGCCAGAAAGTTCTGGTGTCTACAATTCAGGGAAAATGTTGATAAATTAGAAAGGGTTCAGGGAAGAGCCAGGGGAATGATTAAAGGATTAGAAAACCTGCCTTCAAGTGATAAATTCAAGGAGCTCACTCTATTTAGTTCAACAAAGAGAAGGTTAAGGGGTGACATGATTACAGTCAATAAGTACCTACCTGGGGAACAAATATTTAATAATGGGCTCTTCAGTTTAGCATTAAAAAGTATGACATGATTCAATGGTGGGAAGTTGAAGCTAGACACATTCAGACTAGAAATATGGTGTAAATTTTTGACTTTGAGGATAATAAACCATTGGAACAAATTACCCAGGGTGGTGGTAGATTCTCCATCACTGGAATTTTTAAAATCTAAATAGGAACTTTTTCTAAAAGATATTCTCTAGGAATTATTTGGGGGACGTTTCTGGCCTGTGTTACACAGGAGGCCAGACTGCATGATCACAACAGTCCCTTCTGGCCTTGGAGTCTATAAAAAGTATTCAGCACAGAGTTTCTAAAGAGCTCAGATCCAATTAGGGCACCTAAAAATACTCAGCATCCAACAGCTCCCAATACAATGCTTATGGCCAGATTTTTCCCAAGATCTCAGCACTCAACTTATTAATCTGTCCTTAGGTGGAAACCTCCGGGGAACACTTGGGTGCTGTAGGAAATGGTGTCACTGATGATTCAGTGTATGGAATGCTTCCTTCTGAATCAAGAGCTAACGAGTATCCCACTAAATATGCAGGGTACTTATTATAGCAGCGACAATTTTCAGTGGCACAAATGGCATTCAGGCACCTAACTCCCATAGAAAGTCTTCAGTTTGTCTCATGTTTAAAGCATAAGACTTGGAACCTAGACTCCTGGGGTCTGTTTATTGCTCTGCTACTGAATCACTGCAACATGAGGGCCTAGCCTGCTAAGCTCTCCATGAGTCAAGTTCATCCAGGTGTCAAATATGTGCAATGATACCTGTTGTGAGACTTAGGGCATGTCTACATTTACCTCCGGAGTGATCGATCCAGCGGGGGTTGATTTATTGCATCTAGGAAAGACGTGACAAATCAACTGCCAAGTGCTCTCCTGTTGACTCCAGTACTCCACCGGAGTGAGAAGCATAGGCGGAGTCAACGGGGGAGCGTCAGCAGTCAGCCTACTGCAGTGAAGACACCACGGAAAGTAGATCTAAGTATGTCAACTTCAGCTACGTTATGCACGTACCTGAAGTTGCATAACTTAGATCGATCTCTCCCCCAGCCAGTGTAGACCAGGTCTTAGTCCTGGTCTACCCACAAAGTTACTCCAGTTTAACTAAAAGTGTAATGTTGCTCCAATTTAGTTAGAGTGTGGATACTGACATTGGTGTAGCCTGCCACTGTTACATAATATAACAACATGAGCCCAGTTTAAACTGATGTCCCCAGACCAACTTGCATCAGTTTAAACAAATTGTGTATAGACAAGCCTTTCATGTTTGCAAACTCTGAGTTCAGGAGACAAAAGGCAATTATAAGTACAAAGCATAGTCAACGGCTGTCGTATGAGAGCTGGCTGTGCTTCCCTTACATTCTCTTTTGTTTGCCTTAGCACTGCAGCTGTTTACATACTCTGTTTTGTAGCTGGTCATCAACTCTTTTCATTCACATTTTATTTCCAATAAATATCTGTGCTCTGGTTTATGTATTTTTGTTTAAAGCCATGTTTACTTCAAAGACAGAGGGGCTTCAGATGTCCTTTGTTTACTTCTGGCGGGGGACTTCAGACATCTGGCTTTCTTGTGTCCCACATCATGTACACCCAGAGGGCCAAGGCAGTGACTCAGTCCAATTTCACGTCCTATTTTAACCGATCAGCTCATTCTGGGCTCACTTGCCTCACCTCACCCTTACGATCCCACCATGGCCTTCTCTCCTAGCAGCACCAGAAATGCTATTCGTATCGCCCAATAGCGTTGCTGCCTGTGCTGCCATCTCTCTATGGCTAGATATGGGAGAATCATGAAAGCCCACTGCAAGCTACTTCTTCTGTAGCAGCCTGGGATCATCACTGCTTTTTCCATGATGATCACAATCCCACTTACTCCTGGAAACGTGAATCTCAAGGTGCTCCTATATGGCAGATAGACAGGGGTGGCTCCAGGCCCCAGCATGCCAAGCGTGTGCTTGGGACGGCATGCCACGGGGGGCGCTCTGCCAGTCGCCGGGAGGGTGGCAGGCGGCTCCGGTGACCTCCCGCAGGCGTGCCTGCAGAGGGTCCGCTGGTCCCACGGCTTTGGTGGAGCCTGCGGGAGGTCCACCGGAGCCGCGGGACCAGCGAGCGGCAGAGCGCCCCCCCGCGGCATGAAGCCGTGCGTGGGGCGGCGAAATGTCTAGATAGATAACCACAGGCCCTGTATGGGAGGTCCAATCCAGGCTGCACTGAGCAGTCAGTTTAGAGAGCTAAAAACACACACGTGAAACAATATTGTCAAAGCAGCCTAAGAAATTGTCCATTCTTGTGTCCATGACGTTGGAAAAGATTGTCAATATAGGGCCAAAATCAGCCCTGGTGGAGCAATAATTGCCTTGCTTCTAGTTTATGGTCCAAATCTACGCTGGCTGAAGTTTAGATTTTTCCCAGAGACTAAAGCAAGTGATATAGAGATCACTTGGTGAAACTTCATTGCAACAAGCACACAAACACCAACAACCCTCTAGAGGTCAAAGGCCAGAGGCTAAGGGCTAGATTCTCCGATGATGGCTGATTAGGCACTTAGATTCATAAATCAGCCTCAAGACCAGTAGGGAGATACCAGTTTACACCAGGTGATGATCTAGCCGCCTGCTTTTATAATATTTACAGTAATTCTTGCAGTTGCAACTCAGTAGGGAAATGTCACTAAAATTTCAGCCCATCACCATTATTTATTTGTCTATCATATTTAGATAGTGCCATCATGTTAGTAGCACCATTTCCCACTTGCTCGAATGAAACAGGAAGATCCCGACAGACCTGTACAGAAGTCCACAGGTCTAAGAGAGTTAAATGTGCACAAATTGCCTCTCTCATTCCTGATATTCTAAAGTAACGAAGGGGCATTGAAGAGAAGATTGAAAAATAAGAGCCAATCCTTAAAACAGAGTTGTGATCACTAGAGCATAAGAAGCAGTTCAGAGTAAATTTTATAGAATTATAGGCAAAAAAATCCATTCAGATATGCATCACGGATTAAATAGAAAACAAAAAGCACACAATGGATATACTGTTATATTTTCCAAGGGAAAATGTATTATCACATCTTAAAATGACAAAATAGAGAGATTTCCACTTCACGGTGAATTATTTTGTATTAGAAAACTTTTTTAAAGTGCTTTGGGCTGCGTTCAGAAGGGAAATACTTTGGGTTCATTATCCGATACCAACTTAGATCTTTTCCAGGCAAAAGAGGGCACACATTGGTACTGTGCTGAAACAGGATAGTTTATATGGACTGCTATAGGATGGGATTTTTCTGAAGTGTATATGTTGGCTACCTGTGCTCCCTTTGAAATGAGTGGAAGTTTCACCACTGACTTCAGGGGGAGCAGTTAGTCTAATTGCTTTTGAGAATACTCACCCATAATGTTTCTTCCTCATCTGTGGGTGAGATTTGGTTGGGATGAGTGGTTAGGTGGGTAGGGGTTAGTAAAGAATCATCCCCCACCAACCTCAGAGAATCCACCAAGGAGTTAATACCATCAGAGGCAACATGCATTAATTTGGGTCTTGTGGTGGAGTGTGAGGGGTCATGGTTTCCCTTCTTCTACCTAAGGGTCTATTGTGGATACACAGACCCTTTAGAACCCCATTCTCCCAGTCCTCCAGCTTTTGCTGGATACGCTTTAATCCCCTTGTTGTAATCTTCCCAAGGGTCTCATAAGAAGGGCTTTACAAGGTCTGATCCTTACCCGTCTTGTGGGGTGTGGGAAAAGGAAAACACACTTTGCTATTCCCCAAAAAGCTCACCCCACTTCCTGTGGAGTTTCTGAGGTCTATTCCTTGGGTGGTTCTTTGCTCAGCCACAGCTGGGGAGCTTCAGTAAGGTAGACCTCAGCCTCTCTGGTAGCCATCATCTTTTGCCTAACTTGCAGCCTTTTATCTCAGCTGTTGCTCATCTGTTAATCAGCCACGGGTGGGGAAGTAGCTGCTCTGTCTGTTAATCCCTTTGTAGCTGTTGAAGTGTGTAGCGTTTATACACGCCATCATCACCAGGAGAGACTGCTGCATGCAGGTGGGAGCCCAGGATACCCTGCTTCTAGGAGCAGCACAGCAAGGAAGCTGAAGGAGGGTTGATCAAGTCATGAGAAAGTAAAGTGAGCACAGAGCCAGTGTATAGACAGTCTGGGCTTCTGGTGGGCCCCATAACCCTAAACAGAGCTGTTAAGAAACCAAATATCTACCCCATGGGAACTTCTGATAGTTCAACATCAGTTTCGAACCCGAAATGGGACAAAGTCAAAATATTGACATTTTTTGAGGAATGGGAAGTTGTGAAAAATGCCAGTTGGAAAACATCAAAATGAAAAATGTTGAGAAACTAAATGTTTTGTTTAAAAAAGTTGACTTTTTCTATTTGCTATTTCAAAACATTAAAAAATAGTTTCTTTTTTAATATTCTCATTGAAAAAATGGGAAAATTTCACTGAAATTGACATTTTCATGCCAGAAATGTGGATTACTGTGAAACCCCATATTTCATCAGGACAAACTTTCAGTCGAAAAATTCTGACCAGCTCTTAACTGTGAGGTTTGGGGATGCCACATCTGTTTGTTCCATTGTGGAACAAGTTAATGGAAACCCCTTAGGAGATACTTTGTGGGGTTTAAACCCCTTTGTGAGCTTTTCATAGATTCATAGCTTATCAGGCCAGAAAGGATCATTGTGATCATCTAGCCTGACCTCTGTATAACACAGGCCAGAGGACTTCCCTGAAAAAAATCCTGTTTTGAACTGGAGTATATCTTTCAGAAAAACATTCAGTCTTGATTAAAAAATTGCCAGTGATAGAGAATCCACTACAACCCTTGGTAGCCTAACCAGTGCAATCATTACCCTGACTGTTAAAAAATTGTTCTTTGTAGGAATGGCTCTCCCTTTCCACAGTAGGTAGAAGTTAATAATTTATGGGAGCTGTTGGTGCCTAATGAGCCATCAGGTGTAACAAGAGCCTGATTCTTCAACTCTTATGTGTATTGAGTACTTGATGGGACTACTCTAGAAAGGAAGCATTACTCAGAGTGAGCTGGCCCTAAGTTAGTTGCTATCACAGATTTCTCTCTCTCTCTCAAAATAGAATAGAATAGAATTGCTTTCAGCACCATCAGTACTTTGAGAAAATCCATGGGCCTGCTTAGTTTTTCTGATTAGTTGGGGAAGTTGTATCTCGGCTGATCCTCTATACTGAACCATCTTTCCCACCCTGCTGATCCTGGGAGAGTAAATTCCAGTGGTGGCAAGCCGCAGGTACGCTGAAGGCGCGGGACCGGCAGATCACCCGCAGAAACACCGCCGAAGGCTGCCTGACTGCCGTGCTTGGGGCGGCCAAAAACCTAGAGCCACCCCTGAATGGTGGAAATAGTGCTGTAAAGGAATTGAGATAAAAATAGCTTTTAGTGCTCTTAAATAATGAAGTGGAGTTGTGTTTTTGCTGTTCAAGATGTATGAGGATTTAGAAAGAGACATTTTGGAGAAATATGGAGCAGAGAGGATTGACCTGACCAGTATTTCCGATGCAACCCATTTGTTTCTGTAAACATAAGCTGTTTCTTCTAGAATATGAATCAAAGAAGCTGCCAGTGTGTTAAAGTTACTTAACTATTAGGAGAGGCTTCTGGTATGTTAGTCGTTGTGGCAATAAAGTCTCCTTAGGGAATGAAATGAAATTTATGGCCTATTACTGGAACATGTTTATAGTTTGCAGACCTGGCTCTGTGTGTGGTGTGTTCTTCTGCAGTTTCTTCTGTTAAATGTAGTTAGATTGTGGCATTCCTGCCAAATAATAAAGTTAGAAGAGTAGGTTTTTGCTTCTTTCTGTAGCTTCAGGTATGTTTGTTATCTGAAGCCAAGTCTGGATCTTAATTTTGAAAATTGCCTCTATCTTACTAGTGCACTGAACTAAAACATAGATCCAAATGATCTTGGACTCTGGGGTTTTGAACTCTAGATCTCACTTGAGCCCATAGAAGAGTGGACTTGTTGCTGGAGTGCCTCTTTGTGGCTAGATGTGGCACAGCAGCTCTCTCCCACTGGGCACCCCTTGCCAACAGACATTCTGTCCCTCTTCCTGTGACTTGACCCTCCAACTAAGGACGCTTTCTGGGGTCACAGAGTCCTTTTAATCAGTCCAACAGAAGTATAAAAGTAAATCTTCAGCTCCAGTTGGACTCAGCTGGCTGCCCCTTGTTTGTCAGGCAAACCTCAGCTGTAATGTGACCTCTTCCCACTGTCCATGTTGTGCCTCGTGCTAGTCCCCATGTAGGGCTGGCACAATTTTCCAGCTTCCCAGGGCTTCAGACAGGCTGTCACCCCCTCAGTGGTTCCTGATCTTCCCTGTGTCTTCAGGTCCACCTCAGGAGCAGCCTGTCTGCTTCTCTGCCCATCCGGCTTTCTTAGTCATCTGTCAGGCCCCTTGCCAGAGAGAGGGCACTCACTACCTCTTCTCCCAACTGACCTTCATGTTCCTTTTCTAAGCACAACCCCTTCGCCAGACCGCACCCTCCCCAGCTGCAATCAGTGGGGTGACTAGCACTCTTAGGCTCCTTGACCCCTTCTGGAGCCTTGTGGGACTTGTACCCCATCGCAGAGCCCAACCTCTTTTGCTGAAGATATCTTTATTTTCCAAAATATGCCTTTAAAGAGGGGGCTTGAACATCATAGGCCCAGTTTGTTCCTTGAGTTCCAATGGTGGGCTTTGGCCCCTGGCAACAGAAAGCCTGACTGGGATGGGGATGCAGCAGTGTAAGCCACCTGCGACGCCCACTGGGCTGGAACAGGTAACAAAAAATGGGTGAGGCCAGGCAAACAGGTAGAAGGGCAATGCAATGATCCATCACATCTCCCAGACAGCCTCTGCTGAGTTGACTTTCTGGAGTCTAAGCTGTTCTCCTCTGGCAGAGCGGAGTACTGCCACAGGATTCCTCTGGGAAAGAGCTAACGCTTTTTGTGCGGACATGCGCTAATTGGTGAGGAAGAAATATACTTCTTACTGCAAGTGGTGGGCTGGTGGATATCCTGAGAGCATGGTACCAAGAGTTGCACTATCCGGAAGCTTGAGTGGGGTTGGGAAAGCCAAGAGGAAATGAAGAGTCAGGAGGTGAATGAAGCTTTAAAGCTTTCTATTTTCTTTTCTTTTCTTTTTTATGTCTCGGCTAGGATCCACATGTCCAACATTTATTCCTGGGAATCAGTCTTTCCTCCAGTTCTTTTTGCAGCATAAAAAGATACACAAAAGCTGCAAGGCTTTTTAAGTCATTTATTTCTTTGAGTTCAATAATCTCTTTGCATCCATTTCCATTGGGTAATGTAGCTGGCGGTGTTGAGCCAGCCCCTTTGAAATTAGTGTGGGGTACTAGATCCCTCACCAGCGAGCGCTCCTCCAGCCTTCCGCAAACTTCAAAGGCTGCTTGCTGTGATCTAAGAGGTTAACACAGAAAATGCACTGCAGTGCTTTCCAATAAATCTTCACTAAATGGTCTTAATCAAGCCAGAAATGTTCAACCTTTTCTTCTCCATGAAAAAAAAAAAAGAGAGAGAGAGAGAGATGGCATTAAATGCAACTTTATCAGCTCTCTGGGGATTTTATTAGGTGATGCCCTATATACAAACTTCTTAATTGAAATCACTGGTATGCAGACCAACCTCGGCTTCAAGGAGATGAGATTCAAACCAATTACACATCAACCTTTCTGATAGGGCATATTAGGCTTTTTAAAACATGGACGCTTGAGGAAGAATCAAAGTGAATAAAAAAGCAATTGATTCATTCAGTCTGCATTGGGACCAATAAAGTAAATAGAGATTTCCTTGCCCCTATACCAAAAAAAACAAAATTATATCCTAAAATTATGAAAAGGATCATGTTGATTCCCAGTCTGAGAGCCACAAAATGATAAACCTTGGGGCTGGCTCTGACTGAGGGAAGCTTTAAGCCCTGCTACCAAACAAAGAGGGGAAGAAGCATCCCGCACTGCCACATTTCTGAAGTCTTCCATTATTTACCAGAAGTCATTAGCCATTCCTTTGTTAGCCCAGGCTGCCTGCTATAGCAAGTTCAAACAAATTCACTGTTGTATCCAGTACCTTTTACACAGGGGAGCTACAGCTGTTTGTGCAGATGCCATTATGCTAATGCTCGCGTGCCACAGTTAAAAGTTTAGGCAACAGGACAAATAAGAAGATGCTTATTGAAAACATTTCTTTGTTTTGCTCGTCTTTCCTTTGGTACAATCATTACTATAAACTTTATATCCATTCTTTCACCTGCTTTTTCTTAATGCTTTACAAACTAAATGGAAATAGAACTGGTTCCATATTAAGATGTTTGGTTTGTTCTAAGTGCCAGAGAACTAGAATCTTGTAGAGATCTAAACTATATAGCTATTCATTTTGCAAAGAAAAAAAGCCCCTTACAATACAGGAAATCAAATGTGTTTTCTTGAAATATACGAAGAACTGCACAGTTGTGTCTTTCCGAGCTAATGAGCTTCCTGGTTGCCTGTGGAAAAATGCCAGAGAGTGTTTAGGGCTTAGATTGCGATTTCCTTTTCAAAGATGATTCTATGGGAAGTCTGGGTGCTCAGCGCTTCTAAAAAAGGTCTCAAACGAATAATCAAACAGTTACAACATACTCTGATTTAACACGTTCACTGCTGAGTCTTGCCTTGCCATCCATGTTACAATGGAATGTGGCAGCATCTCCCATAGGCGATGTAGCTGGTATCTGGGTCAGCTTTTGACCTGCATTTTTCTTCATTTGGCACACAGGTTGTTCAGCAAGGACCTGATCCAGAGCCCACTGAAGTTAGTAGGAGACGTTTTCAGTAGGCTTTGGGTCTGGCCCCAATGGAATGAATGATTTACAACTAATGATTTATTTGAGAAATGTTATTTAATTATTTATTTATTAACAAATTGTCAGTGAGCAGATCAAGGTTAGCTGAAATGCATTTGCCTTTGGAAATAATTGACCATGTAATTTTTTGAATAGATCTTGACGTGCTGATTATTGGTTAGTCGTGAGTTGTGAGTAGTGGATAATCAAAATGTGAATAAAAACATAAGTCCTCAATAGTGGCTACACAAGAGGACCATAGGTGGAGCAGCTGCACTAGGCTGCCTATGTGTTCCCATATGCTGTGGTAATGGCCTTCACACAAACCCTGCATAAGACCATCAGGGGCCTGGATAGGGTCATTCACATGGATCCAGTAGCTTCCAGAACCCCATGTAACTGGCATATGGGATCTGCAGCTGTTACAACCCAGCAGCTCAGGACCAGTGTTGTTCAGGATATTGATAAATGATCTGGCAAAAGGAGGTGGCAAAGTTTGCCGATGATACAAAATTACTCAAGGTAGTTAAGTCCAAAGCTGATTGTGAAGAATCACAAAAGGATCTCACAAAGCTGGGCAACAAAATGGCAGATGAAATTCAGTGTCGATAAATGCACAGTAATGCACATTGGAAAAAAGAATCTCATCTATACATATACAATGATGGGATCTAAATTAGCCATTACCACTCAAGAAAGAGATCTTGGAGTAATTGTGGATAGTTCTCTGAAAACATCCACTCCATGTGCAGTGGTAGTCAAAAAAGCTACCCAGAATGTTAGGAACCATTAGGAAAGGGATAGATAATGAATCAGAAAATATCATAATGCCACTCTATAAATCCATGGTACGCACACACCCTGAATACTGTGTGCAGGTCTGGTCACCCCATCTCTAAAATGTATATTAGAATTAGAAAAAGTGCAGAGAAGGACATAAAAATGATTAGGGCTATGGAACAGATTCCATATGAAGAGAGATTAAAAAGCAGGGACTCATCAGCTTAGAAAAGAGGCAACTAAAGGGGAAGATGACAGAGGTCTATAAAATCATGACTGGTGAGGAGAAAGTAAATAAGGAAGTGTTATTTACTCTTTCTCATAACACAAGACCTATGGTCCCCCAATGAAATTAGTAGGCAGTAGTTTAAAACAAACATAAAGAAGTACTTCTCACAATGCAGTCAACCTGTGGAACTCATTGCCAGGGGATGTTGTGGAGGTGAAAAGTATAATGGGGTTCAGAAACGAGCCAGATAAGTTCATGTAGGCTAGGTCTATCAATGGTTATAATTATTAGCCACAATGGTCAGGGATGCAACCCCATGCTCTGGGTGTTCCTAAACCTCTGACTGCCAGGAGCTGAGAGGGGGCTGGATCACTCAATAAATTGCCCTGGTCCGTTCATTCCCTCTGAAGCATCTGGCATTGCCACTGTCTGCAGACAATGATACTGAGCTAGGTGGACCATTGTTCTGACCCAGTGTGGTCATTCTTATGTTCTTATGAGTTAGGCAGGTGCAGCAGACTATCATCCTGGTCTCTGGCCGGAGTTGTGATTTTTACCTCTTAAGTCTATCTGCAATTCATCCTCATACAGCTTGCTCCACTGCGCATTGAAGGAAATGAAGATAGTTCCACTGATTTCAATGATCATCCCTGGATTGAACTGAAATAAATAGGTGGATTTGATTTCAGAAAGCAAATATAAAAGGAGTATGAACACAGTCAAAACACATTTGTCTATTCATGTAAAAATGTACTGCAGTCAAGTAGCCAATAAAAAATAACCTACATGGTTTTAGGGCCAGATCTTCAGCTTCAGCAGAGTGACATAATTCTGTGTACACCAGCATAGAATCTGGTCCCATTCCTTAGAGGAATCATTTTTCTTTCTTATGTTTAGTGTTGCCCAGTGCACAGAGCACATTAGGCTAGGTTCAGGAGACCTGGCCTCTATTCCCAGCTCTGTGGCTCACATGCTGTGTGACTGTGGGCAAGTTGCATTATGTCTCTGTGCCTCAGTGTCTCCTGCCTCTCTTTGGCTTGCCCATTAAAGTTGTAAACTTTTTGGTACGGGGCTGTTTCTTCCCGTGTAAGGAGTGTAAGGCATCTACCGTAATGGGGCTCTGACTTCAGTTTGGGAGCTTGAGTGCTATTGTCATAGAAATTAAAAATAATAATACAGCACTCACGGCTTTAGAATATAGTCACCAAAATAGATACTGCTCTTGAGAACAGTATGTCCTGCTGCCCAGTATGCACATCAAATCCGCTCGAGTCATCCACTCACTCATTCATGAAACCCCAGTACGCTTCAGGTGTGAACAATCAAGTAAGCGAGCTTAATATCCTCTTTCTGCATGTATTCATGAGACCCAGACCTGATTGCTTGAATGCTCACAGGAAGTGAATGCTCATGGGGCATAAGAGCATGGCCAAATGAAATCAGTTTTAAATTGGAGCAAATGCTAATGGGAACTTTTTGTGAGGTATTCATTCTGTTCTATTTAATATGCAACTCTCTGCCTTTAGACCATGAACATCGTTTGTGTTTAAGCTTCTGGTCACATATGTAAGTTTCTTTGCTTTCTGTTATCTCTAAAATACCTCAGTGTGATTTCTTATTATTAATAATATAATAACCATAAGCATGATAATAACCATCCTCATTTATACAGCACCATTAGTTGAGTCTTACAAGCAGTCAAATGTGCCAGAGAAGGAATTAGATCCCTTCATTAAGAAGCTAACAAACTGAAGGCGTGACAGGGTAGAATATCTACAATGTGAACAGGGTCTTGAAAGGGAACATAGGAACAGCGTATGTTCATTATAGCTGGAGATCTCCTTGAAAGAGATTGGGTTTCTGGGACTTCTTAGAGTAGAAGGGTGAAGGGGTTTGACAGACATAATCTCTCCAACACAGAAACCTACGGGACGATTTTCAAAGGCCCGAAGTACAGTTAAGTTCCATTGGAGCTAGATGGGAGTTAGATGCCTATCTGAACTTTGTGCCTTTGAAAGGATAAGGTGCAATATGTTGGAATCCATGTACGGTAATGTTCCTCTTCCACATTTGTGACTGTAAAAGACTCTCCATTAGAGAATGCAAACTCTGATCTACCCAAACCAGACAGTCACTTCAATCCACTTTTCTCTAGCTCCAAGACTAGGAATAAAGGAGAAGATTCACTGGAACACTCCAGCTCTATTGCGCCCCTCATGAGTGTGTTTGTGACTATTTTGCATTGCAGGGGCAGTGTGGTATAGCAGAGATTCTAGCCCCAAGTCTATAACTTAAACGGCTATAGCAGTTTTCGTCTCATAGTATCCCAGAGAACAGAGCGAACTTTACATATAAATGAGGTTCAATAATGTTAAGAATTTGGGATCCCCAATTGCTATTCATGTCCCAGGTAACATCAATGTCCAGAAATAATTTTTCATGAGCCTACTACAATGATTGGGACTATTTATCTCAGATTTCCCTCACTCCACTTATCTTCTTTTCCACTTCCTTGCTGTTTGCTTATGACCCTTAATTGTTCAGCTGTAGATTGTAAGCTCTTTGGGGCAGGATCATGTCTTTGTACCACCTTTGGATGCCTCTGTGTATTCTTTGGATGTTCAACAATAATAATATGCGCCTGGTCATAGCCATCCAGGCTTTTGTTACCTCCAGAAAGAAACACTGTAGTGCCACTGGGCTACCCTGTTAAGGGCCACTTGGAAACCCACACGGGTGCAGAATGTAGAGAGCAACATGCTGAGCAGTGTAAGCTGCAGGGAGCATATTACCCCAGTCTATATCCGCAGCCTGCGTGGGCTCCAGTTGTGCAAGCCTCTCGGTTTACACACACACATGCCTGAGTGATTGATAGTGGTATGTATTGTGTTTCCAACTTCATTTGGGGGTTGAGTCCATTTCTGTTATGACATCTATCCAGGGCCGACGAGAGGAGGGGGAAGCCAGTACAAATTACCGGGGCCCGGCGGTCCGGAAGTGGGCCTGGGGCCCGGCTTCCCCAGCTTCGTCAGCCCTGTCTAGCCGGTCTGCCCTTGCTGGGGGGGCCTGAACATTTTTTCTCACTGGGGCCCGAACCCGCTCTCGGCGGCCCTGCATCTATCAGTTTGTGTTGCGTTGTTTTACAGCATTTCTGGGCATGCACTCAGAGGGAAACTTGATGAGCACCTTTAAAAATATAATATTTAGTAAAAATAACACCACCTGCTTGCATTCTTACTTGCCTAGGTGCTGCAGAGCACTGCCACGGCAGATTTATGTGTTTCTTTATTACTGTAATAATAAATATTCACTGAAATTGCATCAGGTTTGAAATCCTTGTCCTCACCTTCAAAGATCTGCATGGCTCAGCCCCACTGGCATGTCAGCTCATTTCCTACTAAAGCCCTATTCTATCCTGTTTCCTTTCTTCTAAGTGATGACTTTGTCTATTGCTGCCACTCTCCGTTTTGTAACTTTTATTACGCTACACCCAAGGCTTGAAACGGCCTCCTTCTTCCTGTGTTTGAAAGGTCTTGAACAATATACAGTGACCATTGAAGTCAGTGGAAAGACTCCCAGTGCTTTTCTAGCCTTTCCACCGTTAAACTCTCTTTAAAACTCAGTTCTTTCACATAACCTTCCAGCATAGATCTCTTTGCTGGTATTGCCTGCTCCAGACCCCAGCACACCAAGTGCGTGCTTGGGGCAGCATGCCGCGGGGGGCGCTCTGTCGGTCGCCGGGAGGGCGGCAGGCGGCTCCAGTGGACCTCCCACAGGCGTGCCTGCGGATGTTCCACCGGAGCTGCGGGACCAGCGGACCCTCCGCAGGCACGTCTGCAGGAGGTCCACCAGAGCCGCGGAACTGGCGACCGCCAGAGCGCCCCCCGCTTCGTGCCGCCGTGCTTGGGGCGGCGAAATTGCTAGAGCCACCCCTGGCCTGCTCCCAGTCTTGTGCTCTGAATATTACCCGTTTGTGTTGTCTATTTATCTGTCTCATCTAGAGTGAAATTCTGTGGTTCTTATTCAATGCAAACTCAGTGTGAATTTTGCTTGATTACTGTAAACTCTTTGGGGCAAAGGCCTTGTCTTCCCACTCATCTGCAAAGCCCCATGTGTATTGATGGTGATAGATAGGAAATAAAAATCAATATTAATAATGATTGCCTGTGTTCTTACTTGCCTCGGTGCTTCAGTGCACAGCCACAGCAGATTTATTGTTTTTTCTTTCTGAGTGTCAGCAATAGATTTATTCTTTTTAAATAGTCTGATGTTTTGCAAAATGAACTTGAATAAAGAAATGACTAGTTAGGCAGAATGATGAACAATCTTTCCTTTCTCACTCACTTTGAAGAGTCCCTTCTTCATATGCGCTCACATACAGTACATTCCTTTCACATGCAGTTCAGCCCCTCTGGGCCTAACAGACACAAGTTTGGTGTGCCGGTGCACTTTTTATAACCACTATGTAATTTCTCCCCCATTACAATTATGACAGACACTGTTCTGTTGGTGACCAGCCATACAGAATGAAGCTTCTCTTTCTGCCTGGGAGATCGTACCTATTTGCATAGTTCCAGATCTCTATCATGAATTTCAGAGATTTTAAACAATACAACCTCCCTTATTATTTTCTTCTGGTATCTCTAGGTCGTCATTTGCTATCATATACATTTTGCCTATAATGACATTATGCAAAGAAGCCATAAGGCATTTAGTTAATTCTAGCCCAACTTGCTATTGAGAATTAGGCATACTAGCAGGCATCACATATGTGAGCAATCTAAATGCATAAAACACATATTGCAATAGTCAATTTGTGCCTTAGAAAGATATTAGCTCTGAGCTGGATTTATATCCTGTATATCAGGGTTGTACATAACAGAGTGTGACTTCAAATGTATTGACAGATTGGAGAGAGTTCAGAAAAGAGTGACAGAAATAGACTGGAAGGAGTGATCTCTACAGAAATATTAAAACAGTTATATTTAACGTGGCTGAGTGATGGCTTGGGAAAGATGGTGACAGTCTACAAATAGCTGAAGGGTGTGAATACCAAGAAGTGAATGAATTATGTACCATAGTAAAAGGGAGCATAATGAGGAGCAATGGGACAAAATGAAGGGAAAATTTAAACCTAATATTGTAGTAAGTACCTGCTTTGCTGAATAGAGAGAGACGTAAGATCTGGGGCTTAAGTAGTTGGCAAAATCAGGGTTTAGATTGTATCAAATGATACAGTGAAATACAAGGACACGAGCCCTCAGTTCCCTTCAGTCTCCATAGATCTCTTATAGATAAACAAACTAACTTTCCTCCTTCTGACATAGTTCTGAGTAATGTGACGACAGTATCTCCAAGATCTCCAAGGGGAAGTAATGATTTTCTGATCAACATCTCTCCTCCAAATGTACTTAGTAAAAAGATACATTCTTTTGCATACATTTAATTACAGAAGAACAGATTTTGTCCAAATAATTAGGTAATTTAAATGGCACAGTCTTTCCCAAAGAACTATATTTAACCCTCATTTGAATGTAATTTACACATCAGAGTCCCCTTAAGCAGTTCTGTAAGCCAAAACACTGATTAGATATTTTTAAATGTGAAATGCTGCTTAATTGTGGCTAGCACCAAATTTGTTCTTAGCGATAACTGCTTTTGATCGTGTGCTATGTTGCTTCTTTTCCATTGTCAATTTTTTGTTCATCGGTGCTTTCCACCAACTGTTCAATGCATATAATACCAGAGATTCTAGACAACTGAAAAATTCAAAGAGCGTGTGTGTATGTATGTGTGTGTGTGTGTGTTGGGAAGGGGGGGGACTTGAAAAGTTTGATGAAGTATTAAGCAGGATACTGATTAGTATTTTCGTCCTAGAGACCAGCTGCTGAAGAACATGTAAGAACATGGGCATTTTTAAATTCAAGGATGACTCAAGGATTAGAAAATTTTGCATTACATAGGTGGCATTGTAAAGTATAACCTCATAATGAGACACATCTTCTTGTGGTATAAATCAGCATAGCTCCACTGAAGTCAATGGACCTACTCTGATTTATGCCAGCTAAGGATCTGGCCCCTTACATCAAACGTATCCTACACTACAGAGCAATAGATCATTTCTTTCTGACTTGCTCTCTCTTTTTGCCCCTGTAAATTACTTATATGAGACTCACAAGCAGCGCAGTAAAAGTAAACAGCAAGAGATGTTTGAATGAGTTATAACACAAACCATAGTTGGTCTGACCTACATTAAACCAGTTCAGTGGAACAAGCTATGCATGAATTGGCCTGTATTTCAAGGTTGATTCTTAATAATAAAAATAGAAATGATTCCAAAAGGGTCCTGATAGTGTTACCAGTCTCATTGGAACAAACAACAGCAAACGTATTCTGCACAGCTCGGCCATTAAAAACAATGGAGCAGGAAGCCTTTCCTGTAACAGCATCTCCCACTGGGTGATAGCAGTCGAAAGTACTTACGATGATTATGATTAATTTCATTAGTGCTCAATTCACTTTAATACTTCTCTCTCGCTATCTCTGAGTGCAGATAATTTTTCCCAGCAAGTAAATCCAGGGTGACAGTTTAATAGGCTCAGACATGCTTAGATCTGAAATGAGACTGTAATATTAATATACTATTGACCAGTTATGGATTAAGCAAACTGAGGGCACACTGAAGTAAATGACTTCAGAGGGACAAGTTAATGTGCTAAGTGGCTCACATGCAATGATTAAAAATATTCTTCATTTACTTGGAAATGAACAGTTTTTTAAAAAGATTAATCTAATAAAACCAGCCAATGCTATGTTACAAATGTGTTGCTCATTTAATGGGAAGATGCTGAGCTAACAGATCTTAAGTCCCCCTGTTGCTTAGAGTAAAAGGGAAACTGCAATAAACAAAGGCATTGATGTGGACACAGTGGCAAAATGAGGACAGATATATGGATGGATTTTAAGCTGCAGATCGCAACTTTTATTAAACACAGACTAGGGGCTCTACTTGCCTATCACCCTTACTCTCCTATACCAGGCATGTAATTGGTTCCAGTGTGGGGGTTACAGGGCTCATACCATATAACCCATAACTCGGGATCGGCTCTTCTAAATTTACCCCCAGGATTCAGCTCTCTCTGAGACCTACTCCCCTCCCACGAGGTGGACAGAGGCTGCAGAAGAGTGGGGACCTCCACCCATGATGGCCACAAGGTCTTATCCTATCCTATTAGCCCAAGTCCATCAGCAAAATCCCAGGTTTTTTACCTTTGGGAACAGTTCAGTTGATATTTTTAACCTCGCTGGAGACTGGCTGCAAGTTGTGACAATTTAACAACTCAACTAAGTACCTCAGTTAGGTGCTAAGTGCACTTAACTTACTGTAGCTTGAAGGAGCTGTGAGGAAACCAAAAAAACTGCCCTGGCCTCTGCCAATTGGCCCCTTGCCTGAAATGGGTGATTGGCTAGAGCTGCAGCAGCTGTCCAGCTGGTTTCCCATTGCTAATTCAGGTTAGGTAGGGTGGGGCTCCTGGAATGGAGCCAAAAGAGCTCCACATGCCCCCTGCTCCAGGTTAAATCCTGGGAGAAGGAAATGCTGTTCCATCAGCACCCTTCCCCAACAACTGGCCAATGAGTGCCAGAGACTCCAAGGCAGTGGGAGGAGCTACCTGGCGTCCCTGAGCGAGTGGTTCCGTCCCTCACCGCTGGGGCTATCCACTTTCGCCACCAGTCCCATCATGTTCCCCCATCCATTGAGGTGCGTGGGTGGCATGTCTCGTGGCTGTCATGAAATCCCACCAGGCTCACATGAACCCGTGGTCACTTTCTTTAATGTAACTGCTGGCTGCACACATTCATTGTGTGAAGGATGTTGTGAATCTGGACCAAAAAAAAAAGACTATGTACAAACTTAATAGGCAATAAAATTTCTTCCAGCGTCATTGATATAATTGACAACCTGCTGTACTCTCCTGCCAATGACCCCTAATCAAACAACCAGTCAAAAGGCAAACCAAAACCAAACTCCAATAACAAGCACAACATCTAACCCTACTCTAAGCTGAGTTTTTACTCTGAAAATGGAGGAGGCAGAGACTCGTTGAAGTCCACAAGGGACTTTGCTATTGCTATTTTTTCACCATGGAAGGCATTCTGATCCTACAGCAGTGGGCAGCAGTATAAAACTCTTAAGAGCTTGGCTACACGGTGAGGTAATGCACACTAAGGGGGTGTGGTTTCTAAAGTATACCAACACATTGCACAGTAATTGGTCTGTGTAGACCCTGCTAAATTCCTTAGTATGCTGAGTGCTACATTAAATCTGACTAGGGGACTTTTTAGTGCACACCAGCAGGGTCTACACAGACTAATTAATACACAAGTTGGGGTGCTTTAGCAATTACACCCCTATAGTGTGCACTGCATAGACAAGCCCTAAGATATTATCCCTTTGCCAACAACTTTACAATGAGAAGGTTAGTATAGTTTTTAATACATAACTGATGTTCTTATTTATTATTTATATTGCAAACATGTCTAGAGGCCCCAGTCTGCTGGACAAAACAGTCCTGGCCCCACATTGCTTAAGTAATACACTGATTTTTGAAATCTGTAAGTGTTGGTATGTTGAATGGCCTTAGGTACAAGAATCCAAAACTACTTCCTGAGGCTGTGCTCTTTTGGATGCAACGCAGTGCTCACCAAACCCTTCCATGGGCACTCTGCCATCCATGGGAATTCCCAGAGAGTCCTGGACTCACCTAAAAGGGTCAGTGTGAATGGCCTGCCTAGCCCCATCTCTGTGTGGCATGCCCTACCCTGCCCTGCCCAATGGGAAAACCTTATGTGGAAACTCCCACTGTTTCCAAAATAGTGTTAGCCCTCCTTGGAGTTCCCTGTGTTCGTATAGCTGATAAACCAAATCAGATCCTTGTTCAGTGGTTTTCTGAACCTTGTTTATCCAACAAAAAACTCCTTAGTTGCCTTTTGATCCCCTTGCCAGATCTTCAAGTCTGTTGTTCACCCTCATTCTAGTGTCCAGGCCTGAGCTCACCATGGTGTCATTCTTGAATCCTTTCCTTTCATTACGAAGGGGAGTTATAGAGTCCTTGATTTAACTGCCAGGCACTGATGTGTTATGAAGCCGTGATCCTGTACCCTGGGACCAAGAGTGTCACCTTCCTGGTGCATCTGGTCTTCCCAGTCTATTTCCTATGCCCTAATTACTGCAGCACTAGGTCTATTCCCTCTGTTCCCAATGGTTTTAAAATCTCCACAATCAAATAGGAGACTCCTCTCAGGCTTTTATTACCTGAGCCATAGCAATTCATGTAAGCTATGAAAAATGAGTATCTTCTCGTTACTCACAGGGCAGAGTGGCTTTAGAATATTTCAGAACTAACACGTTTCTGCTTTCCTGACAGAATCCTCTGAGCAATCAGTGAACTGGTGGCAATAAGTGCCTGCTAATGCAATGTAAGTATGGATTAACATAGGAGCAGAAGAACCCAACAATCGGCTCAGGGCTCCATTTTACAAGCTCTACAGAACCAAGTTACAACAATCATTTACATTTGGCTCTTTCACCCCACAGGAGAATTTGCATTGGGAAGCTTGCAAAGTTTTTCTGTGCAAGTGTGAGGTTATCTGATTAAAATGTGACCCCATAGATCATTGTTGCAACCATTCTTATATATGTGCAACAAATCTTGTACAAAATGTGGCATGCAAGATGTCTATGAAAAGTTTATGATTTGCTGGTTATGATTATGCTATCTGTATGCATGTATCATTTTTGTATTTGATGTTATAAATATTGGCTCTATACCTGGATTTCAAATGTTTGCTCCTGGGGTAACGCCCACAAGGTAGCTAGCCAGCACATCTCAGAGGGACTATTCAAATTAAGTGGCCCATCAAAAGAACATTTAACTGACAATGGACCAGGGGAGACACCCATCTACACTTAATGGAATTTCCTGCTGTGATGAGGCAAAATGTATGGACATGTGACTTGCCCAGGTGACTCCAAACTCCATCTTGTTGCTGTAATTTTCCACAGTAAGAAAAATGGGATTCCCTCCACATGGCAGAAACTATAAAAAGCCCTGGAAATACCTCATTTTTGCCTCTATCCTGCTCCAGCCTCTATCCTGTTCCAGCCTCTGGACTATGAACTTATACTAATGGGAGCATTCTAACCAAGGAATTGAGGATCTTCAAATAATTTGGAAGGAACCAGAGACTTATCAAGCCAGCAGTTTATTCTATCACTGCTACAAGCCTAAACCAAGAACTTTGCAATTACTGTATGGATTTGATTCCTTTAACCAATTTTAACTCTCACCTTTCTTTCTCTTTTTTATAACTAAACCTTTAGATTTTAGATACTAAAAGATTGGCATCAGTGTGATTTTTGGGTAAGATCTAAGTTATATATTGACTTGGGTGTGTGGCTGGTCCTTTGGGATCAGAAGAACCTATTATTTGGTGAGACTGGTTAAAAAGAACCACTCATCTCTAAATCCAGTATTTTTGGTGGTGACATAAGAACTGGAATGCCCAAGCAAACTGCTTTTATGACTTCTTATTAGCCAGTGTGGTGAAACAGAAATTTACTTTTGTTGCTGGTTTGCTATATCCTATGGGGGATTAGCCACCAGTCTTGGGGTGTATATGCCCTATTTCTCAGCAGTTTGTCCTGAATTTGGTATCCTCAGTTGTGACCCACTGAGGCACTGTTACAGCAAGTAGTTTAAAAATTGCAGCTGGAGCCAAGGAGATCTCTTTTTGGATTTGTCCAATCTACCTTTGGTGTGTGTGAGCTTTCAGCTTGCAGCCAGCCAGCTAGATCCTCAATGGGTGTAAATCAATATTTGAAGCCAATGAGCCCCCTTAAATTTATACTCACCGAGGATCTGGCCCAGATGGCTGTATATTGCTGCACTTGGAAAACCTGAGTATGGCTGTACATGAAGAAAAGCTAAGTGTGATGTTAGCAGTCAGTCCCATTCACTTTTGTGTGGGAAGGGCCGCTGGAGAGCTGCGAGGAATTGTGCCAATGGACTCATCTGACCTACACATTTCATCTGTTCTGTACTGGCAGTGTGAGGGTTGGATCACAGCCATTACCTCTTCCGAATGTTTGAGGCTGATCTGAGCTGAGAAATGTCTGCTTCTTAGCATTTCAGCTAAGTGGCAAATAAAATTTATAAGCGTCATGTTAGGCAGTTTTGTCACCAAGGCTGAAATGGATTGAGTTCGTGTTGGTCCTGCTTTGAGCAGGGGGTTGGACTAGATGACCTCCTGAGGTCTCATCCAACCCTAATCTTCTTTGATTCTATGAACAATCTGCTCTAGGTCTTGAAAAGCCATTCTTTCAAACCAGACCACAGGAAGAACAGGAGTTGCTGCAGGCACTTTGCATATGTGTCTTCTCTTTCAGAAAAGTGAGGGGAGACTATCTAGTTCCCTTGGTGTCTAAAATCGAGTGAGATGGGGATGCTTTGCACCAACGTGTTTACAAGCATATATATGAAGTGAAGGAGGGGATTTCATTAAAGTTGGTTTCATAGCTGTGATTCCTTAAATCCTTTATTTCAGATGATCAGATCTCGTAAACAGTGGGGCTGCAAAGCATTACTCGATTACAGATGATATGGAGGTTCATAAATCATTGATGTGCAAAGGATACATGAAGGAGGCAGCTTTTACTCCCAAACTTGCTGGAATGGTATAAACTCAGCTCCGTTTTTGCCTGCATACATGAGCTTTAATGAGTGATTGAGACAGAAATGTTAATGGGAAGATCACGCCAAATATAATCCCCAGGCCCCACCCATCTTGCAAATTGGATCCTTCAGATATTAAGCTAGGTAGAAGATGAGGGGCAGACCCCACTTGGACGCCACATGATCTAGTGAATAGAACACAAAGCCGAGCCAGGAGAGCTGGGTTCTAGTTGCAACTCTCCTACTGACCTGCTGTGTGACTTGCTATTTACACTGCAAGCTCTTCAGGGCAGGGATTGTCTCTTAAATGCATTTGTGCAGCACCTAGCACAATGGGGCCTGATTTCAGGTGAAGCCTCTATGTGCGCCTGAAATATGCATAATTACAAGATCCTCAGCCAGTATAAACTGGCACAGCCCCTTTAACTTCAATGCAGGTGACACCAGCTGTGTCTCCATCCCCAACTTCTCATAAAATAATATAGTTCTTTTTAATCTAGTAAAGGAAAAACATTTCTTCTTTTACATTCTCTGACAAGGGAAGTGACTCAATTCCACATAAGCTCAGGAATCCAAGCTTTGCTAATGGCTGGAAATTGATTAAGCACACACGGATGGTTGCTGAGGGGAGCTGGTAAACTTTGCTTTGCTTCCGCTATTAGTTTTTAAAGCAATGAAAGGTCAAAGTAAACCATCCATAAATGTAGCAGCGATTAACACATCACAAAGGTTATTATACAGCATGTAATTATTCAGCCTGTGTCACATAATAAAATCTTAGGGCAAAAGCTGGCCAGAGCTTACTTACATTGGAAGGAACATACACACACGCATAGTTTGCTGTGATGTATGTGAGGATTACCTACAGCTATGTAGAAATTTATATTTATTTATTAAAACATTGGCTATTTAGAGTCTGGTTGATTAGGGGTTCATCACTCAGCCATTGTTAGGGTTGTGTGATCATCCTCCGGAGAAGGAAGTAGAACATAGAATGTGATAATGGTCATGTCCGATGGTGATGCTTTGGAAAGGCTGGCTAGCATGGCAGTTGGCTATGCCTTTTTGAGGGTATCTGTGGTAATGAAAGCGTTGCCATCTGTGAGCAATGTTGAGTAACGCCAATAATAACATTATAGCAAAAAGACCTGAGCTTTCCATTTCAGCCACACTGAAAGAGGCCAGATTTCCAATGGAGCTAGGTACGTTGGAAGCTTTTGATGTATGTTCTTTTGAAAATCTGGGCATAAGGGTAGTAAGGAGAGCTGCTGGGCGCTGAAAATATGGCTGTGATTGTGGGTACTGAGCTATTGAAAATCTGGCACCACACCATTCCATTGTCCACTATACCAGTGGTTCTCAAACTGGGGCCGCCGCTTGTGTAGGGAAAGCCCCTGGTGGGCCGGGCCAGTTTGTTTACCTGCTGGGTCTGCAGGTTCGGCCGATCGTGGCTCCCACTGGCCTCGGTTCGCTGCTCCAGGCCAATGGGGGCTGTGGGAAGCGGTGCGGGACAAGGGATTTGCTGGCCTCAGCTTCCTGCAGCCCCCATTGGCCTGGAGCGGTGAACCGCAGCCAGTGGGAGCCGCAATCAGCTGAACCTGCAGACCCAGCAGGTAAACAAACCGGCCCGGCCTGCCAGGGGCTTTCCCTACACAAGCGGCGCCCCCAGTTTGAGAACCACTGCACTATACCATAGCATACCACACCACACCACACCATTGTCCATCATGCCATTCATTCTCTCTGTAAATATTCAGTACACATCCAGTAACCCATGCACACTTGTCAAACACTGAACCTTTTGAATTTGAGATCAAAGGGCTTCTTCTTGATATCCATCCTTTCCTTTATTGACTAAAGGAAAACCCTATATCCAGGAATCATGGTGTACGGATTATTGTCAGCAATATAATCTCTTTCTTCTGTCTTTTGGCAGGACAGTTTCCAAACCCAGAAATCTAAACACTGAAAAACAAATGTTGCTTCTTTGGTTCCCCAGATTCTTTTACTTCATTTACTACTCTGCCAAAGCTGGTTACCAGTGCAGCAGCTGATGAATAAAGAACAGGCTGCAATTTGTTCTGCCCTGAAGTACTCCTGGTATAGCTGTTAATGTATCCCATGCTACCGGTGCTCTCTCTTCTAATATGTTCTCTGAAACAGTCAGCTGTTAACGTGGCTGTTACAGAATGTCTGCCCCAGAAAGGTCCTTTTAAAAGTTCATTCCCTCCGCTTGCTACAAAGCCAGCACTTCCGCTCCCAGAAGATGCAGGGCAGGATCCAGCTCTGTGCCGTTAGGGAAATAAGTCAAAATGAAACAGACCAGCATTTTTGAAACAGCCCTCAGCCATTGAATAGCTGCTCTCACTCTGGGGTTAGGTAAACATCAAACCCGCTTATACATTGCTAAGAATATAAGTGGAGAAGAAAGCAGCAGGTGAATTGCAAGGCAGGTTAATATTCGGTTTTGATTGCTCTGAACATCTAAGTACCATCTTCCCCACAATATCCCTAATTTCATTTATACCTTCCTAGAAGATTTTCTCACCATAAGACCCCTTCTCTCTAACAAGCATTGGCCGCTGCTCCTTACGTACAGCTGTGTTCTGCAGACAGGGCCAGGGAGAGAATGGCATTCACTGCCCTAATAGGTTGGTGCACCCAGCGGCTCAGCCACTCAGTAGGCCCACACACAGGTAAGGGTGCAAGGAACAGTGAAGTCAGTGAGAGTGTCTCTAGTGAGGTCAAAGGGCTTTGGATCAGGCCCACAGTGGAAGAGCTGATTCTCCACCGATAGTTCTGCCAGATCTGCTAAATCTTAGCCACCTACTGTCCACTGACAGCAATATACCCCAGGGATGGGCGGTCCAATAGCCCTCAGCAAAATATCTTCAGGACCCCACAGTTCATGCTGTTTGGTAAATAAATTATTCAGTTGTTTCCTTTACTAGTAAATGGCGCTGTTGTTATTTGTGTATTTCTATTGCATTAGCACGGAGAGGTCCCAGCCATTGCCCCATTGAGCCAGGTACTGAACATACACAGGTAAGGCATAGTCCCTGCTCTGACCATATAAACAGACACAAAAGCCAAAGGGTGGAGAGAGGAAATATTATCATCATCCCCAGTTTACTGTGGGGAAGTGAGGCACAGAGAGATTGTCAGGACCCATCACCAGGGTCAAATTGTCAGTGAGTCTCTTCTCCCATTTAGGGAATGAAAACAATGGTGGGTGCTGCTGGACACACACTGGAAACGTTGTCCCGAGTGACTTGCCCAAGAAATTATGTGGCAGAGGTAGGATTTTAACCCAGGTATCTTGAGCCTCCACTTAGTGCCAGACCTACCAAAGCATCCTCCCGCTCAGGCACGAAGTGCACTGGCTGGATGCCTAGCAGAATGGCAGAGGTTCAGCAAGGAGGTGTACAGGAGCAATGATGGCAATTGAAATTAAAAGGTCTGTAGTGGGGCAGTAACCCCGCTCCTGCCCTGAAGCGCTTAAAACAGGCCTGTGAGAGAGCTTTGGTGGGGAACCAGTAAGTCTGGGCTGTTTGTGGAAGCAGCCGCAGCTGGGCCAGGCCCCAAACAGGCTGCAGCTGGCCCTATAAAGGGACTGCTAGGCTGGCACTCGGAGAGTCTCTCTCTAGCCATTGAGAGGGATGGGCCCAGCTGCTGGGAGCTGAGCAGGGTACCTAGACTGGAGCAGGGCTGGGGAAAGGCCAGAGGAGCTCCGGCCTGGAAACCCCCCAGGCTGCAGGCCTTGCTAAAGGCCGGAAAGGGTACTGGGTTTGCAGAGGGCAGCCCAAGGGTAGACAAAGGCAGCAGGTTCAAACCCTCCTTGCCGATGATGAGTGGCAATTATACTGTAGCCCGCTCCAGTGAGCAGGGGCTAGATAGTGACTAGTAGTAGCCCAAGACTGATGCGAGGTGGGGATGGGGGTTGGGGGTTCCCTGGAGAGGGGAGACCCAGCGAGACTGCGGGGTATTGCAGGGGGCAGAACCCCAAGAGAAGGGGCACCAGGGTCCGGGAGGAACACGGGGGCCAGCGGCAAGGCAAGACACTGGCCTGCAAAGGGCGATCTGGAGGCTGGCGAGCTAATTCCCTGGACGACCAACAGGAGGCGCTGCAGCGGTGAGTTCCTCCCCCATTACAAGGTCATTCAGCTGAGTGACTGAAGGTTCAGAATAGCAGAGCCCCTCTGACTTATAACTGTGAGGCAGAAGGAGAGAAAGACCATGGAGTGGAAATGAAACCTGCCAGCAGAGAAAGGGACACAGAAACAGAGCCTAGACAAATGAAGGCTTACTGGTCCTGAAGAGACCTGGCAGGACTGAGGGAGTCAGGGGTGGTGGATGTTACAGATGAGAGATCAAGAAAATCAGCAAATTATCAGGAAAGAGCCGTGGCACATTAGATTAATTGCAAGCATAAGATTTAATTCCAGCCTTCACCAAAACAATGCGGAAACAGATGAGAGAGGCTAATATTTTGGCAGCACCTGCTTGCTTCTGAAGAGGCAGATGCTGCTAAGATGTTAGCCTGTTATCCGCTTTTCTTTTGCCTTTTGTTTTTGTGGTGGATTGAATTAAATTTGGGGCTTAACACTGACTGGCTGTGCCAGGGCTCGGCTCTTGACCATTTAGCGATGCTAGGTTTTATGAATGTGTTTAAAAATGCCATAGGGTTTGGTGTTACAAATGCCATTCTCTGTTGGAACTGGGCAAGAGGTGGTCTGACAGCAAATAGGCAGAAAAGCCTAGGGGGGGATGGGGTGGGGATGGAGAATGATTGACCTTGAGTAGGGCTAGCACACCCAGAGAGTGAGACAACGTTTGTGAAAGAAATAGGCAGCCAAATTGTAGGGGTGTAGCCCAACTGAACAACAAGTTCCTTCCTCTGCTTATGTGGAGAAGCTCTGGTAGTGGGGAGAGGGAGCAGCAGGCCAGAGAGTTGTGTCGCTGACAGACAGAGTGTAAGAAGCAAGTGAATCTGGGGCCACGTGGTAGCTGTGTGAGGTAGAAACATCCCTAGCTACAGACAGGGAAGGGGAAAGTTTGTTAGCTGAGAGAAGGAGGGACAGGAAACTGCTGGTTTCAGAGAACAGCAATGGAGCCACCCTCTGGTTGCCTTAGGGCTAAGGTTACATTCCTATAGCTGCACCCCACCTGCTATAAGCCACCCTGGCCTGGGCTGTGTATGATCACCCTGCAGTGGTCTGGAGGAATGGGCACAGGGCCGTGTGTCAGGCAGTCCTGAGCACTAACCATGGCTCTGCCACTGACTCACCAGATGGCACTGGGCAAGTCACTTCACCTTTCTGTCTCAGTTGCCCCATCTATAACATGGGGACCCATTTACCTCACAGAAGTGTTGTGATGGTTAGTTACTGTCTGTACAATGTTGTGAACATAGAAAACACTAACAATCCTGCTTGCTTTACCCCTATGAACATCACCACTGAATCTGATGGGCCTGCTCAGATGGTGGACAGGATATGTCCCGGTATATAGCCTCATGGGTGGTGGGTATAGTAGGCCAGTGGAGGCTAAGCCTCCCCAAACAGGACGCGGCCCACCTCCCTTTGGAGGTGTGCTGGCCCACTGCCTTTAGAGCGCTGCTGCCAAAAGGGTGCTGGGTGCTCGGGCCACGGCCCCCCTCATGCTGCTCCTCTTCCTGCCCCTGCGCCACCTCTTCCCCCGACGACCCACCCTCGCTCTCCCTCTTCCCGCCCCCTCCTCTCCCCCAATGCACCCGCAACTGCCGCTCATGCGTCTCCATCCCAGGTGGGAGGGCGGGAGTTGGGGACGGGCGCAAAGAGGCACAAGTGGCGGCGGGGCTGCCCTTGGGGGAAGGGGCGAAGAAGCACTAGCAGCAGGTGGGGGAGTGGAGGAGAGGTGTGAGCAGCAGTAAGTGGGCGGAGGGGGACCTGTGAGGAGGGGGCAAAGAGTAGAGCCCTGCTTGGATATAAATTGGTATCCGCGGAGCTGTAGGGCTCTACTAGGAACCGCAGAGGTGAAAGCAGCAACGTGTTGGGCCGCTGCTTCCAGGAGCCAGTGCCCTGCACCGGCAGCTCCAGCAGTGTGTCTGTAACGCCCCCAGCCCGGCCCACTTGGGCGGGCACCACACTTACTGGAAGCTGTCCCTGGTCACGCTAGTGTGTAGAAGTGGCTCGCATGCCCCCAGACAGGAGTCCCGTCCACACATGAGTGGTGGGGAGCTTTGGAGGAGAAAGCAGAGCGGGAGCCGGCCTCGGGGTGCAGCATGAGTGGAGCGTTGGCAGGGCCTCAGGGGGAGGAGACTGAGTGGGGGCAGAGCAGGGGGCACTTTTAGGGAGCTTCCGGCACTCCCGCCCAGCCTCCCCAAAGGCAGGTCACATGCCACCCCTGTGTATTCTATAATAATATTTTCCATAATGGCAAACTAAGCCCTGAATAATCTGTTCCTGAAGCCCTTATTTAGTCAAAATTCTCATTGGCTTCTTGGGATTTGTCTGAGAAAGGTAATGCAGCGTTGGTACCAGAACAGGATATCGTTTTTAATAATGTATGTTTCCATTTATACTATTGTTATATATAAAGAACCTTTTTACTCTCTCTAGGCACCAAGGGGGCTATATACTCTGTTTCTGAGACAGGGTGAGTATCCTGTGATACAGTGGACTCTAGGGCAAAGACTAATATTTGCACTAAGCAGCAGAATAAATAGGCATGCGGAACTTGTGTTAAGTTGTGAATTTCTATAGTGCCTGGAGGGGGGCCTAATTTCTTTTGTACTACATGAACAGTTTGGGTGAGGAGACCAGGTCAAAGCTGAACTGTTGTATCCTGCGCGCGCGCGCGCGCACACACACACACACACACACACACACACACACACACACACACACACACACACACACACTCTCTCTCTCTCTCTCTCTCTCTCTCTCTCTCTCTCTCTCTCTCTCTGAAACTAGGGAGAGGCTGAGTGCCCTGGGGAGTCCTTATAAAAAGCTGTGTCCCTGAAGTTTTTGAACAAAGAAGTTGTGAGCAGGCATGTTGCCTAGAAATGGAGCTGGTGTCTCTGTCTTTTTCCCCAGCAAAGCAGCATACAAATCTATCTTAATTCATATCTTTTTCTTAAAAACATAAAAAGCTCTCTGTTACTTTGAAACCTGGGTGTCAGGGGTTTCCTATCTATTTACATCCAGCTCTGATTTTTGCACTAGGTAATATATTTCTTGCCTTTCTTGTTAGCAAAGTGTATGAGAAATCCCATGAAAATAGGGCAAATGTTTACTGATCCGGGCTCCTCTCAGTCAGATGGATACATTAGTCAATCAGTGTATTTGGTGACTCATTCAGATTTAAGAACCTCAGGCCTGGTCTACAGTACATAGTTAGGTTGATTCAAGGCAGCTTATGTCAACCTTGCTGTGGAAGTGTCTTCATTTAAATTTGGCTCCTGCTGACGTAAGTGCCCTGCTATTCCTATTTAATAACACCACCTCTCTTAGCAGCATAGAGTCATGGTTGATGTAGTTGGGTCTACGCAGTGAGAGTGTGGATACTGGGTTACTTATGTTGACAATTACTGGCCTCCAGCAGCTGTCCCACAATGCCCAGCCCTAACTGCTCTAGTCACCATTGTGAACGCTGATGTCCAGGGTCCAGGTGGACAGGAAGCTGCTCCTCCTCTTTAAAGCCCCACAAATTTTCAAAATTCCTTTTCCTGGTTACCCAGCTTGGCGAGCACACCTAGCAGCTCTCCACTGTGGAGTGTAACTGTCCAGCTGATCATGCTGGCTACATGCACCAGACATGCTCCTGCCTGGAGATATTGGATCTCCTGGGCCTGTGGGGAGAGGAGACGGTGCAGACAAGGCTCCGATCCAACTGTAGAAATGTGAACATCTATAAAAGCAGATTGCTCAGATGCAGGAGAAGGGCAACTACCGGGACCAGCAGAAGTGCTGTGTGAAAGCCAAGGAGCTACAGCAAGCAAACCAGAAGGCCAGGGAGGCCAACAATTGATCTAGTGCTGAGCCACAGACCTGCCACTGCTATACAAAGATCTGCATGGCAGAGACACCCCCCTACCCCGCCCCGAGCACTGTGCACCCGTCTGGGAGCCTGAGTCACAGGCCCTTGCCCTGAACAGTGAGGAGGAGGAAGAGGAGGAATATGGGGGAATCCCGCTGCACAGCAAGCCAGGACCTGTTTTTGACTCCTCTACAGAGGTGTCTGTGTGCTAATGTAACTTAGATTAACATAGCTTTGCAGACGTGTCCTGAATAGAATACACTAAGTGTGTTGTTTAACTGAAATTCAATATTAAAGCAGCTGATAGATAAACTTCCCGCCATTTGCCACTCCCACTTCTCCGAGAAAGAAACCACCACAACAACAAAAGACAAGATTCTTTGAATTATTTAGAGTTGCCAAAGGTGTTGCGATATGAGCTAATTAAAAAAGCTATCTGCAATGCAATGCTATAAAAGAATAATAAAATTCAAATCTCATTTGTTCCACTTCAAGTTCCTCGTATGCATAAAGCTCTATAAAAGGCAGCATCTGTGTTCACATTGTATGCTGAAAAGATATCACACAGCCACTAATTCAATTGACATATTTAACTGTTCATTGTACCATATATTTCCATTGACTAGATTTTTTTAGACCCTTTTAGTGCTTCCCATATAGAACATGATAAAATAAGATAGAGCCGTTTACATCCATAATGAGATTGACAGGGGAAACTGACAGAGCATTGAGCTGTCAATTTGAGTGCTAGTCATACTTAGAGGTTTAAAATAGTATTTTTAAGCATTCGTTCCAGCTAGATATTGTATTTATACTGTGCTAGTTATAAGAATTTGTGTTGCAAAGGAAAGTGTGATGGGATATTATCTTATTCAAACCAACAATTTAGAGATCACTCATCTGTTATGATTTGAAATGAAATAATATATTGTAACATCAACAATGCCCACAGCTATCTGTTAAATATTAAACATTTAGAATTTGGTGACACAAACTGAGGCCATGTTTTGATTTTCAGTGGGCAGAATTTTGGGATGATTTTATACTCCCTTCCCCCAAACAATGCAGGTCCTTTGCGTATATACTTAAAAAGGCAAGCCTCGACTGCTCAAATTATTGTTTCATATGACAAACTCCAATTTAAGTCAATGGGAATTATTTGTTTAGGTTAGGATTAGGTTGAAATGTACAAATGGCACCTGCAGAAAAGACACGTGGCTTGTATAACATGAGAAGATTAATACAAAAGACACAAGTCTCAGAAGCAGATTTTCTGTGGCATAAAGGGAACAGACAAGCTGAGAACCCTGAACTGGAGACACTCCCAACCCTGGGAAGTGTCCAGCAGATGGTTAGAGCTGGTCAAAAAAAAATTCAAAGTGCTTTTGAAAATTACATCATTTGGAGTGGGGGAAAAGTGAATTTTTGCAAGCGGTGGAAAAATGCCTACCCTCTTCTTTACTTTTCCCCCTCCTCCCCTAGAAAAGTGAGAATGTGTTTTTTTAAAAAGGTGAAAAGTGATACTTTCATTTTTAAAGATTACACTTTCACTTTTAAGTGTTTCCTTAACATCTAAAGGTGAAAGTGTTACTTTCTCTCAGAGCTCTTGCAGAAAGAAAATAGCATTTCTGCTAAAAGCAATTGTTCCAACTGGCAAAGGCTAGAAAACAGTCAGAAGGTGAGGAAATGCAGGGTTTTCCAGATCCCTATTTTTTTGAAACTTTCCATGGGAAAACTATTATTTCTCAACGGTAAAATTGTGGATGGAAATTATTCCCTTGGGGGAAAAAAAAATATTTTCCAGCCAGCTCTACTGGTGAAGCTGGCTCCTGTGCCATTTTCATCATACTCTCTGGTTGGTTGTGTAGGGAACATTACTTTAACTCTGCATTTCCTGCCTCGTAGTGGTGCAGATTTTGCCTTCCCTGCCCTAACGGGGGCAGAGTGAATGATGAGTGGTATGTGGGGAGCATTACTTAACTAATATATTTCCTTGTTTTCTAATGATTGTTCAGTGTGATGTTGGGTGTATTCTCTTGTTCTGAAAGACTATTATTTTCAGGTGTCACCTTCTTCATTCTGGAGTGTGATGAGGTATTGCTACAGAACATTAATTCCGATTTAAGGAAGGCTTTTTACTGAATATATTTGTTTTCGGTTTAATGTGCCTCAGTCACACTCCCTGTGTTGAGATAACACTACCCATCATGGCCCTCTACCACTTGAGCTAAAAGAACAACTCCATTAGAGAGTAGCATTAGTAGGTTCTCATTTTCTATATGGACTACACACCCTCACCTTGATACACAATTGCTGAAGCACATTTACACTTGCACAGGAAATCCTAGATAAGAACAGATGCCCCAAAGATTTATTATATTGCGATTCCCACAGGCACTGCTTTCCAGATATGTTACCTATCCTAAAAAAAAAAAAAAATCCAAACATTTCTTATTCTGAAAACAAACAAAAAACATACTAAAGCATTTTCACACATTTTTAAATATTTTTTATAATCATTTCACAACAAATTGTAAAAATCAAAATATTTCCATGAAGCATTTCTGAATTGAATAAAAAGGGCACTTTTTAATGGGAAAAAATATCTGAAGAATTTAGATCAAAGCCAGGTTTGGGGGCTAGATTCCTTTTAAATCTGCTTCACGCCAATTCGGTGGTGCAAAGCATCCTTTAATCTTGCTCGCCTGCTCTCACAACTTCTATGCTGCTATCCCCCGTGTAAGTGGCATGTTCAGGTAAGAGGGAGCCTGGCGAGAATGCTGTGTTGGAAGAGTGGAAAATCATGCCCTTAATTTCTAGGCTGAACATTTGATATGGCATCAGTGAGATACAAACAACAGAGATGCCCACAAAGCCATTTTGCAGCAGAAATGTGCTTTCCTGCTAGGAGTGGGAAGGCATGATGTAGCGTTCTTTCCTAGACTCCCATTACCATACTACTCCTTGTTGGGAACTTAGCTGCAGAAGCACAGGAACCTCATTATTCTTTGCAATGTCCCGGATTGCCAACGCTAACCTTTTTTTTAGGTGGGTAGTATTTGGACTTTATCCCCTTAAGCATGGATATCTGACTGCACATTGCAGAGCCCATACAGAAAAGGGGGAGTCATGCTGATTATCTGAAATATGGTGGAATAGAACCACACGTATTGCTCTGTGTGGCTGTTAAACCCTCCAGTCACCAAGCACATGCCATTTCCCTGGGCTCAGTTTCAAGGACAGAGTTCAGTCTTTAAATTGATCACCATAGAAGAAGATACGCTAAAGACTATGAACTTCTTCCAGCTCCACTGAACTCAGTGGGAGTCTTTTCAACCCTCACTAGGACAATGACAGAGAGTGGAGACCTTGCTTGGTGCATCTTTTGCACCCCGCACCCCCAAAACTGTTGGCTTACTACAAAAGAATTCCTCATGTCAGGCCATTTTCCTGCAACCAGAAAGCTCTTGTTGCTGATAACAACATAACCAAATACCTTCCACAATCCTCAGGTCACGTCTCTTAAGGATCTGATATGGAGCCCAGTGCACTGGCCCTCTCTCCTAGTCTTCTCTTCAGAGCTGTGGAAAGACTGAAGAAAGATGCCCCTAGCTCATGAGCAAGGGAGAAAAACTGAGCCCTATGTTGTATTAATTATTATTAAACTTTTTCTGGAATAACATCATAATACTCCGGTCAGTAGAATGATTTTTTAAAATACATTTTGGTGCTTAAAACTGATTAAAAAAAAAAACTCCCAATTTTATTCCTTGTCTGCTGTTCTTCTCTATCTTTGAGTAGAAGAATAAGCCTAATTCCAAGAGAAATCAATTCTTATTCCTCCCCTGGGGGAGTCATCAGCTCGTCTGGCCATGATTGCTGATAGCTTCAGAGAGACTTGCCTTTATTAGCTGCAACTGCAGGCACTTGCTTCTGCTTTGGGTGTGTGCACCACATCCTAGTTACTTAACTTCTAATTGTAATTTAGGGGGAGGCAGTGGAGATGAATGGCTTATACATAAATACATTCTCAGGCTGCTGTTGCTGGTCAAAGCACTCCTGATAACACAAGTCGCTTATTTCCGAGTTTACTCAGCACAAGGCAATTACCACTGTAATTGGTAACATTTGTTAATTTCAAATTGGTTTCATTCATATTCAACAGTGTAACTATGAGGGATGAACTAGCATATTCATATAAAATCAACCCCCACCCACCGCATACACTTTTGCCAAAAATAGGAACTTAAAGCTAAACTGAACCTTTGTTCAGATTCCAAAAATAAGTCTGATGAATTCCCAGCATCCCCCATTTTAAATCTCATGTCCAGGTTCTGACAAGACCAAAAGGAGGACTAATCTCACAGGAAAGGGTGATCTCATCGTTTTTTTTACAGCCCAACCAGAAGCTGGAAATGCCAGCAATCTCATGGGGGGGTTGGAATCCTGTTTTGTCATGTTTCCAGCCCAGTTTTACAGATCTTTACAGAATTGGAATAAAGTTTGGATAAACACTCAATCTTTCGGGTGCTTTCCTGATCCATACATCCAGCCCTTGTGAGTTTTGTACTTCAGTATTACAATCAGAGCTGACCAGTGGATGACAATTCGGTTTTGCAGCAACTTTGAAGGTTTGAAATTTGTTTTCATTCTGCTTTGGAACAAAACCAAAACCTTTTGAACATGTTTGTGAACATAGAACTGGGTTGGGAAGGGGTGTCTGTGTCTCTTTAGGCTGGTGGTTAGAGCAGAAGCCTGGGGTACAAGGATTCAGGTTCAACTGTCTGCCTGCTTGATTCAGAGTATAGATTTCCATCCCAGACCACACCAAATCAGGTAGAGGAAGGACTTGAAGCTGGGTTGCCTAAATACCAGACTAGGGTCATAGCTACCCAGCTACAAAGTCAGTCAGTCATCCACTTGCCCTCTCCAGACCCAAAAACCTTCACAATTAAATTTTGTGAAAACATTCAGCTTTGACAAAACAGCATATTTCACCCAAATAAAATTATGACCAAAAAAATGTTTAAACCAGCTCTAGTTAAAATCCACATAGTGAGTGGGATGAATATTGCTATAAAACTATGATAACTTTTGTTTGCAGCACAATGCATCTTTGCATTTCTAAAAATTATACTTGAGTGCAGAGTTCAGCAGCCATTATGGAAAGAGTCAGTGTAACATACACTAGAGGAGAAACACACTGTGCTCTCTCCCTTGCAAATGTTACTTCTGCACTTTCTTGCTCTCTAACTGTAAAAAAAACCTAGTAATTCATATGGAAAGGATCCATTTGCTCTTTGTATCAGGAAAGGCATAGAGAAAGTCTGGTCATTTTCTACAGTTCTGTTGCTACCAGACAAATCAAAATTGGGGTCTCCACTATGACTGTGTGCATATATTTTGTAGGCTGTAATTTTCTGCATTTTATGTAAAAATGATCTCTTTTGCTCTGATTCTCTTCTTACATGGGGGCAAATCGGAAGTCATTCCACTGCAGTCAGGGAAGTCATATGAGTGTTCAAGTGGCATAACTGGGAGGAGAATGAGGTTCTACTCATTATTATGTTTGTGTAGAGGTGACACATGGGGGGGGGCACATGGGGTCACGTGCCCCCAGATTTACTGCTTGGCTTGTCCTGAGCATGCTCAGTAACATCTGCTGAAGTCACTGTCCTCACTCTGCCCCCCCCCCCCACTATCGGAAGGTACGGGCCATCTCTGTGTTTGTGCTTGTGAATTCAGACTTCCTAAAAGCAGCTTCACTTGCAACCCTAGAGAGACCAAAATCCTCTTCTTATTCATGGAACAGGTACAGCCTCGGTAGTAGCAGTGCAAGCTGCCTCATGCCCTCCCATCAGAATGCTTCAGCTCTGACGTGGGAAGATCACCCCTCAGACAGCTCCAGCTCAGTGCACCTGCACTCCTTGGCTCCCCAGAGAGCTGTTAGTGACCGGTGGCATTTTTGTGTGTGTGTTGGAAGCATCACTTTAATGGGAAATTAACTGACCACCAAATGTATTTTGCACAAGCCACAGCACAGCCGTCAGATGGCAACGGCTTTCTGTGGCTATTGACCTATGTTAAAAGGCTCTATGTCCTGTTAACAGTGGTCTGAGCCTTCCAGGTTCTTTTAGAATAAAGGGCTTGTCTGCATCATGGCTGGCTGTTATTGATGTGATTAAATTATGGCTTAAATGTTGCCTTTTGTGGTGTGCTTACATAGGCTGGGTTACTTTCATATTTCATCTTTGATCATATGATTCAACACAGAGTCCTGACAGAGGGCAGCGTACTCCTAGCACTTCCGCCAGAAAACAGGAACAATTAAGGGCATGATCCAAAGCTCACTGAAGACAATGGGAGAAAATCAAAGCATATGCCATCAGAAACCATGTCCTTCCTTTCTTCTAAACCCTGTGCTCTAATGTTGTCTTAACATTGCGTCCGGTCCAAACTTAGCCCTCAGTCCCGCAAGCTGATCCCACGGGCGCAGAGATCTGACCATGCGGGACTGGGGCCTTAGACTCTAACCTCAGGGCTGAGCCTGTGTTATTTGTCGGTGCAGTACCAGGTACTGCTTTGGAAATAAAGTCAACCAAAATTAGAATAAACAACCATCTGAAGTCATGCCTCAGCACTGTGCTTAAGCACGTGGCTAACTTTAAGCATGTGAGTAATCTCATTGGGTCTGTTGGTCCCAAAATAGCTGGAGACCGGTTGCATACTATGTGGTTTTCAAACTTTTTTTCTGGGGACCGAGTTGAAGAAAATTGTTGATGCCTGTGACCCAATGGAGCTGGGGATGGGGGCGGGCAGGGAATGAGGGGTTCAGGATGTGGGAGGGGGCTCTGGGCTGGGATAGGGGATTGAGGTGTGGGAGGGGGTCAGGGCTCTGGGTTGAGGATGCAGGCTCTAGGGTGGGGCCAGGGATGAGGGGTTTGGAGTACAGGAAGGGGTTCGGGGTTTGGGGGGCCTCAGGGCTGGGTCAGGGGATTGGAGCTTTGAGTTGCAGCATGGATTTACCTGCAGTGGCTCCCGGTCAGCAGTGCAGCCGGGGTGCAGAGGCAGGTTTTCTGCCTGTCCTGGCGCCACGGACCGTGCTAAGCCTTGGAAGTGGCCAGCAGCAGGTCCGGTTCCTAAGGACAGGTGTGCAAACGGCTTCTCGCAACTCTTGCCCACAGGCACTGCCCCACAATTTCCCATTGGCTGGGAACCCCAGAAATGGGAGTGTGGAATCAGTGTTCAGGGTGGGGGCAATGCGCAGATCCCCGTGGCCCACCCGCCTAGAAGCTGGACCCACTGCTGGCTGCTTCTGGGGCACAGCACAGTGTCGAAACAGGTAGGCACTAGCTTGCCTTAGCTGGGCAGCACCGTGGATGGGACTTTTAACGTCCTGGTTGGTGATGCTGACCAGAGCGACCCAGTGCCTGACATGCTGTGACCCAGTACTGGGTCATGACCCAAAGTTTTAAAAACACTGTACTATGTCATTCATTTAGCAGACTGAACAAAATATCATTCGTTACACCTAGATGCAGCAATGAACCAATTATCTTTTGACAAATATCGATTTCATGCTTTGCTGAAGCAAAGGGAGGGGGGAGAAAGGAAAACTTCTACTCATAATTGAGAAAATGTTCTGAATAAACAATCTGTAGATGCAAGGACTTCTGTACAGGAAGACTTCTGAACACCAGTACTGCATACTGAATAGACATTAACTTATTTTATTGAGTTGTATAGTGCTGAATGGCACCACAGCAGCTAGGGACTTATTTGCAACAGGCCAAATTGTACTCTCAGATTTGTGCATAAAGTCCCCATTCAAGTCAATGGGAATTATGCATATATAGCTGAGGGCAGGATTTGGCCGAAAGCCAGAAAATATAGAGTAACACACCAAATGCTACCTTATGTGGAGCCCTTTCAAAGGATGCTGCTACCTCTTGAAATCTTAACAACTATTTTGTCAGGAATGAACCAACTAAAAGCAAAATTATAGCCCACTGATCACTATATGTGGGCTCAGGAAGGAATCCGCCCCCCCCCCAGTCAGATTGGCATTGACCGTGGGGGTTTTCTGCTTCCTCTGCAGTGTGGAGAATGGGTCACTGGCTAGGATCATCTGGGTGTATGTCACTTAATTCCCTGTCATGCCAGTGGCCTCGGACATTGGTCCTCAGTCCCTCCATTCTTTGCCTGTGGCACAGAGTAATTTAGTCTCCTCTGGTCTACCTCTGGCTGTTGGGTTTAGTGGGCCAGTGCTTGGCGGTGTTTGGTGGCCTGTAATAATCCAGAGGGCAGCCTAGATGAGCTGGTGGTATCTTCTGGCCTTAAACTCTGTCAGTCTATAAAATTAAAGTAAAATAAATCTCTCGCCCAGCCAGCCTTTAAGCTTGCTAGAGTTGGACCACTGAGGGTATAAATTCCACAGGAAGGTCCTTAGCTGAGAAAGTCTTGCTGCTGGTCTTGGGGAGTAAATGTCAAGAATTGACCATGAGAGCCTCATTATTCTAATTTGACTCATCGTTAGGTTTGGCTTATTGGCCCACGAAGACCTTTTCAATGCAAGCTGAGAAAAGCACAGGCCTCTCAGAAAATGGTCACAATGATAAAGGGGAAGATTCAGAGCCTTAATCACAACATACTTTGAGGGCATGATCCAAAGATTATTGATGTTGGGGAGGGGTAGGGTTTTTACATGGACTATGGGTCAAGACCAGGGCCTGAAGCGGCAAAGGGAGAAGGAGAAATAAACCCCACATAAATGGATAAAAAATCCTGTTTGAAAATGAATTCTGGATGGAACTCCGAAGATAAAGCTCAGTAGCCCCATAACATCTGATTTCTGTTGACAATGCTGCAGTGTTCATTAAATACACATAATCTGAACATTATATCAAAAAGCAGCATTAGGAGAGCTACATAGTTATTTTTGTCAGAGGCAAAATTCAGCAGTGGGATTTTGCTCCAGGCAAATTCCTACTGCCCTTCTGCAGTGACAAGTTTGAGTGAGATGGAGCCTGCATGTCGAGAGCAGAAATCCATTTCATACCCCTTGGAAAATCATTGCCCTCTGCTCTTTTCTCATTTACCTAATGGATTTTAGCCTTTCCCCACAGCAGTAGATAATGTGGGAAGCAAACTTTTTGTTTGAAGCACAATGCATATGCATTGCATGTTTATTTTTGTATCTGGTTTTAGAAAGCTGGTTAACTTTAAGTAGTCTACACCTAAGGGCTGATCCAAAGTCCATTGAAGTCAGTGAAAAGACTCCTATTGACTTCAATGGACTGTGGCTCAGACTCGTATGGTGAGATTGTGACCCCACTGAAATCAATAGCAAAACTCCTTTTGGCCTCAATGGGGCAAAACATTTACTCCTAGTGCATGGATGCTGAAACACGTTAAGAAAACAGACAATTAAACCTCAACAATTAAAAGTACAGCAAAGATGATCAATGGTCGTATTAGAGATGATATAAAAATAAGAGGCCAACATGATTCAATTTTACATTTTATTTCTGCTCCACAGACAAACAAAGGAATATACTTCCATTTGTTTGGAGTAAGACAGAATCCCAGTGCATGTTACAACCTGGAGAATTAACTTAGCTAAACACCAGTCTGCAAGTGTATTATTTTAACATGGCACAGAAAAAGACAAAGAGCATCTGGTACATTTCTGCATCTGTAAAACTAGGCCTTCAAATGTTCTCTGCTTCTTACCTAATTCTGAGAAGAACAAATTTTTCAACATTCCAGACATTCAGCTTTCTCTCTCTTTCTCTGTATGTGTGTGTGTAAGTATCGTTGTCTCCTATAGCATATGATGAGTCACATAAAATAATTACATAGATAGAAAGTTATTTGATGTTTAATTTTGCCTAGACAAACATTAGTTGCTTCCTAAGCAGCATTTTAGTCCTATTAGTATCTTCCTAATAGCTGTGGTTTTTTAATTACTGATAATTAGTATTTACATAAAGCCTTATGCAAACAATTCATGAAGTACTTGTAGTAATTACATATGTAAATTGTTATGAAAGAAAAATGTTCACAGCTTAATGAAACCAATGCTGGTGAAGTAGGTGGTAAACAGGGGTCAAGTTTTAATGTTTAAAAATCTTGTTAGAAGGAGCAAAATGTCCCTCATTTATTTTCTGCATCACTACTTGTCAAGTTCTTTTTAACAGGACAGAAGTGGAAGGCAGGTTTGCTGATTTGGCTGATGATAATGGTGGGAAAATATTTCACAAATTCCTTCTATTAGACTGGCATGGTGGTCTCATTTAAGGGTTGAAGGAAATGTCTGGCTGACACATTGGGCTCTATGGGATCCTGCCAGGGCGAACAGGAATGTGGAAATCAAGATTCAGACAAAGGAGGGGATGAAACAGATCAGAAAATCTAAGAACCTCTGTGAAATGTTCCTCTCTTGTAAAATTTGAACAGCTCTTTACCAAAATTTGAAAATGTATGAATATTGGAAGTGGCAGCCTTGTGGGAAAGCCAGTCCTGGTGGGATTTCTAGTCCAGTTTTATTGTCTCAAGAAGTTCAGATAGATAGACAGACTTACAGTACATTATACATGTGTGGATGGATAGACAGATACAACCTTATCATATCTATCTACATTGTCTGTCTGCCATATTTGTCACCTATGCAATCTGAGGATCTCAGCGGTATCAAAACTTTTGCATGCCAGTTGGAACTGAACTCATCACTATTTCAGACCTCCTTTGCATTTGTCGTAAGAGGCTGTTTTTCCATTACAAGGGGAAAATGGGATTCATTACCTGTTATAGAGATAAAAGCCCTGGGTGTGCTGTTTATGGTTTGATTTTAGATGTCTTAGGAACCTGCTGAGCTGATCAAATCTGCCTTCTGATGAGCATTTTGTAATGACATGAGAATTAGATGAATTAAAGACTTGGCTTGACTCTCATTTGATTCATCTCTTTCTTTAGTTTTTAACAACCTAAAACTGCACGACAGATAGGCAAATAAGAGGTCAGATCAGGTCTCCAAGACAGCTCTCCACCAGTCAACAATCACTCAGGAGTACATACTGTATGAACCTCACACAGATCATATAGCATATTCCATTAGGATCAATTATTAAAATGCAATGATATTTTACAATAAGAGTCTGCAGACCTAATCTAAAGTAATCCTTTTATTCCATTATGAGGCAATAAACCTTTACATTTCTGAGCGCTCCAGTCACTTGTACTATCTAATTCAGGAATAAATATGTTCAAAGGTTTGGAGAATTTGCTTGCATCCCAGTATCCCACTGCATTCATATTAATCAGGCTTGCCTGTGTGTGACAAGGTGGATAGTAATCTAATGCTTCTTTCTGGAGCAATACTGTTTACAACCAGATAGACACACAGATAACATCAGGCCTAGTCACTGGATAGAGTCCTAATCTTCCCTCCTGAGGCATAAGTGCTCTGGCATCACAGATTTGGACTCATAGCCCGATTGATGCATAACTTTGCACTAACGTGTTTTTCAGTCTCCTGATTGGTGCCTGTCACATTTGTTAGTGGTAGCTGGTTAACCTGATGGATGCACCAACCTCTCTAAATCTGGGATCGGAGACAGGCTAATCTCCCTCTGGCAAAAGAGTGGCAGACAGACAGTGGGAATTGTGCTAATTCTGTGCTTCCTGCTTCGCAATGTCATGAGCTAGCTCATGATTTTTTTTTCATCCTCAGTTCTGCTTTGCTAGCCAATAATACTGCTGTAAAGTATGGGGGACAACATGAACCAGCAACATTTCATGCTATTATTTTGAATTCCTTCTTTGATAATGATTTTTATCAGCAGAAGCTACAACTTTAGGTGAAGTGTTTTCAAACATTTCATTCAGAGTATTATAATTTGCATTTGGTACACAGCATGGCTTCACTGCGAGTTACTATTACCCAGACTGGATCTTATTAGAGATGAGTAAAATAAGAGATGGATGAAAAAGAAATTGTAAGTGAGAGAGAGCCTTAAAACGCTGTCATTTTCTAGATGTTCAGCTGTGTGTGTCTGTGTGTGCATGTGTGTTTTAGGGGGAGCTGGTAGTGAACCCTATCTTTAGGTTGTCTAACATTTTCCTTTATAAACAATTCTAGTGACCTTTTCTTAAAAAAAACAACAACAACCTCCTATGCCTCCATTGTTTGCAGCAGGCTTTTAATATTCAGCAAGGGCCTTCTCCTCAGGCTGCAGAAGTGCTTTCTTTCCGCCCTGAAATCCTGTTCAGCTTCTGCTGAGATATAAATTGTTAAAAAGCACCATTTCCCTTCTCTCACGTTCATTCCTCAGGAAAAACCTTGGCAGCCTGCCAATATAACAATGGAACACAAAACATCCCAATTACTGGGTTTAGACCACCACCAAAGCAGCAGGACTGCTATAGTGGAAACACTTCGGATTGCCGCTGTAGTAGAGTGGGGGATAGGAAGGAAGATAGTTGAGTTGGTCTCATCCAGGACCTAGCATATGGTCTCAGTGACCCATTCCCCGATGTGTGGGCATGTCACACTTCCTGGTGTGTGTGTGTGTGTGTGTGTGTGTGTGTGTGAAAGATCACTGACTGGACTTTCCTTCTTTTCCCATAAACCACCTACCACATGGCCCCCTTTCTGGCACTCTGTGTGGGCACCACCCAGAGCAGGTTCTCCTCCAAGTCCTAGGAGGGGGCTAAGAAAAAGAACTTGGCTGGGCTCCCCCTCCTTGAGTACCCTTGTACCCTGCCGCTGGACTGAGGTGTCCATCCCTCTTCTGGGATAACAGCCTTCTCCAGCTGCCAGTGAATATAATTGCACTGTTGCGCAAGTGGTAGCAGTCTTCCAGAAAATGCATGCTGAAGGGTTGCTACAATTGCACATAATGGAATTTACTTTTATCATTTTCCTTTAAAACAAAACACAACAAAACAAACAAAACACAGACACAAAAAAAGCTCTATGAAATTATATACAAAAACTAAGTTACAAGAGTGGTGTTTAGGTTTGCAAAGCCAACCATTTGCAAATTCAAGTTAGGTAATAACAAATTTACAGTTCCCACGTAACCGTAATCATATGCATTGTGATACAGTCTTGAACTACATGATCACATACTATTTTTTCCACAGAACCCCTGCCTCATTCAGTGCATAGGATGCACACTTGAGCAACCAGAAATCTGCTATTATCTTAAGTTTTGAATGCAGCCCAAGCAATGACCTTTGAATACAGTTTTGGGCTGTAGGGTTATAGACAGTTAATCTGGCTTTATGAAGAAATAGGTGAATTACTACCAGATAGGAATCATGACTACTGACTGACTCCAACAGAGTGACATTCTGAGTAATGTATGAAGTACGTGCAGATGTGGAGGGGTCTGGATGATGGAATGGTCAGACTATTGCTGCTACTGAAGAGTGGGTAAGACTGATGAGATGAAATCTTGGACGGTGAGTCAGTGAAAGAATGGATAACCATCACAGCCAGCCAGCAGTGGTGAAAGGGCCTAATGGGAGTAAGGCACGAAGGTGCTTTTGCAAATCCCACCAGCAGCCTATCCATACCTTTAGGCACCTAAATACCTTTACAAATCTGGCCCTAATGGTCTTGATTGCCAGTTACACTATCAAAGGCTGTTTGGGTAAGAAGTGCTAGAGAGAGCTCGACATTGGGTTAATTGAGCTATTCTTTGATTGGGCTGAGTAGTCTGAGAAGGCTTGTGTGGCCATTCAGCTCAGCTGCCTGATGAAGACGGACAGAGAAAATTAAAATATAAAAGATAATTGAGTTGTAGGGTGTTGGAAGAAGGAAGAATGAACACTTAAGGCCTAGGCATAGGTATTATTAATTATTATACTTATTTGTATTGTGGTAGTGCTTAGGAGCCCCCGTCATGGACCAGGACCCCTTTGTGTTAGGTTCTATACAAACACAGAACAAAAAGATGCTACCAGATGTCGCATGGAAGTCATTGTGCCAGAGCTGGAAATAGAATCCAAAACTCTTGCCTTCCTATCCTGAGCTATAGCCACTAGAACTTTCTCCCCGTCTCTGTAAATGGCACTTGTAATAGTATATTTGCTCCACTCATGGCTTTTTTAAAAATCACACTGCCTTTGTCCATAGGAATAGCGAGTTAATTTTCATAGGAGCATAAGCTTTGGTGGGTGAATACCTCATGTGTCTGATGAAGTGGGTATTCACCCATGAAAGCTTACGCTCCAATACTTCTGTTAGTCTGTAAGGTGGCATAGGACTCTTTGTCGCTTTTTACAGATCCAGACTAACACGGCTACCCCTCTGATACTTAATTTTTAGTATTGCCCAAGTATGCAGAATTAAGTAGAAGTATGCCTTTACTTTGTAAATCAAACAAATGATTAAAAAATAAACCTGAATGTCAGCACTGGAATCAAAGCCTGAATCCATGGTGTCATATCACGTGTTGGGATTGAGTTGGAAGGTAGAGGAGAGGGAAGGGGTAGCAGTGGAGCGGTAGGGATAAAATGACAGCATTTATTTCAGCATCTTGACTACCTGCGGAGCATTTTTAGTTCTGAATGGAAGATGTGCTGTTCTTGAATCCCTGCTACAAGCGCATTATCAGCTGCAGGGGTGGGAGAGCTGATTGTCTGGATCGCTGAATCGCAGTCTAGCAAGATGAAAGAAGGCAATGCCGAGAATATAAAAATTAATAGAATCCTCTTCTCTACACCCACTCCTCCACCCTCAACAGGTGCAGTGAGTGATTTACATTTGGCTAGGAATGCAAATAGGTTAGTTTAGGCTTTGGTTCCAGCCATGCTACCAGTGTAACTGTTCTGTCTGCCAGGGTGAGGCATGTCTGTGCAGTAACACACCTTCCATTGCTAGTGTGGACAGGACAATGCAGTTCTAAGACTGTGTCAGGGATGAGTAAACACAAGATTTTCATAGGAGACTAGTGATTTTGGTTGCCTCAGTTTTTGAGTCCCCAACAAGACACTTTAGAAGGGCTTGATTTTCAGAAAGTGCTGAGCAGGGGGGTGAACCTTAAAAGAAATAGAGAGCAGAGGATCACCACAGGCACAGAAAGGCTTCTGACTGTCACCTGCTTTGGCTCTCTCTCTCTCACAGGGTCCGAAACCTCTCGCATGTGCTAGGCATTGCATTCTTGTCAGCCTGCCATGCCATTCACTTTGCTGGAAGGTGAACAAGAAAGCCTCATACTCAGTAACCCTACTGATGACTCAGTGCTGGTCAAACATAACCCTCAGCAACCTCGCTGCATGCTCATGCTTTTTGTTCCCTGTATAATGCTACATACACAGCAGATGCATGTGAAGAAATGTTTACTGAAAGAGGAAAAACATGTAATCCTAGCAGACGGCTTACTGGACAGGAAAGTATGAAAGTCCCCTCCCATGGTAATATCTCTTGTTGAAGGACATTGTAAGAGACAGGAAGGAACTTGTGTTCCATATACACATGCAGAAATGCATTTCTTGATCTCTTACTGACTTGGAGGCCATACAATGGCTCTATAGTGGTTTTAATTTTTTTTTAACATGATGCTGTTTCATGTTGAAAAAGAGCATGTAAAAGTTGCTCTATGAGCAAATACAACCTTCTCTCCCTGAGCAGTTCTTTGCCCTGGGTGCTTTCCTCCTCATAAATTGTCCAAACTTGGTCCACTCAGGTTCAAAGCAGCAATATAGTTTTTCTCCTATAAATGTATTGATGGTTGACTTGGCAATTAGGCAATAAAAACCTGAACATTCAGGTTAATTTTAGACAGATGAGACAGATGAATTGCAATACTGTTTTGGAGCTATGAATGGACATGCACCGCAAGTCTGATTTGAAACAAGATGTCCCTTTGGTGTGTTTTGGGAGTGTTTATGGAGATAGACAACTAACTAACTGAAATCTCTTATTATGGGAGAAAAACAAGATACTCTCTTTGCCAGAGAGGATTTCATAAAAGAGCGGAAACCAGTTATCTCCACTTGGGAGGTAGATAGCGATATATCAGATTATTTTCACTAATAATCATTGTTATCTCATACATACACACAACTGAAACTCAGACACATATACAGTATGTCAGCTATTGATGCGTAGTCAATAAAGTAATGCAGCTTCTTTACACCATATCTTATAAATCTTACCATATATAGTCATCAATATTAGTGAAACTGATCTATTGATCATTTGTACCTTTGTTTCGAGCTGGATATTTACTGCAGGCAGTCTGCTGTTAGCCAAAATGTATGTGATAAATTGAAAGATTATAGGGCCACTCTATCTAGCAAGTGATTGTTTCAGTAGTAAATTAGAAATAATGATCATAGCTGTAAACAGTTTATTATGGAAGAGTCAAAATTACATTTTGGCTATTCTGATCATAAAAACCACTTGAAGAAAAATTCTACTCCAGCCGTATTATTTTATTCCTGATAAAACAGGCTTCCCCAGGTAATATTTACTAAGACATTTTTTTCATATTTTTTTTAAAATTCCTGAAATAATTTAGAACAGAGTTAGGGTAAAGAGACTTAGGTGCAGAGTATTAAAGGGAATCAACAGTGATTTGTTTCAATATCTTAGGCAATTATACAAATACTGAATTGTACACACAGGTACATTCTATATATTTACATACACACACATGTCTTTGTGCCAGCCACAAGATAAATTGCATTCATGTGATAAATTGCAGGTATCATGAACTTTGACCACTTCACTTACACTTCGCCCATTCTTCCAAATCTGTGGACTACATCCAGCTTTTCAAACATCTCAAACTGCTTCACACAAATGATTTATTCAAAGAAAAATCTACCACAAACATGTTTCCTTCTTTCCTCCTAAATGCTGAAATTCAACCAACCAAAAAAAAAAAAAATTAACTGCCCTGAGGCGTAGTTAGGCCTGTGCCAGCGACATGTTTAGAATGAAATAGATATGAAGTGACCCCCGCAGGGCTTTGTGTTGTTGGATGAGGGGCAGGATCCAAGCTTTCTAGTGGGGGACACAGCACTTGCTTCTAGGCCTGGACAGATTAATATTTGGAGCTTTAAATTCATTACATATTTATGCATGGGGAAGCTAGTTTAGGTGAGGGTTACAGGTCTGCACAGTTGGACTCCTAGAATAAGGGAGCCTGAGTTTACAGGTGGAAGGGTACAAAAATCATGCCAATTCCTGGCCCTGCACACCCATAGAAAGAGCTGGAAGGGGGTAAGGTGGACTTTTATACACCTGGCAAATCCCAGCACAGGTGTGGGAAAGCAGCCCTCCTGTATCTGCAGGTGGGTGGGAAGTGGAACAGGAAGGAGAGAGAATGGACCATGCTTTGGATCCGCATCCATCCTCCCCTATGCATCGGTCAGTGCAGTTGATCACTGGTCAAAATAATCTGCTATTAGTATAGCCCAGGAGTGGTTTCCTTCCTCTTCTCTGGCATAAGGGGAGATCCAAGGTGAGAACCGTGATTCTGTGTGACTGTTTGGTCCCGGATCCACTCCTGGTACAGTGCAGCTACATGCTGCCCCTTACTTAGGGGAGGTTGTAAATTTACAATTTAGCTCTTCATGTTGAAAACTCTCAAAAGCATTTTTAAGGCAGTATGTCTATTAATTGTGTGGAATATACCAACTCTGGATCATAACACATGGCCATACTCACCAAGAACAGTTACACTGGGCCCAGGAAAGAATCTTGTTGACTTCTGTGGGCCTTGGATCAGGCCAGTAGATAGACAAGCAAAGCAGCAGAGTGTAAAGAAGGCCTGGATTTTCACAAGTGGCCTTTGTTTTTGTGGGTTGAAAACTGCGCCAGAAAAAATGGTGTCCACATATTTTTGCCTCATTGTTGGTGGAAGTGCTAGTCACTGGAGGCCTGATTCCAGAGCCCACTGAAGTTGACAGAAAGACTTTCACTGGGCCAGGCTCAGATGTCTAAACTGATGGTTGGTACTTACAAATCAAATAGTAATTAGATGGTTATTTCTGTCTGCAATGAAATACAGGCCTAGTTTCTGAGGATGAAAAATTGCACCCCTAAAAAGGGAAGCAGGGCTCTGGCCCAGCTGAAAAACTGGGCTGATATGCCAGTTACATAATTGATCATTTATAAAATGGCGATTGCATCATTCTGACTGAGTAAAATATGCGAGAGTCCATGAGTCACAAAATGCAAATACCAGTACAGATCTGAACTTCCTCAAAAGCATTGGAGTGTTCTGAGTTGTGATTTTGATTTGGATCAATCTCTAGTTAACATGAGATGGGATTCTGCCCCTACAGCTCTTCATAGATTCTCTAGCCACATGTGTCAGTTGTACATATTTGGCTATGTGGCTGTTGACAAGTTGAAAGTTAAGGCTGCTAGGAGTGTTGATTTGTGTTGTCCTGCTCTCTATGAAAATGGTTTGCCCCTGAAACCCCACTCATGTCTGAACCAAACAACCCCACTAGAATCACACAAAACTGTCTAGACTCACAGAGTTCTTTTCCTGCTGGGCTAAATGTAAGACCTGGGAGCATTTTCTTGGGATAATCTCTTCATTGGTTGGTCCAGAGTCCTAGTCAGGAATAGAAAGGGTATATCCCTGGGACAATACACATATCATGATGGATCTCATTTGCTGTATGCAGTGGTTTTAGAGCTGATTGCTTCAGAGCCACGTCGTCGTGACAGGTCTTGCCAGGTAGTGCTTTTATACATGGACTTCCAAATGTACTTTCTTGGTGTGCAAGCACGTTTTTAACCTTGGAGGAAATGGTTGTTGTGGTTATGCGAGGTTCTGAGTAGAGGGAGCAATATAAGCAGTAGGAGATTTGGCCTCTGCCTTGGTCTCTGTCAGGGGTCCGTTCTTGAAACAGAGTTGCTCCCTGGGAACCAGGCATTGGTGTTGGTCTGAGATTCCCAAAGGAAGGAATTGCCTGTCTCTCTGTTCCAGGACTGTTTTGTGTATAAATAAAGGAAATTACCCTTAGAATAAATCCAGTGGTTAGGGCTCCAGTCTAGAATTTGGGAGACTCAACTTCAATTCCCTGCTCTACCAGAGATGTTGTGTTTCTTTGAGCATCTCACTTAGCATCCCCGTGCTTCAGTTCTTCAGTAAGATGGGCATCATAGCACCACCTCACAGGGGTGTTGTGACAATAAATACATGGAAGATTGTGAGGCTCTCAGATGGAGATGGCAGCCATATAAGTATCTTAGATGGCTAGAATATATTCATATTCCATGACACTGATTTCTCCTGCTGTGGGAAGATAACCTGCAAGTGCCCTGAACATTGGCTATTGCTGGGCAGAAGGGAGAAGCATTACTTAATGAAGAGGCAGCTATTTTCCAGTCATTAGGTACAGAAGCCGATTTAAAGGACATGTTACAAACCATAGTTAATTATTCCGCAACTTCACATTTGAGTTCTTTCAGAACTCTTGGGTGAATGCCATCTGGTCCCAGTGACTTGTTAATGTTAAATTTATCAATTAATTCCAAAACCTCCTCTAGTGACACTTCAGTCTGTGACAATTCCTCAGATTTGTCACCTATAAAAGCCGGCTCAGGTTTGGGAATCTCCCTAACATCCTCAGCCGTGAAGACTGAAGCAAAGAATCCATTTAGTTTCTCCACAATCACTTTATCGTCTTTAAGCGCTCCTTTTGTATCTCAATCATCCAGGGGCCACACTGGTTGTTTAGCAGGCTTCCTGCTTCTGATGTACTTAAAAAACATTTTGTTATTACCTTTGGAGTTTTTGGCTAGCTGTTCTTCAAACTCCTCTTTAGCTTTTCTTATTACATTTTTACACTTAATTTGGCAGTGTTTATGCTCCTTTCTATTTACTTCACTAGGATTTGACTTTCACTTTTTAAAAGATGCCTTTTTATCTCTTACTGCTTCTTTTACATGGTTGTTAATCCATGGTGGCAATTTTTTAGTTCTTTTATTGTGTTTCTTAATTTGGGGTATACATTTAAGTTGGGCCTCTATTATGATGTCTTTAAAAAGCGTCCATGCAGCATGCAGGGATTTCACTTTAGTCACTGTACCTTTTAATTTCTGTTTAACTAACCCCCTCATTTTTGCATACTTCTCCTTTTTGAAATTAAATGCCACAGTGTTGGGCTGTTGAGATGTTCTTCCAACCACAGGGATGTTAAATGTTATTATATTATGGTCACTATTTCCAAGCGGTCCTGTTATAGTTACCTCTTGGACCAGCTCCTGCGCTCCACTCAGGACTAAATCGAGAGTTGCCTGTCCCCTTGTGGGTTCCCGTACCAGCTGCTCCATGAAGCAGTCATTTAAAGTATCAAGAAATTTTGTCTCTGCATTTCGTCCTGAGGTGACATGTTCCCAGTCAATATGGGAATGATTGAAATCCCCCACTATTATTGAGTTCTTAATTTTGATAGCCTCTCTAATTTCCCTTAGCATTTTATCATCACTATCACTGTCCTGGTCAGGTGGTCGATAATAGATGGAACATGTGGAATCACTTAAGATTTTTTTCTTTATTTGGTTCTACATTTTCTTTCACATATAGTGCCATTCCCCCCCTGCATGACCTGTTCTGACCTTCCGATATATTTTGTACCCCGGAATGAATGTGTCCCATTGATTGTCCTCAGTCCACCAGGTTTCTGTGATGCCTATTATATCAATATCCTCCTTTATCATGAGGCACTCTAGTTCACCCATCTTATTATTTAGACTCCTAGCATTTGTGTACAAGCACTTTAAAAACTTGTCACTGTTTATTTGCCTGTCCTTTTCTGATGTGTCCAATTCTTTATGTGAATGTTTCTCATCTGATCTGTCCCTTACATTATCCTCTTCCATCCTCTGCTTCTGACTATAACCTAGAGAATCTCTATCAATAGACTCTGTCCGATCCACATGCTCCTCTGCAGCAGTCGGCTTTCCTCCATCTCCTAGTTTAAAAACTGCGCTGCAACCTTTTTAATGTTAAATGCCAGCATACTGGTTCCACTTTAGTTTAGGTGGAGCCCATCTCTCCTGTATAGGCTCTCCTCATCCCAAAAGTTTCCCCAGTTCCTAATGAATCTAAACCCCTCCTCTCTACACCATCATCGCATCCACGCATTAAGACTCTGAAGCTCTGCCTGCCTACCTGACCCTGCGCGTGGAACTGGGAGCATTTCTGAGAATGCCACCATAGAGGTCCTGGATTTCAGTCTCTTCCCTAGCAGCCTAAATTTGGCCTCCAGGACATCTCTCCTACCCTTTCCTATGTCACTGATACCTACATGTGTCACGACCACCGGCTCCTCCCCAGCACTACACATAAGTCTATCCAGATGCCTTGAGAGATCCGCAACCTTCACACCAGGCAGACAAATCACCGTACGGTTCTCTCGGTCATCACAAACCCAGCTATCTATGTTTCTAATGATCACATCTCCCATTACTAATATCTGCCTTTTCCTAGTGACTGGAGTTCCCTCCCCCGGAGAGGTAAGCTCAGTGCAAGAGGATACCCGAACACCATCTGGAAGGAGGCTCCCAACTATGGGAAGGTTTCCCTCTACTCCCGTTGACTGCTCTGCTTCCCTGGGCCTTTCATCCTCCTCAACAGTGCAGGGGCTGTCTGACTGGAGGTGGGACAATTCTACAATGTCCCGAAAAGCCTCATCAACATACCTCTCTGCCTCTCTTAGCTCCTCCAGTTCTGCCACCCTGGGCTCCAAAGCCCGTACACGGTCTCTGAGGGCCAGGAGCTCCTTGCACCGAATGTACATATGCACCACCTGCTCACAGGGAGGGAATCATACATGCTGCACTCAGTGCAATAAACTGGGTAGCTCCCACTCTGCTGCCGGGCTTCTGCCGGCATTGTCTCCTGCAGCTACCTAGTTAATGTAAGGGTTTTGTTTAAATCAAGGAGTTTTGAATGTAGTTTAGTTTACAGGTTTTAAAGAACAGCAAGTGAACCTTGCCCCCTTCCCACTCCCCTTCCAAACTCCCTTGTGAAACTCCCTGTTAGCAGCCCCTGTTCACAAAGCTCCCTGGTCACTTGCACACTGCTTTATAAAGCCCTGGCCTTCTTGATAGCCCCGCCCACTGACTAAGGCTCAGCCAATTAACAGAGGCTTCTAGCTTTCAAACCTTACTTTGAAGCTCACAGCTTCCAACTGCCAGCCACAGCACACAGTCCTTCAAACAACCAACCAAACAGACAGACAAGCTCAAGCTCAGCACACAGCAAGTAACCCCCAAACACAAACAAAAACACACACTACAGACAGCCACTTACCCCAAGGGTGCTGTATTTGCTCTTCCTTCACATGGAGAACTCCCTTGCAAAACGCCCTGTTAGCAGCTCCCTGTTCGGAAAATAATGCTGGGTACATCATCTACTCTCTCTGCCTCAGTGTCCCTTCATTGTAATAAGAATAATTCCATCTACCTCACACAGGTGGTGTTAGAATTCATTGTTTAATATTTGTAAAGTGCTTTGAGATGCTCAGCTGCAAGGCGCTATATAAGATAAATGTACCATTATTTTTATTATTAATGCTGTTGTAAAAGACTTTGTTATCTCTGATCCTATAAGCTTGTCTATAACCTGGTAGTCCAAAGACCGCCATTTTGGCCCATAATCAAAATAAACAAGTTGGTGAAAACTCTAAGCCCACAGGCCATTTAAAACATATTCTAAATTCAATGTTTTCCATTCCCTTTGTGGGGGTGGGGGTAGGGGATCCTGGACATTACCATTCTGAGATAATAAATGTTTGAATAATACTATAAATATTGATCTGGAAAGAAGCTGATAAAAATGAAGCATTGTTATGAGCATGTCAGACAGGTTTCAGTGTGAATGTATTGACTGATGTGCTTCATAGATTTAAATTACTGATTTTCATTGGTTGGTTTTCAGGGATTTGTAATCATATGTTTGAAGCATAGCAAATCAATTTGATACATAAAGGATTGTTTTCTGGGAAAAACATGTTGGAAAAAATAAATATTGTATAGAATTGTTCAGACTTCAACTTACATTTACCATGGACAATAATCTAACAATCCTACTTTCTGGGCAATCGTTTCTTGGTGATGAAATATTTTTATAGTTTTAATCTTCTCCTCCAAACCACTCAATAAAATAATACCTAATAACACAGCCAGCAACAAACGTCCTGGCAAGTCAGCAAAGACAAAGAAGAAACAAAAAGCAAAGGGGCCGATGGGAGGAAAGAAGAAAAGGAAAATAAGAAAGTGCTCAGATACCACGGTGATGGGAACTCTAGATATATCTAAGATAGGGCCTGATCCAAACCCACTAAAGCCACTGGAGAGAATATAATTGACTTCAGTGGGCTTTGGATCGAGTCAATAGATAGAAAAGAAGAGAGAGTGTAAAGATTTAAAGAAAGTGGATTTTCAGAAGTGGCCTTTGTTCTTGTGGGTTGAAAATTGTGCCAAGAAAAATTGTTCCCGCTTTTTTTTTGCGCTCGGAATCTGTTGCAAATGCTAGTAACAGGAGACCTGATTCAAAGCCCATTGAAGTCAATGGAGATACATTCATTGGCTCATTGGGTCAGGCCCCAAACATTTAAAGTGATTGTTTGCATCTGTTCATTAGATGGTTATTTCTAGCTCAGCAGAATTCAATTTTTTTCTTTGTATCAATTCAGTGGATAATATTGATGTTTATTTTTAAGCTTTCTTATATTTTTATTGATTTGAATTTTTACAGTTGAGGGAAATTATGGGGGTGTCAGACAATTGTTATTTAATGCCAGCAGGTGTTGAAATTGAAAAAGTTAAAGCTGTATAACTTTTAAAACACAAGTTGTCACCATCACATGTTAAAATGTACACAGTAAATATCCTTACATTAAACTGTAATAAGTTATGAAGCAGCATTTTTCTTACTTTGCCTATCTGTAAATTTCAATTATTATCAATGAAAATATGTTTTGTTGATTTGTGTGTGTACAGTGAAATCTATGTCTACCAACATTTACCAATAAAAATTTAATTCTTCCTAGCATAGTTACTTCTGTCTGCAGTGAATTTCAGGTGCAGTTTCTGAGGATGAAAAATTGTATCCATAAAAAGGTAGGCAGGACTATGGCCCAGCTGAGAAACTGGGCCGATATACCGTTTACATAATTAGTAATTTATAAAATGTTAGTTATGTCATTCAGATGTAGAAAATTATGTACCATGCCCAGTTAGTTTGGCCCAGTGCTGCAGCTTGTATCCAATGGTTTCAAAGAGATTGGTCATGTGATTAAAAGGCATAGAAACAGGCCTTCAATTGGGAAGACCAACACCCAAAGTTTCTATTGAAACACATATGTGTGCATTGGAAATTCTGCGGTGTTATTGATAAACATCCTGCAGGGATAGAGGGTTTGGGGAGCATGCGCACATCAGAATTACTCACTCCTCCAGATGAATCTCTTTTTTTCTCCACCTTGGTTACTTAGGGGAGACTTTTCCCAAGATGGTTGGGACTCTCTGGAGAAAGAGTTCATGCCAGCGTCCCTGTTAACTAAAAAGAGCTTTTGTAACAATGAAAGGCCTTTTATGCTCATTAGATTCATTCACAGTCATGACAGAATGTAAACATAGTAAAAAGGATATTTAAAGTAACTGGATTTTTAAGAGGGGCAATTTCAGGTTCTGGCAGTTGTCTATTTTTGTGATTCTTCTTTATTTGTAATACAGTAATGCCTGGAGGCCCCCATCAGGATCCTCACCCAAATGTGATAGGCTAAGTCCTTTACAAATATACTAAGAGATGGTTTCTGCTTCAGTGCTTGAGTTCTGCTGGAATGCTCTGGGATGCCATTCCAACACTTTTGTTTGGAAGCCTGAGCGGCATCTTATGGCACTTCCAGTACTTGCGGTCCAGCACTTCTTGAGCATAGCATGCACCAGCTGCTCTGCTTATAGTCTAACCAGACAAGACAGACAACAGGTAGGAGAAAATGATGCGGCATAGAAGCAGCCTGATCAAGATGTTGATAGACATATAGGTCTTTCTGTTGGAGTAGAGGGATTTATTGAATATTTATTTCTCTGGTCCCCACCTCCATAAGATCTGAGTTAGTATCTTTCTCATGGAATTTCTGTGGTTTCTGGATCAAAAAGTAGTCAGACCAGTTCATCCATCTGTATTGATCTTCCTGTATTATGTCAGATAGCTGCTTGTCTATTTTAAGTGCAAAAGTTTTGTGTGTATAGGAATAAGGTAATATCCCTTTAAATTGTGAGCCCTCTAGTGGCTCCCACCGTGTTCCTGCATTTTCGAAAATCAGCCACATCAGTGCCATGTACATGTTAGCCAGGTCTTGCATGTTGTGTGTATTCAGTACACATGGCTATTTGGACACAACTCTGCTTGTGTAGCTCCTTTGTATTATGTTTGTTGTCTAAGGAGCAAGTAACACAACAGCTTGTTATATTGATTCCAGTGATTCACTCTCTTGTGTTTCAGCTTGTTCTCTGTGTCTGTGGCTGCCACAGAACCACTCATCAGATCCCAACTTTGTGGAACCACTTTCATGCATTATAAAACTGCCCTAATGGGCATTGTGCTTTATCTCTATTTTTATTAGTGTGTATGTTTTTCTTGGGCTTTTTGTGCCATATGTTTGTTGATCAAATTCAGGAAAGGAAGTTTCTATTTTTCTCTTTCTTCCTGGAATTTAGAAGGGATTATTGGAGACGAGTCTCACCCATTATTGGAATGTATTTGACTACTCCCCTCAGAATCCTACTGCCCACTTTCGTAACTGCAATGATGATACTATACAGATGGGACAATGCAATGTTAGTATTGGAATAACTGCTGTTTTCTGTGTGCCTCTGAACCAACCCAGTGCTACCTAGATTTGTTTCAGCTGGGACAGACTGAGACACTACAAAGTTAGGTGAACATAAGCCACGTTAAGTTGATCTAATAAAGTATGTGTCTACACTACCGAGAACCTTCTGCCGAACTAAATGGCCTGTAAAGTCGAGTTCTGTACTCCACCTCCACAAGAGGCGTAGTGCTTGATTTGACATCCACGACATCAGCACCACTGCATGTCAGTCAGATACACAGGAAACAACTACTCTCCCGTTAAAGCCCTGGGAATGTTTGAATCTTCATTTCCTGTTTCATCAGCGTGGAGAGCTCGCCAGCACAGCTGATCATGGAGATTCAAGACCAAAAATGCGCTCCGGCATGGAGTACACAGGAGGTGGAGGATCTTACTGCTGTGTTGGGAGAAGAGTCTGTGCAGGCAGAGCTCTGATCCAGCAGAAGAAACGCCAACATCTGTGCCAAGATCGCACGGGACATGGGGGGGAGGGCTACACAAGGGACACACAGCAGTGATGTGTGAAAATAAAGGAGCTTCAGCAAGTGTAGTAGAAGACAAGGGAGGCGAAGAGTCATTCTGGTTCTGCCCCACAGACATGCCACTTTTATGAGGAGCTGCATATGATTCTTGGTGGCAAACCCATCACTACCCCAAAACGCTCCTTGGAGACCTCCCAGGAGCCCCAGGTGACCTCGAGCAGCTATGAGGAGGACACTGTTGATGAGGAAGAGGAGGAGAATGTGAGGCAGGCAAGCGGAGGATCCGTTCTTCCCAACAGCCAAGAACTGTTTTTAACCCTGGAGCCCATCCCTTCACAGGACCAGTTGGCAGCAGAGCGTGATGCTGGGGAAGGCACCTCTGGTGAGTGCACATTGCCAATCAAACTGTAGAGGTTATATGCTATTATTTTTAATGTTGAATCTGAAAAAAAAAGTAGGTGTAGTGAGTATCGGTGGCCACTCCAGCTACACAGAGGATGCTCTCCGAAAAAGCCTGTTTATGTGCACAGGGATGGGCCGGGAATCCCCTATGGAGATCTTTAGGAAGCTTTCATGGGGGTACTCTGCAATCCTTTTCAGGTTTCTAGGAAGGGCTGACTTATTTCATCCACCATGGTAGGACACTTTCCTATGCTACTCCAGTATTAACTCTGCTGGCACCATTGCAGTACACAGCATTGCAGCATAAGGACCAGGTCTGTATCCAGATGCTTACAGCATCTGCTCCTTTGCTGCCTCTGTTACCCTCAGGAGACTGATATCACATAGGGTCACCTAGGGGAAATGGGACAAGTTTTCAATGATAGCCCTTAAACTGCAAAGAATTCAACAAGTAATCCGCCCTTCCCACCCCCCCGTTTGGTGAAATATGGGTCACACAACCACACTTTCCCAAACGTGCCATGGTTGTGGTTGGAAGGGATCATCATGTATTGCAAGCAGCATTGTGATTATGTTGTGGCTTGCAGTGAAGAGTATTGAGGGGTGGTTTTTTTTTTTATAAAAAATTAATCTTGCACCAGAAACAATGGGTGAACTGTCAATGCTACCCTTGTGCTTTGCATTCCTTGCAGCTGAAACCTTGTCCATCAGCAAATCCTCCACACCGGGACAGAGACTTTCCCAGATTAGAAGGCAGAAAAAGAAGACTCAGGAGGACATGTTCAATGAGTTAATGTGTGCCTCCAAGAGTGACAAGATGGAGCTCAGAGCATGGATGATTACACCATCCAGGGACATGCAGGACAGGAGAGCATGCAGGGAACAAGAGCATGCCACGATGCTGGAGATTATGAAGGAGCAATCAGACATATTGAGGCATCAGATTGAGGCTCAAGAAAGGCAACTGGATGCTAGAGTCCCTCTGTAGCCTGTGCTGAACCTCTGCCATCATAACCTAGTCCCATATCTTCCTCCCCCAAACGTCCTATGAGGTGTGTGTGTGTATGTGGGGGGGTGGGGAGTTGGGTATTCCTTGCACTCAGCACCAGGGGAGTGTACAAGGCCCAAAAGGCACCCATTCCAACACCTTTGATTGTTATTGCGGTGCATCTGTAAGCAAATTTTTCTTGTTTCTCCCCCCACAATATTATCAGCCCTTTTGCCCCAGGTTATCTTACTTTTCTTTGCGGCCTCTCTGTGTTTGTGTGTATAATAAAACAATGGATTGAGGTGAAAGGGCTCTTTATTCATTCAACACATGGTGGTTGGTGCCAGTGGAGTTTACAGGGGAGAAAATGCACTGGAGGTGAGGAACAAAACAGATGAGTGTCATATTACTCTGGCTTTATTGCTGAAACTGGTTTTCAAAGCCTCATGGAGACACAGAGCCCCTCAATGTGCTCTTCTTATTGTCCTGGTGTCTGGCTGCCTCAACCTCCCCACCTCGGCAGAAACTTTTCTCCCTTAGTTTCACAGATATTACGGACCACACAGTAGGCAGCAACAACAATGGGGATATTGCTTTCACTGAGATCTAACCTAGTAAACAAACAGCACCAGCGACCTTTTAAATGTCCTAAGGCACATTCCTCCACCTTTCTGCACTTGCTCAGCCTATGGTCGAACCTGTCCTTACTGCTGTTCACGCTGCCGGTGTAGGGCTTCATGAGCCATGGGAGCAAAGGATAGGTTGGGTCTCCCATGATCATGACTGGCATTTCAACATCACCAATGGTTATTTTGCCATCTGGAAAAAAAAGTCCCTGCTTGCAGCTTTCTGAACAGACCTGTGTTCCTAAAGATGCGCGCATCATGCACCTTTCCCGACCATCGTACATTGATGTCGGTGCATGCACTGTGGGATAGCTACTCACAGTGCCGTGCTCCATGCGTCGATGCAAGCTCTGCTATTGAGGATTCACTCTGCCGACATGATGAGCATAGTAGGGACATGCAAGATTGACTTGCTTAAATTGGAGGCTCAATGTCAATTTATATAACGTTGACTTAACTTTATACGGCCTCAAACTGCTCATGTAGTTGTGCCTCTCTCTCGGCACACCTGACTCCTGAGTGCGTAGTAAAAATCACACTAATTAAGGGCGAGATTAAAAATCTCTGATGTGTGGCACTCACTGACAGCTAGCTCAGACACCTCCCCTTCTCTCTCTCTCACTCACACTCACGCATGCACATTTCTCAAGATATACAGGGATCCATACCATACTTCTAGCTTCATGATATGTAAAAAAGGGAATGGGAGGATGGAGAGGAATTATTGAATGTAGCATATGATACATAGATAGGAGTAATCAGATGAAATTAATAATACTGCAGAAACCTCACTCCTGGGAATTCTAAAACTAGATTAGATTTAAAACCCCATATAAAATATACTGTAGTGAGCAGTTCTGCACTGGCAAAGGTATTGACAAGTTGACCTAATAGGTTTTCTCCATCTCTACTATTTATGATTGTAGAAAAATAGCCCTGGAACTCATTTATCAAGTTTTCTGGTTTTGATGAGCATATCTGCTTTTTCTTCATTCACAGGAAACCTAAATTTGGTGGGTTTCCTAACTATTTAATTAAGTATCCTAGGACTTGGAGGCAAACCAGAGCTAGTTGTTGTGGAAGTAGAAACTGTGCTATGCAAATGAAAAGAAAAGATTTGCTAATTAAATGACAATGGGAAATGACAAAGAGGGACACTGACAGGAGTACAAGTTGATTAAGATGGAGCTTTTCATTAATGTTCCTGTAGCAACTCTAATTGTTACAAAAACTATATTCAGCAGTTTTCCATAATTTTAATTCCATTTCAAGTGAGTTTAATCTAATTTACCCAATGACTAATTTTTGGCCTTGAACAAGTTAATACATGCGCCAGCTTTTCCAAAGGGAAATGCAACTCTTGCCACCAACACAAGGAATGATATTCAGTTGTATAATCAAAAGCCTCTCTACATATGTTCCATGTTTAGGATTGCCCTTTTGTAGAAGTTGACATAACTCTTGAAAACACTGCTTGCCCTTTTTATTAGCTCAGGGATATCAGAAAATTCTGTTAAGATAAATTTTGTGTTACGGTTTCTCATTACTGTTCCTCAGTTTCCAAGTCCATCCCTGCAGAAATGTCAGGCACTACCAAATTCTTCTCCTGTGTTTCAGTAAATCAGTCAGAAAACATAGTGTTCTTAAATTCTTACATGAAATGCAAGTCTGAAACTCTGGCAAATAAATCTCAACTCTTTTTATGTAGTCAAGAGCAATTATTTTCAGTTTGTACACTTTCAAATCTCTATTTCCAATTATTTGGTGTGTATCTCAGAAAAAAATGCAGGTTAAAGTCTATGAGACATTCTGGCTTTTTAGGTTTTGTGTTCATGCTTTTTGGTGCCTGATCCAAAGCCCATTCTAGTTAATGGAAAAACCCCAGTGACTTTCACTGGCTGTGGATCAAGCTTTTCAACCACTGTGTATAAAAAGGGGTGTTTTGTTACTTGATTAAAATAACCATTTCAATTTCTAGATAAAGAGGATGATTTACATTTTGCAGAGGGAAAACTGTATATGTGCTAATCATTTGACGAAAGACACACATTTCTTTTCTGACTTCCTTTGCTAAGCTGCCTGATTTGTTTATCAGCATTATGAATACAAATGTTTCCAGAGGTAGGCTCATAGCTGAAAATTCTGCCGTCCAACCAGTAATTTTATACCAAGTCATGTCCTCAATAAACTTCCGATTTTTCCTTCAGGTTATCTAAGAAAAATCTTAATTAGGTTGCTGTAGTTACTGGGCTACTCCTCTGTGGCTCTATGTGGAACGCAATTTACAGTGAATTTTTGACATTGTAATTTTAGGGACTATGAATCAATTCAGTTTTACCTTCGTTGCAATGAAGAAAGTTCTGTAATGGAATGTTTGAAGTGGATATGAGAGAGTATTTCATTGAAAATAGTTTACCTGACAAATATAGTCTCCTTTACCTTTGATGAAGACTTCCATGAGCGGATTGAAATGTCTGAGAATTTATTATTTGAAATAGCTCTACACATTTTTGCAAGCTTTCTTTCTCTATGGATTGAGTGTAATCAGTTTGCTACGAATATCAATAATCAAAATTAAATCTGTGTTGGTTTCTTGTGACCAGTCACATAAGCCACATGGTATTGATTCTTTTTTCTTGATTGGAAGAACACAGCTCTTATACTCAGGAGAATAGCTTGAAGGAATTTGGCCCTTTGAATCTCTCAGGGAGAGGTAGGGGATAAAGCAGGATTAGGAGATTTTAGACAATTGTATACCTTTTCCTTTCTGGGTAACACAGGTCTTACTCCAGGAATAAATATTAGGTGACTAAGATTTATTGGCTGAGAGCAGAGTTTAAAAGTAATTTGAGCTCATCCTGTTCACACAAAGTAATGGCACACGGGTTTGCAGCTCTAATTGTGAAGTGTCCTGCACTTCCTAGCTAGGCTCTGGTGAAGAACTTTGGGAATGGGAACCATGTCACACAGGTAAAGTAACTCCTCACTTATAGTCGGGGCGGCTCTAGGTATTTTGCCGCCCCAAGCGCGGCAGGCAGGTTGCTTTCGGCGGCTTGCCCACAGGAGGTCCCCGGTCCCGTGGATTCAGATGCAGCCTGCAGGAGGTCCGCCGAAGCTGTGAGACCAGCGGACCCTCCGCAGGCATGTCGCCAAAGGCAACCTGCCTGCCGCCCTCGCGGCGACCGGCAGAGCACCCCTCGCGGCTTGCCACCCCAAGCACGCGCTTGGCATGCTGGTGCCTGGAGCCTCCCCTGCTTATAGTCATCCTGGTTAACATTGTTTTGTTGTTACGTTGCTGATCAATTAGAGAACATGCTCATTTAAAGTTGTGCAATGCTCCCTTATTACGTTATTTGGCAGTCGCCTGCTTTGTCCACTGCTTGCTGGAAGAGCAGCCTGTTGGAGCTAGCTGGTGGGGGCTTGGAACCAGGGTGGACTGGCAGCCCCCCCCTCAGCTCCCCGCTCCCCCAAGTTCCCTGTACGGCAGCCACCCACCAGGCTATCAATTGCCAGCAGTTCAGCTGTCCCTCCCCCCACTGCCATGTGCTGCTCCTGCCCTCTGCCTTGGAGCTGCTCCTGGGAGCCTCCTGCTTGCTATGCGGTGGGGAGAAGGGGAGAGGAGGCTAATATCAGGGTGTACCCCTCCCCCCTGATCCTGTCCCCATTTACCCCATCTCCATAGAGCTGGGGTGGGGTGGGGGGGACACGACAGGGCTCAGGACCGAGAGAGCTTGCTGGGAGCAGCTGCTGTCTCAACTTAATGATCTACTTAAAAAGGCAATGTACTTAGAGTGGGATCAGCGTACTGAAAGGGGCAACGAGCATCTCTCTCACACACACACAAGGTTTGTGTCTCTGTCTGCCATGCTGTCTCCCCTCCCTCCATTCATGCTGCCTTGTAGAATATGAGGCTACATTAACAACAATGTGTTAACCCTTGAGGGCTCAGTCCAGTGCTAGTTCATCATTTAGCAGTAAGGCTGTGTACAGTATTAAATTGTTTGTTTAAAACTTATACTGTGTGTGTATATATATATATATATATATAATATAGTCTTTTGTCTGGTGAAAAAAATTTCCCTGGAATCTCCCCCCCTCATTTACATTAATTCTTATGGGGATATTGTATTCGCTTAACATCGTTTTGCTTAAAGCTAGCCAACAAGCCCAATTTCTGCGTTTTTTCGTGGGTTTGGCATGTCTGGTGAGGTCACAAGCAGTGTCTGTCTCGTGTAATATACACCATTTGGAGTGTGAATATTCAAGTGGGTGAGCTTGCAGTTCTCTTTCTGCGAGTATTTGGGTGAGTAGAGCTTGATCTGTGGAAAGCAAACACACAAAGTGTGCCGAGACAAAGCAAATTAATGTTGACATTCAAGCAAACCCGCAAGCAAAAAAATGTGGGCATGGTTTGCCTAGCTCTAATTTTGGAGAATTCTCAAGTTTTTCTTCCCTTATAAATTTCAAAGGGGTAATTTTAATCACACAAAATAAATACGTGACAGTGTAATTGAGATAAGGGGGGGTGGAGAGGGAGAAAAGAAAGAAGCAAAAACTTAAGGGAAACAAAGGAAAGATCCTGCACTTCCAATATTGTTAGGAGGCCACTGAGGCTTAGGAATTTTCAGCTGGAAATTCTAGCACAGCAAGAGCAGCAGCTACCAGTTTTTGGTTGTTCTTTTTCCCACTTTCTCAAAGCTACACGTTTGGCCTCATTTTGGAATCTGTGCTGTGATGTGCAAGGGACATTAGACGCTGTTAGTCCAAAAAGACTTGGGTTAAAGTGGCCTCTGCCTGAGCCTGCCTGACTATAGCATTTTAAGAAGCTGCAGTGAAGAATGCCTGGGGTATTATCTAGTCTCATTTTCTAATGCCCCTTAAACACAGGTTTGAGAAAAATGAAATCCTATTTTAAGATTTCCATTAGAGACCTGGAATCTCAGGAGTGAGAAATGTCTGGATTCTGTGACACTGTGGGCTCTGCATTTCTCCGGGGAGCTGGGCATAGCTTTGAACGCACCTCCACATAATCAGCTGAGCTTTAGGGATCACAATGCATTCCACCACCCCTAGACCCAGTAGCACTGGGGTGGGTCCAAAACTCCCATGCTCATATTATGCTTCTTTTAGAAATGATTACAAAATGAGACACTCAGGGATGAGCAGTTTATTTGGCACTTGGGGAGCTGGCTAGGTATGTGTGGCATTTACAGATACGACAAGGTGTTTGTAATATTTACTGCAAGTACATGCCATATTGGTGTCACTTTCCTCTGGAAATCTGCTCAAAATGAATTGTTTTACTTATTTGGAACAGAACATAATTATGCACAGTGCATAATGTGCATTCAGTTAGATAAAGCAAGCAATATAATCCAGTGGGTGCCTTAATGTAATGTCCAAGTCATGCATTTGGACACTCAAATTGGCACTTAGGTGCATAAACCATGCATTTACATGGCTAAGTAGCAATTTGAGCATCCAGATGTGGGATTAAGTTCCCCATGTTTGAAAATGGAGCCCTGTCTGTTAACTGACTACATAGCTCAAATGCACAGAAATAACATATCAGAGGATTAAATGAGTGAGCACGTACCAAGTTGTTTGTTATGCAGCTGAGCAGTGCAATGTGTGTTTGCAGTCTTGAGTGGCTAGATAAAGAGAATACATGCGTAAACTTATTTTCACACAAATATTTTAGACACCTAAAATATATGCTAAATATATCTGCTGGAGAATGTCTGTACTAAAGTAGAACTGAAAAATTTCATTTGTGTGGGTGTGTCTTCTCACACTGCCTACATTTAGCAACCTTGAGAGGGTTCTTCTCTCTTCAAGGAACAGCAATATACACATGATTCTATTCACAGCACCTAAGACTGTCACTCTCTGAGAAAAGACCTATAGGAAGCAACTGAACGTAAATGCTGGTTTCCAGGAGATCTTCTTTTCATTATGAGACTGATAGATAAGATCAGCATCGTCAAGGCCTCTTGTAATACCCAAACAGTAATTTCTCAGTTTTACTGCTGCCATATGAGGAGCAGGCTTTACATCCCTATACTACTCCCCACTCACCATGTCATCAGTATCATGCTAGGGTCTTACAGTATTTCCATGTGATCAGGAGAATCATGATTAAGCCGAGGAATATGTTTGTATAAGAGAGAAAGCAAGTGAGAGAGCGACAGACAGAGGCTCACCCATGGATTAACACTCTCAAATTAAATGATAAAATGTGCTTGGAATAAAAAGAATTCTCACTGGGAATTTACCCAAGCTCAAGCCCATATGTTACTGGCTAATGATTTCACACCTTTGCCTGCTAGGGTAATTAGACACTACTACACTTATTTTTCTTGCTACTGTGTCATAATAGTAGTTAAGCAATTATGGGTTATTCTGAGATCACCCCAAATATAGAAGACTCTTGGGAATAGCTCTTTGGCACTCTGAAAACTGATTTTACCAGCAAGACCAAGCCACACGACCATTTTCCACCAGAGATATGTTGTTGGTTGTTTAAGGACACAGAATACATTTTTACATATTGTGGCTGGATTTCGTATGAATGAAAACAAAGGGTCTGATTTTCACTGTGGCACACTGGTTTTTTGCCAATGCAGCTTCATTGAAGCCAACTCCAGTCGTGCGATTCACACTGGCACAAAACCAGTGTAATGAAGTAGAGAATAAAGCCTAAGTTGTTTAATGGCACTTGCATAGAACCTGCCAGCCACATATCTGGCTCTAACCAGTTCTATTAGTGCTTGTGAAAATTAAGTGGCTAAATCCACCCACACAACACAGCATATCAAAGTATTCTTTTCGGGCCTGACCAGCAGCAACCCTGCTATCCCAATCATGGGTATCTCAGAAGCAATGACCATTAGACTGATATATACCAAACTGTATGGTGAACCAATGTCTACTAAGGATTGGATAAGAAGGCCACCAGATTTGCACTTACATGACCAAATGATAAGTCTTTTCACTCGGTTTATCAGGAACTATCCCCTCAACATTAAGTATTAAAACAAAACCCTCAAGAATTTTGGAAGGGTTGTTTACCATTATGCTTCAGGGTATACGTCAACCCGTAACTTAGAGAGTCAGGAAGAAAACAAACTTCTGTTGTTGGCAGGTTTTACCATAACTGCCTATTGCAGGGTTCTTCACCTTCTTTTGATGGCCACCATTAGAGATTGATGACTCACCAGTCTGCTCCAGCTCCTGTGTGACTAATGTACTCCCTCTGTCCTGAATGTGCAGGTTTGATACTGGCATAGCTCATTAAATTGAGCAACCTAACGAAGACAATGAAGTGTGATCCTGTTTTCCAAACTGTCAGTCATACCATTACTCTGTATAGAAAAGAAAATGGGCTGACATTTCTCAGGCACTAGAACCCACTGTAAAACCCTTGTTATTCAAATAGGTGAACACAGAACTCCATAGGTGAAAACTGCATGACTGAATGTGGTCAAAGTTAGCGCTTCATGACTAATACATAAGTGCAAAAAGCAATTAACAGCTGCACCCTCAAGGGAGTTAAATGTTAGAAAATAAGTAGGAAGATGACCTGTGAATGAGGCATGAAGGCGGGAAGAGCAGGAGAGCTGGCCGCCATGGACTGACATAGATCAGGTCACACATGGAGGGATTGGGAGGTCACACATGGAGGGATTATGGCACTCAGGGGCGGCTCCAGGCCCCAGCACACCAAGCACTCTGCCGGTCGCCGGGAGGGCGGCAGGCGGCTCCGGTGGACCTCCCGCAGGCGTGCCTGCGGAGGGTCCGCTGGTCCTGCGGCTTCGGTGGAGCATCCGTAGGCACACCTGCGGGAGATCCACCGGAGCCGCGGGACCTGCGACCGGCAGAGCGCCCCCCGTGGCGTGCCGCCGTGCTTGGGGTGGCAAAATGGCTAGAGCCGCCCCGATGGCACTCTGCATATATGAATCAGTATTTTAATCACAGATGTAACTAAAAGAAGATTGAAAAATTAGCAATTCATTGTGTGCTTCATTTATATTGCTCAGTTATCTTCTTTAAAGCAAAAAATCTGACCAGTTTACGTAGTATTGAGTCTTAGAGGCCCGATTCACAAAATAAAACATTTAGCACGTGCTTAGCTTTTAAGCCTCCTACTTAAGCCACAATGAAGTCAAAGTTGAGCACGTGCTCAAGGGCTTTCTGGAAGCATATACTGCCATTAATAGCCCAGGAGCCAAGAAAAAAATAATGTCTCCTAATGGAAAAAATAAAAGCAAAAAAAACCCAGAGCAACAATTGCTAATAGAACTGTTATTTGATTACCGCATTTGCAAACAATAAATGTCAACAACATTCTAGACCCTTGTCAGAAGCTCCTGAGAGAATGCAAATGTACCCTTTATCTTTCTCTGCCCTTTATTAAAACAACTATGTAGACATGGCTGATAAACAAGACAATTAAATGTAAATGATGTCATCTCCTGGCATTCATTCACATTAATGAGCCTAGCCAATCTCCCAGTGTAAATAGTAATAGGTGGAAAGCAGTAATATTCAAAATCATATTAGCAGGCAACAAAGAGGTAATGGTGACCTTTGTTTTTAACTAATAGCTCAGCATGAGAATATTGTACATGACAATCTGGACAAGTGCCCCTATAATTTTTATTCTGATTAAATTTAAACAGTGAATGTTTATTATCTAAGCCATAATGAGGTGACCTTTAAGAGAGCCTCCACTTTGTGGTTGAGGGTGATTGTTTTAAAGGAAAATGAGTAACTTCAGTTCATGGAGCAGCTTCCGGGCTTACAAGGCAACACTGGTTTCACCTTTTAATCACTCCCCTCATCACCTCATCTCTATGCTGTTTTGCAGAGACAGATTCACTCTCTTACAGCTGCCATAAAAGGAGATGTTCAATTTTGGGCCAATACTCTGCTGTGGAGTAGTATCATTGGAACTCAAACATGCCCCCCCGGGCATTGTTATCTCTTTAACACATTCCCACGTATGCTTCCAGGCTATTTTTATATGGAAATAAGGGACCCACTTCTCACCTTTCTCTCTCAGTAAATGATTTTACTCCATAAAGCATCCTGTTCTGAGCAGTTTAAACATCATATTCCAAACTCTGACTGAGAGGGAGCCCTTTTGGTACATAAAGAGATCTTTCTTTTGGGTGTCTAGCAGAAGTCAAACACATATTTTAAAGCTCAGAACTTCTGTCTTTACCCTAAACATACAAAATAAGAGTCAAATACATTTACCAGGCAAATAACTGTGAGAAATGGAATGCTGCTTTCATAATGGTTTCTCCTCAGCCCATCTGTGAATAGATTATTTTCCAAAATATTGGAATATTCTTTGCTAGCCACTCAATTTATGGAGGTGTTGGACACCTTCTGAGAAAGGCTGAGCACTAGAGCCAGTGGAAAATGTTCATAAAAATGTCCCTCCACCCACTGGAAAATGCTTGTACCATACAACAGAAAGCTTTTGTTTTCATGGCAAATTTTCAAGTTTTTTAGCAACCCCACCGCCACCCCAACACATCAAATACCTGGATGATTTAGAAGAAAATTTAAACAAAAACAGAACATAAAAATGTTTGCATCAGCATTTTTCATCAAAAGTTTTCCCTCTGAGCCCTCCACCCAGTGTGGGGAGTGGCTCTGGCCTAGCCTATATCCAACATGTACCAATATCTATCAGGCACAATCTGGTTCTAAGTGATTTGTAAGGTCACGCAGGTCAGAGATTCCGTGTAAAAGCTAGGAATAGAACCCAGAAATCCTGGCTTTCAGTCATATGATGAAGGAAACATTTAATCTCAGTCTCTCTCTCTAGGCTGGCATAAATACTGTATACATACATAAAGTCATTTCCTAAATAGTGTTCCTGAGCACCTGATTGAGATGAGGCCAGATGTTCAGCTGTTGTAAATTAACATACATCCAAGGAAGCCAGTAAAACTACACTGATTTGCATCAGCTGCGGCTTTGGCCCAATGGGAGTTGAAGGCTCTCAGCATGTGGCAGGACCGGGCCCTATGAAAGCAATTAGAATGAGCGTCGGGCTTTAAGTGAAAAGCTCCTCTCTTGTTTCTTTGGTCACTGAGTGATTCTGACATGCATCCACAGATTTCCCATGACCTTCACTCACAGAAATGCAGCAGCCACTGAAAAATATTTTGGAATGTAACCGTTTCCCTGTACAGAAGTATTTCCCCACACCATAAGGCTTGGGCATGGAAAACCCAAGAAAAGGCCCAACTTGGTCATTCAGCAAGGTAGTTTTCTCCGGTGCACATACACTGTTACAGAAAAGGGAAATGGTAACAACATCCCGCACATGTGGTAACATAAGTGGTTCAGGCAACATGCTGTCTGGCAGATACAGGAAATGAGGTTTATTGAAGCTTTGGACAGTGCAGCTACTGAGAGGAAGATGAGTCCGGTCATTAGGGCACTAGCCTGGGATCCAGGAGACCCATGTTTAATTCTGTGCTCTGGCAGAGACTTTCTGGATGGCCTTGGTCAACTCCCTTAGTCTCTCTGTGCCTCAGTTCCTCATCTGTAAAAGAGCACTTTACCTAAGTCACATGTGTATGTTTTTTTGTTGGCATGCATATGGTATACATACAGAAAAAGCATGTAATTCCTTGAAAATACGAGAGTTACTTATCCTATTAAAAATCCTTTCTAACTGCTATAGTAACTAGATCAGCACATCATAGCCCACACTCCTCATTAGGAAAGACAACACCGCCCCACCCAAATCAGTTGGCCTGATCAGAGGCCCTGATTTTCTTCTCACAAACACCAGTTTTACACCCACGTAATGACTAACTTTAGTTGTGTTGCTCTTGGTTTACATTGGCTCAAAGTATATGGAGGATCACGCCCCAAATCTTTATTAATCTCATGCTTCAGGCCTTCAGCCTGCAGGGGTCAGGAAGAGGTGTTTTCCCTGAAATATTTTCTTGAGAGGTGCGGGACGTTTTATTTTTGTCTCCTTCCTTTGCAGCATCTGAAAATGCCACAGCTGCAGATGGTTCACTGAATGGGGAAGCGGGGGTTGTTGCTCTGAGGTGGCACTGAAAATTCACTCTCTGAACTGCTTGGCTGGCTGGTTCATGGACGTGCTCGTGCTCACATGCTCAGGGTCTAACTGATCACCATATGTGGAGTGTGGAAGGATTTTTCCCCCAGGTCAGATTGGCAGTGACACTGGGGGGTTTGTCCTTCCTATACAGCTAATGGGGTGTGGGTCACGTGCCAGGATCATCGAAGTATATCTCATTCAATCAATTCCCTGCCATTGCCAGGGTTTTTGGCACTGGTGCGCCTCAGACTCTCCTATTTTCTGCCTGTGGCTAGTAACCATTTAGTCTCCTATGGGCTGTAATACTTTGGGCTAATCAGTGATGAGCTGCCAAAATCTTAACATCCGGTTCCCTATAAAAAGTTCGGATTTAAGGGATGTGCCACAGTATGTACTTTTTGTACCTTTCGCCATAAGATGTGGCAATGCATTGAGTCATTGGGAGTCATGCTTAACAAGAAAAAATACGTCCGTATTTTCCCAGGAGGAATTGAAAAATTCCTGCCAGACGGCGATTTAAGAACCAAACAGCCTGACATGTCCGGGAAAATCCAGATGTATGTTAACCCCACCTAAAGTTCTTTTTAAAAAAGATAGGCCTGATCTAGAAATGAGCGCCGTTTCACATGTGTGGGTCCCCGCCACTCCCTGGGGGTGTGCTAGGGTGACCGGATGTCCCGATTTTATAGGGACAGTCCCGATTTCTGGGGCTTTTTCTTATATAGGCTCCTATAACCCCACACCCCCGTCCTGATTTTTCACACTTGCTGTCTGGTCACCCTAGGGTGTGCACATTTGTGGGTCCCAGCTGCTCCCTGCTCCCCTCATTGGCAGGGTTACTGTCCTGGGAACTTCGGGGCACCAGTGGACATAGGGCCGGCTGCAGACAGGGGTGTGGCGTGGGACAGGGCTAGCTGGAGGCAGGGGGTGCGGGGCTGGCTGTGGGCAGGGCAGTGGGTGCGGAGCTGGCTGGAGACAGGGGTGTGTGGGGCTGGCTGGCTTCGGGCAGGGCCGCAGGGGGTGTGTGGCAGGGGTTGGCTGGAGACAGAGGAGTGTGGGCAAGGGGGTGCGGCAGGGGTTGGCTGCGGGCAGGGGGTGCGGGGCTGGCTGCAGGCAGAGTAGGGGGTGTGAGGTGTTGCGGTCAGGGCAGGGGTTGTGGGATTGGCTGCAGGCAGGGCAGGGGGTGCAGGGCTGGTGCAGGCAGGGCAGGGGTTGTGGGGCTGGCTGCAGGCAGGGCAGGGGGTGCGGGGCTGGTGCGGGCAGGACCGGGGGTGGGGCCGGGGCTGGCTGCAGGCAGAGCAGGGGGTGCGGCAGGGGCTGGCTGTGAGCAGGGGGTGCGAGGCTGGTACAGGCAGAGCAGGGGGTGCGGGCAGGACAGGGGGTGTGGCAGGGGCTGGCTGCAGGCAGGGTGTGTGGGGCTGGCTGGAGACAGGGGCTGGCTGTGGGCAGGGGGTGCGAGGCTGGTGCAGGCAGGGCAGGGGGTGCGGGGCTGGTGTGGGCAGGGCAGGGGTTGAGGGGCTGGCTGCAGGCAGGGCAGTGGGTGCAGGGCTGGTGCGGGCAGGACAGGGGGTGTGGCAGGGGCTGGCTGCGGACAGGGGGTGGCGGGTACTCATAGGGAGAGCGGCTCGGAGCAGCCCAAGTAGCAGGATGCAGCCCAGGCCCAGCAGAGCAGCCAGGGACCCACCAGGCAGCAGCGGGAGCCCCAGGGCCAGGGGTTGGGGGAACAGCAGCAGCAACAGGGCCTGTGCCCAGGGCCAGGTGGCAGCCCACATGGCTCCTGCAGTGCAGCACCCCCGGTGGCTGGAGGAGGAATTACATCACTTCCCAGCCAGAGCCCATCAAAGCTGCAGCGCCCCCTGGCAGGGAAGCGGGTTAACAACCAGTTCTAAAACTGCTTCAAAATTTAACAACAGGTTCTCATGAACTGGTGCGAACCAGCTCCAGCTCACCACTGGGGCTAATTTCAGTTGTTGGGTTTAATGTGCGGATGTGGGTGGTGTTGGTGGCCTGTGATATACAGGAAGTCAAGCCAGATGATCTGGGAGTCCCTTCAGAGTTTAAACTTGGAACCAAGAGCTGGCACTAAAGCCTGTTCATCTCTAGGTTAATCCCCTCGAACAAAACCAGTTTGTTAGTTAGAATTTGCAGTAGTTTTCCTTATAACCGTTAATCTGCTTCATCACTTTACAGTGAGTAAATTTTCTTCTCAGTGGGTGAACTGCATGACCAACCGTAGGCAAACTTCTGAAAAACTGCAAACACTTACATTTTACTGCAAATGTAACCATAACAATTCAAAGTACTAATTTTCTACCTCATATAATATGTGCAAGTATGCCTTAGCAACACTCATAGGGAATATAATTTAACAGAGTCTCTATCTTCCTTACCTGAAGCAGAGAAATTTCTGTCACATATTTAACAGAAGGCCTGCTGTCTGAGTTTTCCATGTGCTTATCTTCAGTGTTTTTCATGGAATTTCTTGAGGGGATAGTTATTTCTTTAACCCTTCCTTAGTCAGGTGGCAGCTTTGCTCAGTTAATGGAAACATAGTATCTTGCTTCCAAATCTTTCTATGGATAAAAAGGAAATGAGAAAATGAGAGCTGGAAGCGTCGAACATGGGGAATCTTTATAGATAGGGAACAATTTTGCTACCTGCTTCATTGCTTACTTTGGTGGGGAAAACTCTGTAGGTGATGCAAAATGGATTGATGGTTTATGAAATAACACCTTATAGCTGTTATTTGTATTACAGTAACATATAATGCTTGGTCCAAACACGTAGTAAAAGACAATCTCTGCTCTGAAGATCTTATAATTTAAATATCTGAGACAGATAGAAGTATTTTTATCCTCATCTGCAGATGAGAAAATTAGACCCAGAGATTAAGGGCCCAAATCCTCAATGATATTTAGGTACCTAACTTCCACTGAAATCAATGGGAGTGGAGGTCAAAGTTCAAATACAAAGTTTTTGTTTAACGGACAGCACACTGGACAGGGACAGGGACTTAGATCTGGGTTCTGTCACTGGCCTATTGGGTGACGTTGGGCAAGCCAGCTCACCCCTATGTGCCTCAGTTTCCCCATCTGCAAAACATAGATATTTATATTGGCATCCTGTGTATAGTGCTTTGAGACCTACTAATGAAAGCACTATATAAGAGATAGGTATTATTGTTGTTTGACATTTTTATCCAAAAGATGTTTTTGGTGCATATACTAGTATGAGCATACCAATGCATCAAATGTTTCCACAGGTGGGTGTGGTCAGATATCATCTGTGTGTGTGTTCTTTCAGCATGCTGTCCCAGCTCTGCGCAGACTTTCATTGAACTGCCCAAGAAATTCACAGACTCAGTTTTCAGTGAAGGAACTTGCTCAGGTTTATTGCTGATGAAGCACAGTGCTAATGCCACAGTACAATGATTACAGATACATGAACACATGTATGCCCATGACAATGGGCCAGCTCAGTCAGAATCGGGACTTTCCACTGTCCCCTCGACTAGACCCCAACACCCACTCAGATACACCGATACAAACAAGTTATGTATGGCCCCACTGACGTGGTTAGGTGCCACCCATTACCTTGTACATGTTTGTCCGATCAAAACATCTCTATCCGTCATGCTGTCATCCTGACCTTAGCGCTAGGATGGGTCAGTGTGTTCCTGTTATCTTTGGGGAATGTGTTGGTATTGAGGTGTTCTGGTACCACCTTTCTGGAATGTGTTTGCCTAGTGCTCTGTGCCTAGCACCTCTTAGGAATGTGTGTTTTTGCAATATCAGCAAAAATGTTCTTGCCAGGTTCCGTGAGCAGGCCCTGCCTCTAGTTCACAACCTGATTTTGCTTTATATCAGCAAAGCGTTGACCACTACTTTAGCCCAGGCCTCATACCAGGTCTCTGACACAAAGGTTTATGTCTCGGGCCCTCTTCCTACTACAGCGGGCAAATCATGTCTTGGTGAGTCAGAGGTTAACAGGACAGCAAATCCAGATAGCTAGTTGTAGCATTCAATGGCTGTATAGGACTTCCCAATCACCAGCTTCATGCCTGCACTTCACACTTGTCAGAAGAGGTAGAGCTCAGACCACAAAACTCCTCAAACCCAAGCCTCCAATATGTGAGCTAGTGAAGTATTATTACAAACTTAGTCAAAGGACAATTTATAAAGGGTATCATTACACACAGTAAAATATATAGAGGTATTATCCCCATTAATCATAAAAATCCCAGAACAGAGACCGTACCTCATGATAAAACCCCACTTTCTTTTTGCTCTCACAATATATAATCCTTTCTACATTTATCAGCATCCTCACTCCAGAATGCTGTTCTGCTTTATTTGTAAAATTTGGCACACTTACTCTTTTTCAGTGCATTACCAATAAAACTATTCTGAATGTAAATTGTTTATCTGGTGCCCGTCTTGTTTATCTAGTGCTGCCCAACCTACCCTTTTAAAAACATACTTGATTATATGTTTACTGCAAACAAGTTATGTTTTTATAACACAATGAATCTGCCAAGGGTATGTGAATATGGCTTAGGCCTGAATAAAGACTGGGAGTTGTTGGGTTATTACAAAACCTAAACTTAATTTCCCCAATACTAATTTCTCCCTACTGTTACTCACACCTTCTTGTCAACTGTCTGTAATGGGCCACTCTCGTTACCACTACAAAAGTTATTTTTCCTCCCTTGGTATCCTACTGTTAATTAATTTATCTCGTTAGACTGACCTCACACTTGGTAAAGCAACCCCCATCCTTTCATGTATTTATACCTGCTCCTGTATTTTTCACTTCATGCATCTGATGAAGTGGGCTCTAGCCCACAAAAGCTTATGCCCAATAAATTTGTTAGTCTCTAAGGCGCCACAAGGACTCCTCGTTTTAACCACAAAAGATGCTTGAATTGTTACGACACCAGCTCAGAGGGAAAAAAAATCATGTTACTCAGACATATATATCACCACTTGTGTTCCTAACTGAACAGTCTACAACATGGGAAAGGTCCAGGAAGATCAAGGGAGGCCTTATTCATTGCTCAGTAATGTTAAACAAACACTCATCTTACCAAAATCATGTCTTTCCTCTACATCAGAAACAAGAAACAGCATTACAGTTCCCATTCAATAGTAACCTTGAGAAACCTTTCATTTGAATGAGACACAACTCAGTGCCTAGTCAGACAGTAGATGAGATACAGCCCTATAAAATAATCACACTACTATGAAAAATGAGCCCTAAAGCCAATGGTTCCCATATGCTGGTATCACTATCTTGGAGCGATTTTTCTTGAAGTTTTGCTGTAACAATCATCAAAGGACCTTCATGTTCTTGGATCTGGAACTGATTTTATAATATGGGGGAGACAAGGGGAACTAACCAGAGCCTAGGAATCAGGACAATAGGAACCACTGGGGTAGCTGAAACTGGACAAAGAATAACAGTATTGGCAGGAGAGTTGGAGAACTCTTTCTGCTTGAGATGCTCTTGAATATTTATAGCATTGCTGTCCTCACATGAGCTAAATAAAGTGTTTGGATCCTGCCCCCAAGGCCCTAGTCAATGCTGCCCCTACATAAAGTGTAGAGCATCTACCTGACTCTAATGTTTATTAGCCAGTGAGATTATTTATAACAGCTTTATATTGGGGATCTAGTATATATAGCATTTCCTTTATTACAGTCGAGTCTTTCAATCTTCATTATATAAAGAAAATCTCCTGTTTGAAACAGATGTACTCCTTTATTTGCTAATATGTTCTTGGTAGATTCTAATTTGCCACAGCAAAATTTAGCATGCAACTTCAAAATGCAGCTCACTAATGGCAATCCAAAAACTGATGGGCATGCAATAAACAGCATGAAACAACCCATAATGAAGCAGTTTTACTACAGCTGTGCATTATGCACATGAGGCTATTTAGCATCCAGTGTATTCTGGAAGAATGTTTGGAATTAGTTTGACAAAGCGGTAGTTAAAATTAAAATTATGTCTCAAATAAAATTCAGTAACATCAGTGCCACAGACATGTCATACTCCTGAATCTGAGTGATCTTTACAAGAAACGATTACTAATTTTGTTGTAGAGTTGGTACAGTATTGGAGGTTAGCCTGTATTGCAGACTTCCAGTTGGTAAGTAGATAACATTTTAGGGTTTAGCAACTCATTGGATGCTTCTATGTTCCTTATGTGAACTACTGGAACCTCTTGAGTCTACACATTTGAGCTGGATGTTAATTTATCTGTCCAATCTACCCATCCATGTACCTATCCAGCCGTCTACTCTAGCCACTTAACTATGTGTGTCTAGATCCCAGGATCATTACTTAGAATGCCCACTGCCTTGAGGAAAAAACATTTTTTGAGTTTTCCAATGATTTTTGTGAGTTTAGAAATGCCATGAGATCAGCCTTCCTTGCAGTAATAGGAAAGCCAGAATTCTTTAAGTTAATCAAAGTTTCTCAAACTCAAAAAAACTTTTGGGCCTGGTTTCAATTTTGGGCCAAGTTTCGGGTTGGCTCTCATTTTAATTTAACTGGTTTTGGCCTAATTCTAATTTGCAAGTTCCGTAGTGAGTTAAAAGGCAGAGTAAGGCCTTGTCTACAGTGCCACTTAACAGCGCTGCAAATTTTTTAACTCGGGGGGGGGGGGGGGGTTGGAAAAACACCCCCCTGAGCGCTGCAAGTTTCAGCACTGTAAATTGGCAGTGTAGACAGTGCACCAGCGCTCCCAGCACTGGTAGCTGCTCCCTTTGTGGGGGTGGTTTGTTTACAGCGCTGAGAGAGCTCTCTCCCAGCCCTGGGGCCGCGACTCCTCAGTAGCGGTAGGATACCTACTCTCGGAGCTTACACATGTGGCTGTCTTGTTTTCTGTGGTTCTTATTGCATGGCTAGAGAAAACAAACACAACATTAGTCACCTAGCCTGTCCCATGGTCCCTGACACTCACTTAGATGTTAGGAGGTGAGCAAATTAGAGAAAAGCCTGAACAAAAACTTCCAATAAACACCTAGGAATTTTGTCAAAGATATGATCCAGATATGATCTCTGCAGCTTGGGCTCACCTTCAGAGCAGACTAATAGGAGGTGCTGGTATCCCCATCCATCAGTGAAAAAGGGCTGGAGAGGAGAAATGAGAGGGAAGAGAAATAAGGCTCGTCTCTCCCAGCATCCAGGAAGGGATGCAAAGGGGAGGAGAGAGAAGATGCTGTCAAGCAGAGTTGAAGATAACCACAAAATAGCTGTGGCATGACTTCCTGACGTGGCCTGTGAGGTTTACATCCAGATGTGGCATCAATTCAAGATGACATCAATCCATGTGTTGCAACATCAGGATGCTAGGTATGATTAATTTGTGGCTCTGGCACCGTTTCCAGATCACCAAGGCTGAGTATTAAAAAAAGGGGGAAAGTTCTCTGTATGGCTTTTTTTTTTTTTTGCTCATGAAGATAAATGGATTAGCTATGAGGTAACACACGGATTTGCTGGATGATGTCTAACTGCATTTGGGAATAGTGCAAATTTATTTTCATGAAAAAGTGGTTTCTCCAAGCCACTGTCTACGTGGGAAGAGAAACAACCACAATTAAATATTCTTTAAAAAAGCTTGTCTTGGAGTGTCACCATTCCCCCGAGTAGTTTGACTTCTGAAATGACCTTATTTCTGAAACCTGTATATACACCCTCAACCTATAAAGGCAACTTAATAAACCTCCCAGACCTGAAATGAATGTTTTGATGACACTATGAATACAGTATATGCTAAAGATCTTCTATTCCATTTTCTATAACCATAAACAGATACGCTTTAATGGTCTGATGCCTTTACCTTAAAAAAATTCCAATTTAGTTCCCTAGAGCTATAATAATAAAAACTGCTGACATTCTGTTTTTATTTTTCAGAGTAAGAACAACCTGTCTTTTAAAGGCTTTCCTATATTTGTGATCTGGTGAGGCGAACATAGGTCAAAGAGTGTAGCATCTTAACAAAGTAGTATGTTTCTTCACCAGAGGGGGTTTGGTTATGTACTTTCAAGACCAGTACAGAAGACAGCAAGTCTTTCAACATACAGAACCTTTACATTTTAGCCTTGAAGATCACTTTGTAGATGTCTTAGTTTTGAAATCAGTTCAATTACTTTTGCTAGTTTCAACAGTATTTCTACCATATCTAGTCTCTTCCAAAGAGAGGAGCCATCCATTCTAGTGAGAACAAGCATAGTAAGGAAGATGGCTGGATCAGGTCTTCTTTCCTTTCTCAGAATATATGAAAGAGTTTAACGGTCTGTTTATATAAAATAAATCCTCAGTTTCAGACCAGAAGCACCCACTAAAAAGTTGCTGGAGGCTTTATTCTTTAGAATTAGACTTTACAAGGCACAAAAATGGAAGCAGGTGGGTGGAGTGATATGTTGTATGCATAAATATATCCCTCCTTTGTGACATGGCTAAAAATATTTTACATATTTTAACTCAGGTCTGAAATGGTGATACAGAACAAGACATGGAAGCTGCATTTTGCTGCCTATTACAGTAAGTGTCGATCCTGTATTGAAAGCACAGCCATAGTATAGAAAAACCATTTCTTATATTGATCTGACAGAATTCACTCTGCAGAGGTCTCTGAGCTACCAGCATGGGGTTATTTCACTATCTGCACAAACCACATTCTAATAGTTTTCACCAGGAATGATCATGGCAATCTTTTGTGCTCCCTGTGTTTTCAATTTTTGCTTTTTTAAAAATATTCACTCACAAGTTTGTGTGGTAAAAAATATCCACCATTTGAAGATTTGAATCATTTTACGGAAAGCTATGAACTCATTCAGTTTTTTTGTTCATTGGGATATTGGGAACTGTATTGTCATCTGCTGTTATAGAACGTGAAATCCATGCACTACACTCTCATAGATATATGCTGCTCTTTTTGTCTTATATCTTTGGTATGTTACTGTCAGTATTTTTGTTTTTTAAGAAGAGGAGAGGTATATTGTTAAGACTGCAGAAAATCAAATGACAACCCTTTTATGGACTAGAATCACACTTTGATTAAGTATCTTCTGGTCAATGCACTGCACAGTACTAGTCTACAGTGTCACCACTGACGCTAGTCACACACACACACACAAAGCTTAGGCTTGAACTTTTGAAAACCATCACATTACAGTTGTGAGCTGTGGGTCATTGACTCAAACATCCAGTGACATAGGAAAAGAGCCAGGAGTCTATTAAAATATGGATGACACAGAGTTGGTGAGAATTTTCAAAAATTCAATTTTCAAGGAGATAAATTTTTCACAAGATACATCCCATTTTCAGCTGGCTCTAAAAAAGAATGGATTTTAATGTTAATATCCCATAAGGAGTATATTCATTTAACTTACAAAATGCCAATAGTACTCCCCCTCCCCCATTTATAAATCTAACTTTAAGACACAAAGATATCTAGCAGAAACCCTGAACTAAAACCTGCCATCTCTAGGTCCTAACCCAACTAAGCTTCAGAAGCTATAGTGGTCTCTTGTGACTGGAGTTAGCACCAAAAGCTAGAACAGACTCCTGAACTATGCTAAAATGGAGCAAGCTTCTGAACTGCAATAAGCTTCTAAAGTGCTGTGAGCTTTTGAACCATACCAGGCTCCCAGATTGAAATGAGACTTTGATCTATATTAACCCCTCAAATTAGTGTGAGCACCTTAGCTCTAGAGCAGACTTCTGAATAGACTCAGCTTCCAAGCTGGAGTGAGCTTCTCAGGGCTACAAACCAGCTTTGTAGACCCTTAACCCTGCCCATAACACATTTGGACCAATCAGCCCCTTCCACCTGGACCAGACTGAAGACTCAGCAGAGCCTGTGGCCTCCTCCAGCAGGGGAGGTAAACTAGGCCCTTTGAGTCCTCTGCTGGAGGCCTTGCGGTCCTACCTCACCCTGCCCCAGAAAAGGAGCAGTGAAGCAGGGTCCTCCAGGCCTGCCTAGAAAGGCTGCAGGAAAGCAGCCAATCAGGGCCCAGCAGGCTCAGTTAAAAGGTGCTACAGGGGTTGAACTGTCTAGTTACTGGCTTAGACCAGGAGGATGAGGGAGGGCTGGAAGACAGAGAGACCCTGTTCAGACAGGGATAAGGCAGGGAGAACTCAACCCTAAGAAAACAGGTGACGGTGATGGACTGAGTGGGGGAAAAAGCCCAGAAAAAATCACAGCATCTAATTGTTAGAGTTAAAGGGAGCAGAGTGTGACTGTTGTTCATTGGGTCCCTGGGTTGGGACCTGGAGTAGTGTGTGGGCCTGGGTTCTCTCCTCTAGCCAATGCCAAAGTTGCCTAAGCCCCGGAAAGGGGGAACCGCTAGTTTAAAAACCGAAGGAAAGGGGCTGGATTTAAAAGGGCTCAGAGATAAGGCTGAAGACCCTGGTGAGGGTAGACAGACAGTCCCAGTGAGGACTTTTTACTAAGCCCTGAGAAGGGGATAAGTTTCCTGTAGAAACCTGACTAGAGAACTGGATTTAAAGGAGCCTAAGAGGAGTTGAAGAGAGAAGGTTCCCTCAGGAAGGAGGGGTTGAGACCAGCTTTAGCAGAGGAATTGAAGGACTTTTTTTGTTTGTGATTGTTTTGGATTTAAATATCCTAGAAAGGGTTCATCTGTTTTTGAACAGTGTGATTTAGCCAGAGGGCTGAGCCACTAAAGACCCAACTAACGAGGTCAACAACCCACAGAGAGTGCTGGGAGTAAAGGAACGAGTGCAGGATTGCTGACAGGAGGCACACAGGAGAGCTTAATGCACCCCATCAGAGGACACCATCACCACAGTAGCTGAGCACCCCACAATCCTTAATGAATTTTATCTGCACCACACCCCTATAAGGGGTAGGAAAGCATAAAAATTCCCTATTTTAATATGGGGGAATTGATCCATAAAAAGATTAAGGCCCAGATCCTCAAAAGTATTCAGATACTTAATACCTATGGGGAATAGGTGCCTAAATACCTTTGAGGACCTGGGCCAAAGTGACTTGTTTAAAGTCACACAGGAAATCTCTGAGTTGAGTTGGAGGTCTGCAGGTCTCATGTTACCCAGCCCAAGATCTTGTCTAACAGGTCATCCTGCCTACTCCCTGGAGCACATGAAGGAATTTTAATACAAATAATGTATGTTACTCATCTAACCCTTTCACAATCCTTCCTCCATGCTCGCTCACTACTCCATCACAAACATGCAATGTAAATAATTGGTACTTTTTATGGTAACGGAGCTTTCATAGGGTTGATTACTAAGGAAATACATTAGAACCTCAAGTTATGAATACCAGAGGTATGGACTGACTGGTCAACTGGACACCATGTGAAACCAGAAGTAACCAATCTGGCAGCAGCAGAGACAAAAAAGACCAACCCCCCAAGCAAATACTGTATTGTACCTGTATTGAATCTTAAAGGTAGGCACATCTGGATTGCCTGTCCCCCGCCAACCCCAACACACAGGGCAGCCACTTATAGAAAGATGCTGGGGCTGTGAGCCCACACCCCCGCCCCCTCCAGGAGTGGGACAATCTTGCAAACTCATGCCTGCGCTGAGTAGAGAGCTCAGCTGCTGCTGAAGCCTGGCTTGGAGTGTCAGCTGCGAGATTTGGAGTCCGAACTGCACTTTGTTCAGAGTTACAAACATTTCAGAGTTACGGACAACCTCCATTCCCGAGGTGTCCATAACTCTGAGGTTCTACTGTATTTACTCTTTAACTATACGTCCTTATTAAGGATCAATTAGATTTGGGAATGTGTGTTTCCAAGAGCCCTGCTTTTATAACCCAATGTCCACATAGGAGTTGCAGTGGCTATTCATTTTGTTCTGTTAGGTAGGAAAATAAATAGCCAATATTTAGGGGTCATGAGAAGTAGTCTCAGATCAGAGATGCAGGAACTTGCTTTCCCAAATTTGAGACCCGCTTGAACCATGGGGGAACAAAACGGGTTGTATTCCAGTCAGTTCTTTGAGAGGAAAATGATCAAAGCCACAAGGATAATTCTGCTGCTGTAGATCTGTAGATTTGCAACACTGATGATACAGATGTCTGACATTTCTAGGAAACATTCAGAGAGAGAGCTCTGCCCACATAGCACGTGGATTCTGCCTTTCTTCTACTCACTTTTTTTGCTATGTATTATTTGCATAACACCCAGTTCTTTGTTTTAAGGGTTTTTTTTCTGCTTCTGCTGCTGAAATCATAATCCTCTTTGTGACATCACAATTGGTTGCTGTGGAAATAATTATCTTGTCACCCTTAAAGGATAAAGGTTTTAAGTAGGGGGAAAAACAGCAGGAAAAATAGCTCTTAAATAAAATAAGGTTCTATTTTCATCCTCATGTCTCTTGTATTAAAATATGAATGAAGGGGGAAAAACACTGTAAAATAATGTTTGCCATAGTTTTCCATCAAGTGAGAGCAGCTGATTAAGAGTTTGACATTATAAAAATAGGCATCATCACCAGTCCCTCAAAACCCTCTACAAACCCCACTTCTTTTGAAAGGCTCACGAGAAGTGAGTTTTAATTATAAAGAAAAATAATACCCGTTAAGCAATTCCTACCTCTAGATTTCCAAGTGTGCCATGTCTTTTCAGTGGTTCTCTTTTAGATTGTAACCTCTTGGGGGCAGGGACTGTCTATATTTGTGTGTATTGTACAGTACTGAACACACAGTTGGTACTAATCAAATACTACATAATAATATAGATTAGTTTACACAAAGTGATAATGTAGGAGCTGACTAGGTCAGACAAAATGTGTTTATATTCAGACCTCATCAAAGGCTGGCCCAAATCAAACTTCCTTCTATGAACAAATGTAAACTATTGGGGGAAATTCTCGCCTGAATCAGGATTCAGGACTGGATCAAACTTCATTTTTTCATAACTAAAAACTAAACTGAACTAAAACCCAGATCCAAAATGAATCCAAAGTCTCGTGAAGTTCAGATCATTGCAACTTGGGTCCTCTCGATTTGTAATGCTCTAAGAAAAAGCAAGACAACAATCAGTAAGTGTTCAAATCCCTTAATTTTCTCTTCAGCAGCTGAAAGTAATGTGGTTCCTCTTGCTAAAATCTAAGTACAATAAAAACAATATCTCAGAAGATTCATTTCAGTCCTTCCTTCTCCTAGTAGCTTAACCCAATTCTGACAGTCTTTTATCAAATGAAATGCACACCAAAATAAGACCTAGGACTGGGGGTTTGAAGGGGACACACACTGATGTAATAAACAGTAAGTAAGGGCAAATTAAGTGTAATAAACAACACAGTAAGGGCAAATTAAGTGTTCATTTTCTTTGCAAACAGGGAGGTTCCCATAACAAAATGAGTCTTCTGTACAAATAATTTAGTTAGTGAATTATAAAGATCACAAAAAAAGCAGCACAATACACGAAGTGTGACATCAGCCTCATACACAACCTGGAGCTGCTTATTCTAATAGTGGGCAAGGAAATACATTTGCAGTTTGACTCCCCATTTCTTGTGGTCCTGCCAAATGTCACAAAGCTCAGCTAGGCATAGTATCTTCATTGCTTGGAGAGGAGACTTCTAGGAAACGTGGAAGTGCTGGAGAAAATGGCGGGGGGGGGATTCTCTGATCCAGGTTTAAACCCGTGCCCCATTCTGGCAGTGATTCAGCAAAGTATTTAAGTCTTATTGACTTTTGTGCTTGTCAGAATCCCTAATGTTGAACTGCACCTGAATTTAAACACAATGATTATTTTAAACTTTCAGGAATGGTGTTCACACATGATATTTCCTTACTAATGTTAGATGCCATCTTACATTATTACAGTGTCAATGTACTTTCCATTTCCATTACTTTCCATTCTCTATGGCATCTGACTACTCTTTGAGATTTCTGGGCTCTTGAAATGAAAACAAAAATAGAGTAATTTGTTTCACTTTTGTTTATAGCCAATTTCTAGTCAGTTTCACTTGCAAGTTCTTGTGTGCTAGACAAATACTTCAGTATTTGAGTTGTAAGCACTGCAGGGGGAGATTTCTATTAAAGTACTGTTTTCATTGGAATTAACGAAATTATGGGAACATTTATTTTGGACAAACTGATTGTTAGAAAACCTAAATGTTGACTCACATTTGATACTACTCTGTCCCTTTAATTGGTTAAAGAAACTGTAGTCACTTGTAGATGTAGGGCACAGAATAGCAAATCTTTCTATTTACTTCGGTTCTGCCTCTGATTCCTTTGAGGCTTCTACAATCTCTGTTTATTACACTTCATTCAATATAGTGCATATGTCTGACATACCATCAGAACCCCGCTGCTGGGCAAACTCCCAGTGCAGGATTGTTAAGGAGTGCATATAGTAAGCAGCAAGAAAACATCTGAGGGCCCCAAACTGATCTGGCACAATTCCCATAGCAGGAATGGAAGCTCTATGACTGACTAATTCTGGTTCATTGTTCCCCTTTATGAAGAGAGGGCACTTTTTCATTTACTGCATGAGGACTTATAATCTGATTTCGTTCCAAAGAAACTCATAATTGTATTGCAAGGTGTCAATTCACTCCTACAATTTGGGGAAAATATATAGTTTGTAAGTCTATAACTGTATATAATCTATAAGACTATAATCCAAAGTTTCACTCTTTCCAAGGTCCTTGTAATAAACAAGTTTCATTGTATAACATCTTATATTTACACTTTTAATAAAGAATATTAATATGCTTTAAAGTGATCTGTGCACAGGAAGGGTGTTACTTTATTTGCTTTCAAGATCTGAGACATAAAGGAAACCCCATTAGGACTAGTAAAAAAAAAAGTCAACTTTTTGGACAGGAGACTGTGTTTTTGATTAAACAAAATATTTTGCCAAAATGTCTGCTTTCCATGGCCAATGTCAATTATTGTTGAAAAACCAACTGCTTGAAAACTGAAATATTTTGGCCAACAACTGAAATATTTTTATTTGGAAACTCTGCTGAGGTGCCTCATGTCTCTGTGCTCCTCTATGGGCCAGGCTCCCTGACTGGACGACATCTGGCATGATACACCCTGGCCAGGGACTCCCAGGAGGCATCGCCTCCCCTCTCCAAGAGAGGAGACCATAATGCATCATAGAAGATGCTGACCAGGCAGTCTGGCCTATAGAAGAGAATGGGAGCATGAGACAGCCAAGCTACAACTCCCGTGAGGCACCATGACTGCATTTTCAAACGGTTACATTATAGGGTTTGGCTGAATGTTTTCATTATTCAAATGTCCATTAAAAAACTGGAATTTTCTGCAATTCATTTTTTGGCCAGCTCATCTAATATTAATGGCATTACTATTCCCTCTGCACCTGCTGCACTGCACTGTGGGGTTTAGAGCTAGGGATCCATCCTGTCCTTGCCCACATGCATGGGAAGGGGAGTATTAGCCTGGTACCTTCCTATTTCTTGGGATGGATGTTCAGCTAGCCTCTCATTTAAGCCCATATTTAATTCTCACACACACACACACACACGGAAATGTAAACCATTGTGCTATAGTAGCAGGAGACTAGGCTGCTGTATCAGAACAGCGGAAAAGGGCAGCAACATGCCATATAAGCCACTGTGCTTCATTTCGTCAGGCGTCAGAGCTGAAATGAACTGCCTGGGGAAAGCACACAAGGCAAATCAACATGGTTCTATAGGCCTTCCGGGAGTTGCCACACCTTGAGTATACACCCTGCCCAACAGCATGTGGGTGTTGTATAATGATTATGCCCACTGCGAACCTCCCAGCGGTGTCTTGTTTTTTTTTCCATTTCCTCTACCACCCGTGGTTTCCTTTCCAATTCTCTCCCTTCCCACACACCCTTCCAAACACATGTTCTCATAGTGTTGTGCTGAATTGCGTTATACAAACTGCTCTGGGCAAAAGCAAAAAGCTTCACATTTGTTGTAATAATGGAATTCTTTATTTTCTACAACCATGGTGAAGATGGAAGGCAGCATGGGCTAGTGATCAGAGCCCTGCCCTGGAATTCAGAAGACCTGGATTCTATTTCAGGCTTTCCCACTGACCTGCTGTATGCCCTGGGGCAAGTCACTTTGGGTTTGTCTACATGGTTATCAGAGGTGTGATTGCTGCGCATGTAGACATTCCCAAACTTGCTTAAATCTAGCTAGTGCAATTATCCATAGCAGTAAAGTTGCTTCAGCATGGGCTGCACACAGGGGCGGCTCTAGAAATCACGCTGCCCCAAGCAGCGCGGTGCGCTGCGCCGCCCTTCCCCGGTCCTGCGGCGGGTCCCTTCTTCCCGCGGCTCCGGTTGAGCTCCCGCTGCGGCAGGTCGACCGGAGCCCGGGACGAGTGGACCTGCCGCAGGCATGACTGCGGCGGGTGCCGTGGTCCCGCGGCTCCGGTTGACCTGCCGCAGTCATGCCTGCGGGAGGTCCAGCCGAGCCGCGGGACGAGCGCCCCCTCCGCAGTCATGCCTGTGGGAGGTCCACTCGTCCCGGGCTCCGCTCGACCTGCTGCAGCCGTGACGGTGGCAGGTCCGCTGGCCCAGACTCCCGCCCTCCCTGGCGGCAGGGGACGCCCCCTACATTTTGCCGCCCTAGGCACCAGCTTGTTTTGCTGGTGCCTAGAGCCGCCCCTGGCTGCACACCCATGGATTCCTGGGACCTATATTCCTACTCAGGGGGCTAGACCATGCTGAAGTCCACGTTGCCTCAACACCACTGCTAGCATTATTTAAAGTAGCTAGATCAAAGCTATCTACATGGGACAGCCACACCTCACATTGCAGTGAAGACATGTCCTTTGTCTGGCTGTAGCCTTGTCTACACCTATGATGGCGTGTGGAGTACAGACACTACATGTGGAGATACGCTCTGGAGTGAAAAGCAGGGGGCATCCACACTTGTCACTGTAGTGTGTAGCTACATGCAGCAGTGAACGGCCCTGGCAAAGGGGAGGCAGTGATGACAGGCTCTGGCAATGGGAAACTGCTGGAGCCTTTCCCCACCACTTCCCCCTGCCAGAGCCTTTCCCCATGGTGGGGAAAGGGGTATATGCATAAGAGAGGAAACAGATGCTATGCCTCATGGTCTACACTGTTATTTATACCTGTGCTAGCTGAGTGTGCAGTATCTGGTCTCTACATACCACCATAAGTACCTGGTGTGTCCCAGACTGCATTGTCTAGTTAGAGAGCTCTTCAGGCAGCGACTGTGTCTTATTATGAGTGTTCACAATTCCCAGCACAATCTAGGCTTTAGCCTGATGTGTGACTGTAATACTAAGAACAAAAATACCACCAGGGTGGAGAGGAAAGGCACACAGGAACAAAATAAGGGGAATTAATCTGCTTAAAACCTCTGGATTGTTTGTAAATATCTGCCTCAGAAAGCACACAAAGTTTGAGCAAATGGACCTGGCTAAACTAAGAAGCAAGGCAAATCTCTGTTCAAAACTCGAACTAAACTTTTTCCAGGGTATGAAAGAACTTGGAATTTTCCCCTCTCCAAATCGGAATGGAAGCATTGTATTAACGTTGCACATGTGTAAACAACAGCACAACATCCAATTTTGCGCAGAATCAAGCCCAATATCTCCTCTAGGTCTATTATCCCATTGAAAGAACACAATGTAATTAATGTTTTTCCCCTCATTTGCTACTAATGAGTAACACCTGCCATTATTTAAACAGAATTAACTTTAAACGTTTCACTTATTTTTCATTAGTTCCGCTGCTCTTTACTCTTTGCAATTCTCTGAGTCTGGGCAGCAGAAATAAACCAGTCTGGTTCGTTTTTTTTTAGACCCAGTCAGTTTCATTTTTTGGCTCTCAGACACTGCAGTAGTTGAGGTTAAGGCAGGGCTGAAGAAATATCTGGGTGAGAGTCTTGTGTGTTTATATTCATAGAATACTCCTGTTCTTATGTTTTCTAATAACTTGTCGGGGGCCAGATTTGGGACCAAATTTGATTCTGATAGTGTCCCTTTGATGAAATTATTTTGTTTTTTTTCTTCCCCAAAGGCAAGAAAAATCAGAAAAAAGGCCAACCTCAGTACTGATGTAACCCATGGACTCCAACAGAGTTGATTCTGCTTCTCCCAAGGCAGAAGGTAGTCTGATATCTATTATATAAAGGGTATGGGATAGATTGACTTTTCCACAATGTGGAAAAATATTGTCTTAAATTGTGTGCAACAATTACAGGAAATCATCCATCATATACTGCGGATTTCTACTTTCCTCTAGCTGATATAAGAATGGCATAGACGTAGGCAGAAATTACATGCGCCTGGCTGAGCCATACACAGCAGCTTGCTTTGTATTCTAGGGAAGTCTTCCACAAGCTTCGCAACTTGCATTGGGCCAGTAGTCTCTATAAACCTGCTTTTTTTTTTTTTTTGTCTTCAGAGTACATTTCCTTTTGAGGCAAAACAAGGAGGAATGCCTTGAAACCTTTTATCGGGCAGCTATCTACATTTCTGGACAATGTCACTGACTGAACTGTGACTCATTCATGGTCTTTGTAAAGCTTTGTGCTTCCGTTAGAAATCTTTGTTGATTTTGTTTCCTTTTAGACAAGGCTGAGCATTAGCAAATCTATGCTGTTGGAGAGGGGCATAGAAGAGGGATGGTGAAGATGGCACAGTGAGGGGCAAAGGCAGCTGTATATCTGGTTCAGCGTGTAGTTACATTAAAGAGACCTAGAAGAATGATTTCGCTTACATATGCCAGGAAAATCAAAACCTACTAAACTTCAAATGAAATTTTAAGAGAGAAGAGAATCTTCATTATTTATTAAAAAAACAGACAAAAACCAACCAACCAACCTCACCTTAAACTTGCTATGCATTATATGTTTTAAATGATAAAACCTGAATCCGGCTGCACAGGGTAACCATATGTCCTGTTTTGGCCAGGACAGACCCTTTTTTAACCCTGGCTGTCTCGACTTTTTTGGGCAAAACTGCACATTTGTTCTGTTTTCTCTTGCCAACTGATGATCAGTTGGCAAAAGCAAACGGGGCAAATGAACAGTTTTGCCAAAAAAGTGGGGTGCGACCCCTAGTGGGGTGCAGAGAAACATGCATGGGGGAGAGGAGGCAGCAACGCCAGCCCCACGCAGGAGGGAGGGCTTTGGAGAGCGACACGGGCCAGGCCAGCCTTGGGCGGGAGGCAGGGAAGGCTCGGGCCAGCCCCGTGCGTGGGGTGGAAGGGGGAGGCCTCGGGCTGGCCTCACGCAGGTGAGCAGCGGGGGGGCTCAGGTTGGTCCTGTGAGGGAGGATGGCTTGGATTGGCCCCAGGCGAGGGCTTGGGCCAGCCTTGCACGAGTGGGAGGTAGGGAGAGCTCGGGCCAGCCCCACACGCAGGGGGGTTGAGGAGAATGGATCTCGGGCCGATCACGCGTAGTGTCCCATTTTCCCTTTGGGAAAATATGGTCACCCTAATGGCTGCATGGAAATTATACTTGAATTAGGGAGTAAATTAACAAAAAATCAAATTGAACCTTTGCCTGTCCATCAAACTATCCCTTATCAGAGGTTCAGAAATGTTTGGTTAAAGACACCCTTCTTACTGGTTGGGGCTCACCTACGCTACAAAAATTAACTTGCTGCTGGCTGTCTGCAGTGCATCTACGGGCACCTCTTTACTGGCAACTTTTAAAGCCCAGCCATGGCAGCGCTTTAGCGTGGTTTGTGTAGTCGCAGCATAGCTCTCTCCCAGCACTCTAAAAACCCACCTCCACGAGGAGAATAAATACGCTCCCAGCGCTGGTGCACTGTCTACACTGGCACTTGACAGTGCTGAACTTTGCACTGCTCAGGGGGGGTGTTTTTTCTAAAGAGATGCAATGTTTTGGTTCAGTTCAGATAAGGCGAACGAAAGTTTGGATATGGAAAATCAACTTTATCTGAATGTCCTGGCATTTTGCAATGCTAGGCTGGAACTCTCATGAAAATACTTTCTTGTAAGATCTCTGGGACTTCCTGGTATTGACTGGAAATGCCACAGAATCAACCTTTGTTGTGGTATTTTTTTCACTTCCACTTCTGGTCCCATTAGATCTTGGTGGGACAGTGTGAAGTTCAGGGCCACTTGAGATTCAGGAGAAGTGTCATGTCAGTTCTTAATTTGTACATCTATATTGATCAGCATTCGGTGACTTCAGGCTTCCATCAGAAATGATTTCTGTGAGTGTCTCACATCACTGAGTCAAGTGCAAATCAGATACTCCAGCATGGTATCAGCTAAAGGAAAGAGCTGGGCAAAATTAGAGTATAATTAGTTCAAACAGAACAGTGCCTTTACATGGGTTTCCGTAACAGAAGATCGAGCCAGGAGAATGTGCAGAGCACCCAGCAAGTCGTTCAAAGGAAATGTCCTGTGATGAAGAAGTATGAGAAGTCAGGGAAAGGTAATTCATGACAGAGATAACCAGAGTCTAAGAGACAGCAGTTCATTGCCTGGGCGATCCATGATATAAAGAAACTATTTGAGCCACATAAGAGCAAAGAAGACTGATAAAACGTTATGCACTATAGAGATTAAGGTATCAGTTTCCAGCCAAAGGGACTCCAGGGATTGAATCATTATGGTGCTATTAGCTACTGGATGGAGCCGTATGAGACAAATGTTTATTCCTTGGGGGAATACTTCTTAGAGGCTAACTGACATTACTAATTTGTAATTCCCTTAAGTCAGAAGGTAAAGCTGTTAAGAGTACTGGAAACACTGCAAGATAATTTCAGTATGCTCAAAAGAATATAGATATTTCCTGTAAAGCATACAATGCATGACTGCTCATGTTTTGCCTCTGTTAGATTGTGATGTGATAGATATGGATATTCTGGGGTAAGAAAACCTGCCCTTCCACTATGAGACTCTTTAAATGGAGGAGGCCAGCAAACAGCCTCTGATGATGATATTCTCTTTATCACCAGTGTTCCATTCTGACAGAGAAGGAATGAGACACCTTCTCTCACAGTGAGGAATAACTAGGCTGTCCAGCGAGAAACATTGCAGCAACATGGCGTGGGTATAACTGAATGATCTAGAAAAAGAACCCGAATTGGACAAATACCTCCATGAAACTAAACATTCATTACAGAAAAAATGTTATCTTCCCTACCCCCCTTTCTTTATAATGGGCACTGCCATGATTTACATATCAAATAGTTCATAGAGACTCTGCACAGGGCATCAAAGGCTTTCCACATAAGTCCTATTCAGTTCTATCTTATGCCCCCAGGGCATCATATTCACTAATAACTCTTAGAACTATAGAGTGCCTTGTGAGCAGTTTAGATGTCGGGCTGAAGGGTTTTCTTTACAATGCTCTGTCCAGCCTGGTGGAACTGCAAATGGAAGCGCCTCTGGTTTGAAAGAGAGGCAACCTCCAGGTGCCCTGTGCCGCCATTAAAAAACATTTTAATGACAAAATAAAAAACAAAAACGAGGGGACAAAAATGAAACCATTTTATTCAAAGTCACATTATTTGTCTCAGAGCCTCTCTGCCACATTCCAACAATGAAGTGCAGCTTCTCACTCTGGAATCTGAACATAAGACTGCTCTTCATTGTCATTCATGTGTGAGGTAGCGCTGGCAGCAAAACGGAGTGAGCTTTCTGTCTGAACATATCGAAACACCTCACAAATTCTAGTTAGCACCTTTCCTGCACATTCTGTACCTACTCTGAGGAAAAACTGGTGCACAGAGCAGCCTGAAATGCATTTTCACTTTCTTTAAAATTGCTCTGCTGGCTGTTCTGCTTCTTTAATTTTGCTGTTACTTGCTGCTTATCGCATACCTCCCTTAAAGCCCACAAAAGGAGAATCAAACTTTATGGAATTGTTGGTATTACTTCACTTTATGCACATTACTGTGTCTATTCGTCTCCATAGCCGTCAGCACGTGGGTGGCTTGGAGAGAGATACTTACAGGCTGATGCTGTATCAAGGTTTCTTTTTCTTCTGTAATTTAACTGGAGAGCCTGAAAAATTGTACATTATTTTGCCTGTGGTAAAATAGTCCCGTTTTTGTTTTTTTCTCCTTCTGGTTGCTCATTGACATTCCAAGTTTCTCTTTTCCCCTCTTCATTTGGTTTGTAAATGGTTCCTTCACTTGGTCCTTTTTTTTTTTTTAAAGTTGTTTTTTTCTTTTTATTTAATCTTCTTGGTCTCTGTTGTTTTAAGTGGGCTTTGCCATTTTATTCCTTTTCGTATTTTCTTTAAATATTAATTGCTGACTCTCTTGGGCACAGAAGCCTAACTCTTTGGAGGCAATGTGGTCTAGTGAAAAGGGCACAGGGTTAGGACCTAGAAGATGTGAATTCAGTCTCCAGTTCAACCTTGAACTTAGTGTCTGAGCCTGGGTAAGTCATTTCTCTCCATGCCTCTGTTTCCTCACCCACTTTTTTTCTCTTTTGACTAATTAGATTATAAACTCTTCGGGCCATTGACTGGCTCTTCCTATGTAGTTGCACCATGCTTGTCACAGTGGGGCACTGATTTCATTCAGAGTCTGTAGGTACCACTGCAGTAAAACTTAATAATTCTCTCACAACCATTGGTTTTACACTGGTGTAATTCCATGATCTGTACTGTGCAATGTCCTGCACTGCTATGGCACCCAATAAATAATACATAATAATATGATTAATGAATACTTAATGAATCTGAAAGGCAGTGCATTTAAGACAAAATAGAAATATTTAACATGCGGGATGTTATATTATATAGTAATGGAGGCCATATACGTACCTATAGAAATAGATACAACTTCCCCTAAATATTATACCATTAGCTAGGTGCAAAGTAAATATATTTTGTCTTTCTCTGAGGCATCAGAGAAGCACATTAGACTATGAGGAAGCGCATTATGAGGAAGCACATTAGACTATGCCAGAGGAAGCACATTAGACTAGCTAAAACCATGATGTGATCCACTATGACAATTCCTATGTTCCTATTACTCTGTATATAGAACCTGTCTCACTGTGGATTACAGGTGTGGAACAGATATACATTTTATCTGTAAGCAGTCTCCAGTCAAGCTTGTCTTAAGCCATAAGTTTTTTTATTTTTGTTCCATTATTCAGCAAATTACACAAGTTGCTGGTGTGTCCTCTAGAAATTAATATTTTCCATTGTGTAGATTTAAAAAAAAAATCTCAAATTCTGTCCCAAACAGCTCTAGTGGTGACATGCTTAAGGAACCAATCCTACCATATGCAAATAGGGTGCCTTCAATACCCATTATAGGTGCACTGCACCTCGCAGGAGACACTGAGCACTTTACAGGACTGAGAGTCTTGTGTCGTCAGGAAAATAGGATAATGAACAGACCATGATAATACTTCAGATTGCCAAACAGCATTCTTTATTTTCTATGAAGAAGATATGGTGTGAGTTAGCTTTATTGGCCTGGGGGAAAAAAAGTCTGCATCACCAAATAAGTGGAAAGAATCAGCACTTTCTTTCTGATAGTGCCCCTCATAGCTTTGAGTGTTTCTGGCACTCGAGTTTAGAAGATGTTTCCAAAGCACAATCTTATCTAAGGGTGAGCTAGTTGCTTCAGCTTGCTTAACTCTGCCATGCGATTCTAAAAAGATCAGAGATCCTGCAAGCAGTTGTAATTGAAGTATTTTAGTATTTGCTAAGTATGGCAATTACCTGGGGGTTCCTCAAAGTGTTGCTTGCATTTTTTATGGTCATCGGGCTCTACTGATTACCAGATGTAATGGACTTTTTATGCTACAATGCAACTGTTGAACATTTTAATTGGAATGCCATGTCAAATTTTTAAATTAAAAATCAAATACTCAAAGCACCAGTGCTTTTTTGATTACTAAAATTAAAACCTAATTGAATTCTCCCACAAAAAAAAATATCCTGTGGAAATTTAATTAGAGAAGTGTAAAAGAGCTGATTTTAAAAACATATTAATTTTTAATTAAGAGAACTATGAAAGGCAAATTAGCAAGTTTTAAATTTTCCAAAATACAAATATGGAGATATCATATGTGGCACACAAGAAAAAAAGGAAGAAAACCATGCTCTAACTTTCCAAATGGCTGCACACTACAGGGTTTGAATTTTGTCTAGAAAAGAATGAGAAGTATCTGATCCTTTAAACAGTGGTGAATTATTTTAGAACTTCCTTGAACTTTCATATGTCAAAGAATCACAGTGCCACACTAAAAATACGTATAACCTTGAAAGACCATTTCTAATAAGATGAAGGATGGTCTTGTGATTAAGGCACAGAATGGAATCTCAGAAAACCTGTGTTCAGTTCTTGGCCCAGCCACAAATTGCCTGTATGATGTTGGGCAAGTCACTAAAGGCTTGTCTACATGTGGAGCTACTCCTGAATATATCCATGTGTAGACGATTTTATTCTGGAATAAGACTGCCTTATTCCATGCTAGTTGAATGGATGAAGCTTATTCAGAATAAGGTTCTTATTCCAGAATAAGAGCATCCACACATGGAGTTAATCAGAGATAAGTAGTCTGCTTTAAATGCACCCTAATTTATTCCAGATTAATTTTCTTGTGTAGACAAATCCTTAGTCAATCAGCGCCTCCATTCTCCATCTGTAAAATGGCAATTCTACTTCTCTACATCACATGAGTGGTTGTAAGATAACTTATTACTATCTGTGAGGCGCTCAGATACTGTCATGATGGGGGACATGCACATAGCTGAATAATTGAATGCTCTCTTCATAATTGGTAAAAACATATTGTAGATTGACAAAACAATATTATCAAATATCAGTGAAAGAGATGATCATGGCCAAATTTTGTCCTGAGATATATTTAGACTGTTCCTACCAAAGTTACCGGGAGTTGTCCATTTGCATCCAAAGACAGAATTTGACATTAAGGGCTAGATTCTGCTAACTTTACTCACAATAAGTTCTAGCTCCAGGAATAGTCTCACTAAAATGAATGGGACTATTTGTGAAGTCAGGTTCTAGTCAGGTGTTTCAGAGGGAATGAGCAGAACAGGTTAATTATTGAATGATCCCTCCTATCAACCAGTCCCAGCTTTTGGCAGTCCGAGGTTTAGGGACACCCAGAGCATGGTAGTGTGTCCCTGACCATCTTGACTAATAGCCATTTGATCTATCTGCAATTTGATCTATCCTCAATTATTGTATCTAATTCTTTTTTGAACCCAGTTATACACTTGGGTTTTACAACATTCCCTGGCAGGAGTTCCATGGATTGACTGTGTGTTATGTGAAGAAATACTTCCTTACATTTGTTTTAAATTTGCTGACTATTAATTTGTTTGTTTGTTTGTTTGTTTTGTTTTAAATTAGCATTATGTTAGCTATCCTCCAGTCATCTGGTACAGAGGCTGATTTAAGCAATTGGTTACATACTACAGCTGATAGTTCTGCAATTTCATATTTGAGTTCCTTCAGAACTTTTGGATGAAAATCATCTTGTCCTGGTGTATTTTTACTGTTTAACCAATTTGTTCCAAAACCTTCACCTCAGTCTGGGACACTTCCTCAGATTTGTCACCTAAAAATAATGGCTCAAGTGTGGGAGTCTCCCTGTCATCATCTGCAGTGAAGACCAATGCAAGGAATTTATTTAACTTCTCTGCAATGACCTTGTCTTCTTTGAGTGCTCCTTTTAGCACCTTGATTGTCCAGTGGCCCTATTGATAGCTTGTCAAGTTTCCTGCTTCTTATATACTTTAAAAAAATTGCTGGTACTTTTTGTCTTTTGCTAGTTGCTCTTCAAATTATTTTTTGGACTGCCTAATTATACTTTTACACTTGACTTGCCAGAGTTTATGCTCCATTTTATTTTCCTTGGGAGGATCTGACTTTCAATTTTCAAAGGATGTCTTTTTGCTTCTAACCACCTCTTTTACTCTATTTAGCCATAGTGGCATTTTTTGGTCATCTTACTTTTTTTTGATCTGGGATATACATTTAGTTTGAGCCTCTACTATGGTGTTTTTAAATAGCTTCCATGCAATTTGAAGGCAATTCACCCATGTGACTGTTTCTTTTAGCTTCCATTTTACTAGCTTCCTCATTTTCATGTAGTTTCTCTTTTTGAAATTAAACATTACTATGGTAGGTTTCTTCGGTATTTTCCCCTCTACAAGGATGTTAAATTTAATTACACTATGGTCACTATTACTGAGCAGTTCAGCTATATTTACTACTTGGAGCACATTCTGTGCTTCACTTAGGACTAAATCAAGAATTGCCTCTCCTCTTGAGGGTTCCAGGACTAGGTGCTCCAAGAAGCCGTCAATAATGGTATCCAGAAATTTTATCTCTGCCTCCTGTCCTTAGGTGATATGTATCCAGTCAGTATGGGCATAGTTGAAATCCCCCATTATTATTTTCTGTTTTTGTAGCCTCTTTAATCTCCCTGAAGATTTCACAATCACTGTGACCATTCTGGCCAAGTGTTCAGTAGTATATTCCCACTGCTCTACTCTTATTGTTCGAGCATGGTATTTCTATCTATAGTGATTCTGTGGTACAGTATGATTATTTACTATATTTCAGTCTATGCTTTCTTTCACATATAGTACCACTCCCCCACCAGTACAGCCTATTCTGTCATTTCTACATATTTTGTTCCCTGGTATTACCTTGTCCCATTGATTGTTATTGTTCCACCAAGTTTCTGTGATACTTATTCCATCAATATACTCATTTCTTACCGGGCACTCAATTTCACTCCTCTTAGTATTTAGACTTCTAGGATTTGTATACAAGCACTTATTGATAAATTTTATATTTAGTTGTCTGCCGCCATGTGATGAATTGAATGAGACTCTTTTGTTTGACTGTTTAAATTCAGTTCCTACCTGTACATTATCAATTTCTATCCTCTCCTCTTGAGTATCTCTTTAATAGATCCTCCTCTATAGGATGTGTGTGCCCAACTGTGTGCTCCTCAGCACCTGTCAGCTTTCCCCTCAGCCCTTAGGTGAAAAAATTCCTCTATGACCTTTTTAATTTTACATGCCAGAAGTCTGGTTCTGTTTTGGTTTAGGTGGGAGCCCATCCTTCCTGTATAGGCTTCTCCTTTCCAAAAAGGTTACCCAGATCCTAATAAAGCTAAATCCCTCCTCTGAACAACATTGCCTCATCACGCATTGAGATCCTGTTATTCTGTCTGTCTAACTGGCCCTGACCATGGAACTGGAAACATTTCAGAGAATGTTACCCTGGAGGTTCTGGACTTTAATCTCCTTTGTAGAAGCCTAAATTTGGCTTCCAAGATGTCTTTCCTATCTTTCCTTATGTCATCGGTAGCAACGTGTACCACGACCACTGGCTCCTTTCAGCACTGCACATACCTCTGCCTAAATGTCTTTAGAAGTCCACAACCTTTGCATCCTGCAGGCAACTCACCATGCGGTACTCCCAGTCATCACAAGCTCAACTATCCATATTTCTCATAAATGAATCCCCTATTACTATTATCTCTCTTCCTAATAACTGGGCTCTCCTCCCCCAAAAGGATATCCTCAGTACAGGAGGAAACTATGACATTATCTGGAAGGAGGGCCCCAACTATGGAATCCTTTCCCTCCATTCCAGCTTGATGTTCTCCTTCCCTGAGGCTTTCATCTTCTTCAACAGCATAGAGGCTGTCAGACTGGGGGTGGGATCGCTCTGTGTTTCTGAAAGTCTCATCTATGTACCTCTCTGTTTCCCTTAGCTCCTCCAGTTCAGTCACTCTGGCCTCAAGAGCCTGTACTCAGTCTTTGAGCTCTATGAGCTGATTGCACCGAATGCACACATACACTACCTGCTCACAAGGCAGGTAATCAGACATGTTGCATTCAGTGCAATAAACTGGATAGCCCCCACTCTGCTCCTAGACTTCTGCCTCCATTATTTTTACTTTCACAGTAAAAGTCCTTGTCCCATAGGAAAGGACAACACAATCATTAGAAACAGAAGTGATTTGAGCCTTCTTGCTTCTTAATTTCTGTGTCCTCACACAAGCTCTCCTTTTCTGGTGCTATGTAAGTCATGATACCACATTTCTAAGGTAAGTACATTAAAAAAATTAAAAATGACTAACTACAGCTCTCCCTCCCAATGACTTGCAACTGAAAAGGGTAAGGCCCACCAACGTGAAGAATGGGGATGTGTCCGCTACATTCAAACCTGGGTTATTTTAGTTTCTTCCAACCTGCACCCAGGCAGGGTGTGACATTCACTTATGCCCTGATTCAGCAAATTGCTTCAGCATAGGCCTCATCCAACAGCCGCTGAAGTCAACAGGAGTCTTTGCATGGACTTAAGTGAATTCTGGATCAGTCCCCCAGCTGCTTCACATTAAGCATGAGAATATTCCTGTTGTCTACTCACTTTCATGGACATTTGGAAAGTCTTTTTTATTATTCATGCAATAGTTTAATTGAACAATTAGGAGAAAACATGAATATAAAAAGACTCTTCTTGTTTATAAATCTAAAGTAATTCCATGAGCGAAAAGAAGCAATACCAATATGACTTACGGGGAAGGGACCAATCATAGTATGAATGGTGGTTGGAACAGAGAAAATGAACATTTTATGAACAGTCCACCAGCTTAAATTTGTTTGCAGAAGTTATTCATTGAACATTGTGAATAACAATCATGACTCGATAGCACATAATTCCTGAGAAGGAAAAAAGGGTAAGTTCTTCTTATAAATTGTTCAGTGTGAATAATTCTTCAAAGCTCTAAACAGGAGAGATGGAGAGATTTACAGTGGGCATTCATTATAAATCCATATTCCTCAATGGGGGAAAATAGTTATAGTGCCAAATCACAAAAATTACCCTCAAAATGTTGTGAAATTCCCTTGGGACTGCACAGTCATTGTCTGTCACCCCTGTACATGTTGACTTAATGGTCTATTGTACATGCTTGCAGGCTGGGAAATAGGGGCATGGTTTGCTTATCATTTAGGCTACTGTACCCTGATGTCCATTCCTGAAGCAATCTTTGCAGTCAAACAGCATTGCTGTCTTTATGTATTTTCAGTGTGTATTTATGATAATTTTCTGCTGACACAGCAACCCAGGCTTGTTCCTTTTGTTTAAAATAATCTCCTTATAACCACCTCTTTTACTCTGTTTAGACATAGTGGCATTTTTTGGTCCTCTTACTTTTTTTTGATCTGGGGTATACATTTAGTTTGAGCCTCTACAATGGTGTTTTAAAATAGCTTCCATGCAATTTGAAGGCATTTCACCCTTGTGACTGTTCCTTTTAACTTCCATTTTACTAGCTTTCTCATTTTTATGTAGTTTCTCTTTTTGAAATTGAATACTACTAAAATTATTTCTTATTACCTGCAAGATCGTCGGGCTAAACGGGTAGTGATCAAAGGCTCCATGTCTAGTTGGAAGCCGGTGTCAAGCAGAGTGCCCCAAGGGTCAGTCCTGGGGCCGGTTTTGTTTAATATCTTCATTAATGATCTGGAGGATGGTGTGGATTGCACCCTCAGCAAGTTTGCAGATAACACTAAACTGGGAGGAGTGGTAGATACGCTGGAGGGTAGGGATAGGATACAGAGGGACCTAAACAAATCTGATGAGGTTCAACAAGGACAAGTGCGGAGTCCTTACTCCATCACTGTCCACAAAGAGGGTTCTTGCTATTTCCTCTGAGGCATCTACTACTGGCCACTGTCATTGACTGGGAAGTGCTTAGCCATGTGCTTAACTTTAAGCATGGCCTTATTCCCATTGAAATGGGTCTATTCCAATCATTAAAGTTAAGCACATGATTAAAAACTTTTACGTTAAACAAGTACTTAACTTTCAGCAGGAAACTAATCCTATTGATTTCAATGGGACTAGTCAATTTCTGAAAGTTAAGTACATGCTTAAGTGCTTTGTTGAATCTGAGCCATTAGAAAATGGAAGAGAGAAGGTGTAAGAAATATGAGGGCCTGACTTGAAATCCCAGATCTGAACACCCCTAAAGTTTAAGCTTTGATTAAAATATGATCTGGGACCCAGATCTGGATTTTACAAATGGCTCCTAGCCTTATAATGAACAAAATCAAACCTCAAGATCTGAACCCCTGTGAACTTTGAGGGTTTGGAATCTTGGCTTTGGATCCATAGTTTGTACTTGACCCTATCTCTAGTATTTGCAGTATTTGTTCGGTAAATTAAACTGCTCTTTTTTCAAGTTGAAACATTTTCACAAAATGCATTCTGGTTGTTTAGCTGTGGTTCATTGGGCACTTTCATCATTTAACATTAGAAATGCAAAGCGTTTTATTTTAGATTGATTTCAATGAATTTTGTAATTAAAAGATTTTCACTTTTTTATCACAGGAATTACTTCATGCTTGATAGCAAGAGGCCTTGACATGCATTTAATGTTTATTTATCAAAGTAGCAAATCACTGGTAATTTATGCAGGGTCTAGGCTCTATACAATGAGGTTGATGTCGCAGTAACAAATTTTTAATTAAACAGGGATAACTTAAGAACTGAATGTGTTGTGGTATCAAAATGTTTGAACCAATATTTCATTATATTCCTGTTAGGTTTCCATGTCACTTGGAATTGCTTAAAATTTAATTGATAGTTGGGTGGGGGAAACTGGTGACTAATCAAAGACAAAACTGAAGTCTGGTACAAACTAGGACATTCTGGGACTGTGTGAAGCATTTATAATAATAGATCTTATAATCAGGTCGGCAAACAAAAATATTTAAGAGCAACTCACCAAGGGTCAAAAACTAAAACAGCAAAAAAAGTTTTAAGTATATCAGAAGCAGGAAGTCTGCCAATCAGTGGGGCCACCAGATGATTGAGGTGCTAAAGGAGCACTCAGGGAAGATAAGGCCATTGTGGAGAAGCTAAATTAATTCTTTGTATTGGTCTTCACTGCAGAGGATGTCAGGCAGATTCCCACACCTGAGCCATTCCTTTTAGGTGACAAATCTGAGCAACTGTCCCAGACTGGGGTATCCATAGAGGAGATTTTGGAAAAAAGTTGATAAATTAAACGGTTGCATTTTTAATTTGTTATTTATTTTGATATATTTAACTGTTTATTTTATAGCTATTTAATTATTTAAAAATTAAAATAAGTCATCAGGACCAGATGGTATTCACCCAAGAGTTCTGAAGGAACTCAAATATGAAATTGCAGAGCTGCGGTATGTAACTATCACTTAAATCAGCCTCTGTACCAGATGACAGGAGCATACCTAATATGATACCAATTTTTAAAAAAAGGCTCCAGGAGCAATCCTGGCAATTACAGGCCAGTAAGCCTAACTTCAGTACCAGGCAAATTGGTTGAAATTGTAGTAAAGAACAGAAGTTTCAGACACATAGATTAACATGATTTGTTGTGGAAGAGTCAACATGGCTTTTGTAAAGGGAAATCATGCCTAACCGATCTACTGGGATTCTTTGAGGGGGGGTCAAAAACATGTGGACAAGGGTGATCCAGTTGATATCATGTACTTGGACTTTCAGGAAGCCTTTGACAAAGTCCCTCAGCAAAGGCTCTTAAGCAAAGTAAGCAGTCAGGTAATAAGAGGGAAGGTCCTCTCATGGATCAGGAACTGGTTAAAAGACTGGAAACAAAGGGTAGGAATAAATGGTCAGTTTTCAGAATAGAGGGGTAAATAGTGGTGTCCCCCAAGAATCTGTACTGGGACCAGTGCTGTTCAACATATTCATAAATGATCCAGAAAAAAGGGGTAAACAGTGAGGTGAGGAAATTTGTAGACAATACAAAATTACTCAAGATAGTTAAGTCCAAAGCAGACTGAAGAGTTACAACAGGATCTCAGTAAACTGTGACGGAGCAACAAAATGGCAGATGATATTCAATGTTGACAAATGTAAAGTAGTGCACACTGGAAAACATAATCTCAACTATATACAAAATGGTGGGATCTAAATTGGGTGTTACTACTCAAAAAAGAGATCTTGTACTCATTGTGGATAGTTCTCTGATAACATCAGCTGAACATGCAGCAGCAGTCAAACAAGCTAACAATGTTATGAACCATTAGGAAAGCGATAGATAAGAAGACAGAAAATATCATAATGCCACCATATAAATCCATAGTACACCGGCAGCTTGAATATTGCGTGCAGGTTTGGTCACCCCATCTCAAAAAAGATATATTTGAATTGGAAAAGGTACAGAGAAGGGCAACAAAAATTATTAAGGGTATGAAACAGCTTCTGTATGAGGAGAGATTAAAAAGACTGAGACTTTTCAGCTTTGAAAAGAGATGACTAATAGGGGATATGATAGAGGTCTGTAAATCATGAATGGTGTGTAGAAAATGAATACGAAAATATTATTTACTCCTTCACTTAACACCAGAACCCCTAGTCCAATGAAATTTAGAGGGAGCAGGTTTAAAACGAACAAAAGAAGTACTTCTTCACACAACACAATCAGTCTTTGGAACTCATTGGAACTGAGTTCAAACAAGAACTAGATAAGTTCATGGAGGATAGGTCCATCAATGGCTTTTAGCCAAGATGATCAGGGATGGAACCCCAGGCTTTCAGTGTCCCTAGCCTCTGATTGCCAGAAACTGGGAGTGGATAACAGGGGATGGATCACTCAGTGCTCACTGTTCTGTTCATTCCTTCTGAAGCACCTGGCATTGGCCACTGTTTGAAGACAGGTGTGACATGGTCCCTGGGGTGCAGCCTAGACTGTGGAGCCACTGAGCACTCTGTCCCACCAACCTGGATTATCTCTCATGGACTCCATGCATCTGAAGAAGTGGGTTTTTTACCCATGAAAGCTTATGCCCAAATAAATGTTAGTCTTTAAGGCGCCACCAGACTCCTAGTTGTTTTTGTGGATACAGACTAACATGGCTACCCCCAATACTATCTTTCATATTGTGATTCTGACATCAAGCTCCAAACCTCTGATAAGCACTGCACTTACAGACATCCACAGGCAAGGACACACCCAAGTGTGTTTCATGAATGATCTCTCAGCCACTCATGAAGCATCAATAGAGAGGCTCTAGCCAATCCCCTATCCCTGCAAGCTCCCCAGTCTTGCTCCCCAAAACTGTACCATTTTGCACTGATCAGAAGGCTGATCAGGGTAAGTTCATTTTACTTAGTTCACCACTTCTTCATAAGAAAGTGTATATACACCCACCTTTTTAACCTGAGCAAATTTCCCAAGCAGTTTAGACAAACTCCCTGGTAAGGTTAAACTTTAAAATAAGTGTATTAGCTATAGAAAGATAGACTGTAAGTGATTATAAGAGGTAAGTGTAAAGGTCAGAAGCAGTTACCCTAAGAAATAAAAATAGAAACAAGCATTCTAAATCCTAAACTTTTAATCTAAGCAAGGGTGGAATCAAAGAGCTTTTCTCACCCTGACAGATGGGACAAGCAGGTTACAGTTCCTTAATATACAGGCTGGACTCCTTTTTCAGCCTGAGATCAATCTTCCCCAGTTCAAAGTCTTTTTCCTCCAGATGTTCCTCCAGGTGTTGAGATGGGGGCAGGGGAGGGAAGGGGAGGCCAAGTGATGATGTCACTGTCTCTTTTTTATACTTTCCTTCAGTTTGCTGGAAAAATCTTTGCTGTGATGTGTGTTAGCCCGCCCCCCATAGCATACCTGCCTTCTCCTAGAAGTCTCTGGGATAGTGGATTGGGTGTTGATGAGCCATTAATCACCCATCTGGCTATTGATGGCTACTCCTTTGTTGTAACTGAAAGGCTGGTTGTGGGTGTTCCCAACCTCACAACATATTTCTGCAACACATATAACAATACTTCATAACTTCATATACAATGATAGCACATATAATCCAACAGGATATTAATGTTCAACAGATCAAGACTTTTACAATGGTACCTCACAAGGCATACTTTCTACAAAACATATCATAATAATATTATAATGGTAAATAAGGGGGCTCCATGATGTTACCTTGAGGTACAGAGTGTCACAACAGGATACTGGGCTAGAAGGACCATTGGTCTGACTCAGTATGGCTGTTCCTATTATCTTTATTTTTCCCTTTTCTCTTTCCCCTGTCCAGGATTCATTGGGCTTTATCATTGTTTGTAGCTACTCTCCCTTGAAGTGAAGTGATACTGAAGGACTGCATCTTTGGAAAAAGAACAGGAGTACTTGTGGCACCTTAGAGACTAGCAAATTTATTTAAGCATAAGCTTCCGTGGGCTACAGCCCACTTCATCAGATGCATAGAATGGAACATATAGTAAGAAGATATATATACATACAGAGAACATGAAAAGGTGGAAGTTGCCATACCAACTCAAGAGGTTAATTAATTAAGATGAGCTATTATCAGCAGGAGAAAAAAAAAACTTTTGTAGTGATAATCAAGATGGCCCATTTCGGACAGTTGAGAATAAGGTGTGAGGATACTTAACAGGATTTCTGTGGAGATATGTAGAACTATCGGGCCAGCTCTCACATTGTGATGGGCAGTAGGCAAAGGTGACACAGCCTGAAATGACCCCCACTGGTCTGGAAGGGACTCGTGTTAGGCAGTTTTTTTCAACCACTTTGTATGGACCAGAATCTAGCTTATTACATGTGTGGTGTTGTACTCTATAATAGCATCACAGTTCCCGATTATAAGGCAGCAGTGCATAACTAAAACATTACACTGTTGTTCCAGAGAGATATAGGGGTAACATTTTCAGAAGTGCCTAAGTCCCATTTTCAAACATGATTTATCAGTTATGAGCCTAACTCTCACTGAAAATCAATAGGACTTAGGACCCTAAGAGCTTAAGTCACTTTTTAAAATGTTGAGACTTAGGGCTAGTCTACACTTACCAGCCGGGTCGACGCGGTGAGTTCGACTTCTCGGAGTTCGAACTATCGTGTCTAATCTGGATGCGATAGTTTGAACTCCGGAAGCGCCGGGGTCGACTTCGGTACTCCACCACTGCAAAAGGCGGTGGCAGAGTCGACCTTGGAGCCGCGGACTTCGATTCCGCGGCGTCTGGACGGGTGAGTAGTTCGAACTAGGGTACTTCGAATTCAGCTACGCTATTCACGTAGCTGAACTTGCGTACCCTAGTTCGACCCCCGCTCTTAGTGTAGACCTGCCCTTAGGTTCTTAAGTCAACACTTTTGAAAGTACCTGGAAATCTAAAGGTGTAAAGCTCAGCTCCAGAAAAGTACAGATTGATCAGTCCATTCTGGCTTTAGATATTTTCCTGGGAAAACTGGGCCCTGCTCTAACAATAACATCCAGTGTAGAGAAAAAAGTTGCATTAACTGTGTTGTGGGGAAAGTTTGTCCCTCAAACGCATTCAGAAACTAAGAACAATTCTTTGATGTTTTAGGTGAAAAAACCCTTTATTTAACTAATAAACTGAAAGAACTAGAAAGAGTTTCATTTGGTGTGAGCCTATATGCAATAGTCACACATCCCTGTACCTTCTACCTTAGGGTGACTGTATGCAGCAACCACTGTCACTGTAATGCATTTTCAATTAGCATATGCAGTGCTCTAAAACCGCGTTGTTGGATAGCCCATAGTTCATGAGTTATTACAACATATATGCTTGTGGGGTACATTACCCCACAAATGCATTAATTAGCATATACAAATTACATTTATGTAAAAAAACCAGCTTGCTTAGCGAGGGATACATAGTTATCACTATTACAATAGAAGATACTCTCACTAAAGCAAATGTGTACATAGACCTCCTAACTATACAGGATAACAGTGCACCACATTTGGGATACATTTGTGCCCCCCTCTACTTTTTTGATACAGAAAAAATGTTTTTCATGCTAAATCATGTTTTCCACTAATTGTATACATGTGCATAGGTAACAATGTCCTAAGACAGCATATTTGGATGGCCACTAGTTGTTGAGTTATCACAACATATGTGCTCGCGGGGTACAACATTAGCTCCCTGATGAGGATACGTGTTTCATACCAACTGTATAGCCTTCACTCTTCCATTACTCTGTGCAATATCTTTCAGTAGGAGCTAACTTTCAGCTGACTTCTCCCCACCCCCACCCTCTCATGCCAAAAATGTGCCAGTTTGAGAACAAAGGGAACATCAGAGTGAGTTTGGTGGGAAAGCTGGAGAGCCCAGAAGTTACCTGCTGTTATCGCGGTGGCTGTGCTCTCTGTCATGTCATATTTCCTATTTGCATAGCTGTGTGCGTTTGCTCTTTCATCGCTGTTGTTAGCAAGCCGTAATCAGTTCATTTTATGGCTGTCTTCAGCTAAATTCTTTGTTGGTTTTAACATGACAGAAGTTGAAAAGATTACATATTATAAATAGATAATTAATATATCAGCACAGCTTGTTGTTCTCTCTTGCTCTCCCTCTCTTCATGAGAATCAGTGTGAATGGTGATTCTCTCTCCCTTTCGCACATGGACAGTCTGAGAATTAAAATGAAGCCTGACAGCTTGATTGGAATTTCACTTAGTGTCTTTATGTTTAAAATGAGAATGCCTCTGCCATGGATAGAAAGGTCAGTGTGTGAAAATGACACCAGAGCTCAGTACGTGGGAGGGTATTCTTTAAAAAAAAAAAAAAAAGGGCAAGCAAATATGTGGGTTTTTTTATTTCAGTCTGACCCTGGTTTTGAGAGCTACCTATTTAGGTTCTTATATAGCCTTGAACACTTATAACTGATTACATTCACTAATGTTGTGAGGCAGTCTCAAAACATTTTCTAAGGTAAAGCAGCATAATACCCATTTTATAGATGGTGAACCGCGGTATGGAATGACTTGCCCAGGAAATCTGTGGCAGAGCTTAGACTTCAACGTATGTTTCCTGAGAACAGGCCACAAGTCCATCCTTTCACCCTGACTGTAAGGAAAGTAACAGACTGCAGTCTGTAACCTGGTCCCTGACCTCCCCTCTGCATCTCTAAGTGAAAGAGAACCAAACCCTGTGAATCTGGGAAAGGAAGGCACAGAAGAGGAGGGAGCATCTCTGCAGCATGCTTGCAATTCACCAGAAATATAAAGGCACCTACAGATATGAGAATGCCTGTGATGTCATCACTAAGGCCTCAGTTTTATGTTGATTATGGGTCAGGTAGTTTGGGCTCCTGTGCACTTGCCTGGATCACTTCATTGAAATAAAGGTTTCGCTTTTCTCTGCTATTAATTGATTGCTTTACGGTTGCCCTACCCTACTGGCAGCCACTTCATCTCACCTGTAGCTATGAGCATTCAGCGCTGCAGATACGGCAACTAGTACACAAAGGCCATTCAGAAGGATGATCTAATCTGAATTTTAAAAACAGAAGGAGATTTTAATAGGAAATTTCTTGTGTGAACAAGTTTTGGCTCCACTTGGAGAGTCAATATTAGGTTTATACAAAATATGCAAATACCTTGGGAATTCTAGGCATTGCATTGTGCTTCAGTTTCTCACTACTGACCAGTTTCCATTTTAAAAGGTATTATTATTTAGATAACTGTATCACTGAGAGATCAGTACGGTGCTAGGCACTTTACACATACAGTACAGGCAGTTCTAGCCCTGAAGATCTTACTGTCCAAATAGGCAAGCCAGAAAAAAGAAGACTTTCTATCCCCATTTTCCAGATGGGGAGCTGAGGCACAGAGAGATTAAGTGACTTGCCCAAGATCACATACAACATTCGCAGCAGAGCTGGAAATTCAGCCCTCATCTTTTGAATTTCAAGCTAAGGCTTTATTAACCCAAGACTATCTATCCTCTCCATTTGCTTAATCAATAGCAAGATCTGCAGATGGTGATTAAGCCAGGAATAATCTATATCCTGCACAGATCAGCTCTTCCTGAACTAGTTAGGCTGCTTTTCGAGTAGCGTACATGTCAATATGAATTTTATTTCTTCCCCATATTGGGTTTTCAGAGTGCAAGTTTGAGTGTGAGAGGATAAAGCTGATGTGTACTAAAGAGAAGACGAGAAGGGAGTTAGCCAGGGTGTTAAAAGGAAAGAGCATAAGGGTACATCTCCAGCCTGAGCCTGAATGTCTACACTGCTGTCTTTAGACCCATAGAGTGAGCCCCATGAGCATTTAGAGTTCACATGTTCAATTTTTTTCTCCCCACCACCATGAGGGCCAGAAAATCACCTTTTTCTATGAAATGAAAGGGAGAGTTGACACGCTGCTATCGCTAGCAGACTTCTGCACTGGAAAATGAAGACAATTTCTGACCATATCCTGAATCAGTGAGCAGAAACTAGGGAGGGAAATTGTGAGGCACACAGCATGGTGCAAAACCAGAGATGAGCAATGCCAGAGGAGAGGTTGAGACAGACAACACTTGCTCCCCTCCGTCCCCCCATGTTAAAAATACAAAGGGTTCAAGGAAAATATTTCCTTGAACTACCAGGGATCATAAAAAATACTTCTAATTAAAAAGCAGCGAGGAAAGATTGTGCCTGACTTTAGGAGAAAGGAAAGACATGGCAGGAATGTCATCATGCTGTGTAAGAGCCTACTTCTGGAGCAGGAACGGACTTGGGGTTCAAACACCAAACATAGTTTTTACCCCTATCCTCAGGGATAAAACCAGACCTCTGAGTCTGCGTCTTTTTTTACACGTTGGCAGCACTTGGATAGCTTGTCATGCCAATAAAGTCTAAGTTAATTCAACGAAATTGCAAGCCGAATAGAAGTCTGTGTATTTGTGTACACAGACAACCTACCAACACCCAAATGAAAAACAAAAATGTATGGCAAGGACTTAAAGTGAGGAGCACAGCTACAAAGTAGTGGAAGGAATCTAAAGACGTGGCAGATTTAATTTCTCTGCATGCGTAGCACTGAGGGGCTCAGAGTGGCCTGTCCATTCCTTCACACGTAATGGGATCCCTATTTGAGGCTGAAGTGCGCAACTTCTAGTCGTGTTTTCAGACTTATGTGGTTGAATGGTCAGAATTCGTATACAACAAATGTATTTGTTCTGCTTTTACAGCCAATTTTTGCCCCAAATTACATCCTATTCAAAACGTTTTAATTTCAACAATTCAACAATTCAACAATAGCCCAACCAGAGTGCCAACCCACTGCCAAAGACCAGGACATGGGTAGTCATGCCCAGTGGTTGGTGCAGGAGCCAGGGTCAGACCCGGAGTCAGTGGCTAGATGCCAGAACTGGAGTTGGGGTCAAAGGCTAGAACTGAATTCAAAGGCCAGGTGCCAGAGCTAAGGGTCAGAGCCAAAGTCAGGAATTGGAGCTGAAGGCCAGAGGCAGGGATCAGAGCTGGAGTCAGAAGTCTGGAGTTGGAGCAGAGGGTCAGAGGTTGGGTGTCAGAGCTGAGGGTCAACATTCGGTTCAATGGACTGAGGCAAGGCTGGAGCTAATGCATGAGCAGGGCTTGGGAACAAGCAGGCACAGAAGCTAACACCGTTTTGGGCAAATACTTTGAGCAGCAGCAAACTGCTGCTGGGCTTAGGAACAAGACTGCTAGTTTCCTCAGCCAATCAGGCAGGGCCTTCTGTCTGGCCGTCTAGCTGAGGTAGCCCAGTGTGCTCATTAGGCTGTCAGGAGAGTGAGCAGGCGCAGCTGCAGGGCCTTATCTCTGACACCCATTGATGTAGTATGCAGCAAGCTTAGACTATTATGCCACTATTCATAAAGCTCATTCTGACTTTAAAATACATAGAAACATAGTTGGCTTGATTCTCATTTACATAACTTGAAGTGGGTATTAATGCCCTTTGCACTGCCACAGACTGAATGTAAATGAAAATCAAAACCTGTAGGTTTTCCATTAGTGATAACTTTCCTAGAGACATATTTCAAGGATTCCGTTGTTTAACTACAAAGATCTTTTAGAATTCATATGCAATAATTTAGTAACATTCAAATGTAATGCTCTGGATGCAAGCACATTATAAAAATGTAAATATCCCATCTTTTTCTCTTAAAAAATATACTCCCCAGATATCATTGAACAAACTCACACACATTATACTTGGGAAACACACTCAATAAAACATGTCCAGAAAATCCCCTGAATGGAGCTAGAATTTGTTGCTCATCATTTTGGTCTCTTTTAGCCATTCTGCAGCTCTCTGATGAGTTGTAGTTTAATAACTGGGCAATGCTTTCAGTTTTAAGTTTTGATTCTTTTGATTTTAACGCAAGACAAAATAGCCCACTTGGTAGAAAGTGATTTGTTTGAAGATCACTTGGGAAATGAAGATAGTGAAAACCAATCATTTTGAATAGTTTATATTAAAATGTGAGACGAAGGAGTTTTTATGTTTCCTAAATACTTGAAAAATACTATATTGAAAAGAAGGACTTGAAAAAACCATTTTAATTGGATGGGTTTAAAAACCTCAGAATTGTTGTTTCACTTTGCATCGTAATAATGACACAAACACAGTGGTTTAAAAGTGTACTTCAAATTAATAATATTAATCAGCTGTTGCTTTATTGAAAAGGGAATTTGCCAGTCTAATTTGCAGAGACTGTTGAAACATGGAATTTCATTTCCATGGAAAATTCTAACATTTTGAAATTTCCTTTCATCCTGAATCAAAATGAAAAGTTTAAATTTCAAAATTTCACATGAAACAAAATTTTCAAAAGTTTTAGTTTGGGAAATATCAAATAACCTCTTCAAAATGTTTTGTTTTAATAAGGTCAAAATGCTTATTTTTGACTTTGAGACTAGAATAGAATAGGTTGAACTAAAGCACTTTGATCTTCTTGAAACACAGCATTCTGATAACATTTAATTGAAAATTTTGACAAAATTCGTATGTTCCTGCAAAAATTTCCTAAAATCTGCATTTTCTGAGGGAAAGATGCATTTTCCCAATGGGAAACTGTTCCATCAGAAAATTTTCTACCAGCTCTAATAATTTGGCGGGTTTTTTAATAAAAGCCTTCTCTGTTATTTTAGACTAAGATAATGATTAAAACATGGTAAACCAAAATTCCATCTCAGTTATTAGATTCAGATTACTTTTGAGCTATTCAATATGCATCGTCCTAGCATACATCAGTTTTGGTCCTGATGTTTCCCTTTGTAGTGTTTTGTGCAGCAGAGATGAAGGATGGTCTTGCAGTTAAGCTAGGATGCAAATTAACTGAGTTATTGGCTCTGTCACAGACTTCCTGTGTAACCTGGGCAAGTCATGTAACCTATGTGTGTTTCATTTCCCCATCTGGAAAATTAGGAGACTAATACTTCCTTTATCTGTTTAGATTGGAAACTCTTGGGCGCAAGGACAGTCTCCTCCTATGTGTTTATACAGTGCCTAGCATAATAGAACTCTGATCTGAGGGTCTGTCTATACTACCCGCTGGATTGGCGGGCAGTGATTGATCCAGTGGGGGTTGATTTATCGCGTTTAGTCTAGATACGATAAATCAACCCCCAAGTGCTCTCCTGTTGACTCCTGTACTCCACCGCCGTGAGAGAAGCAGGCAGAATCGATGGGGGACTGGCAGCAGTCGACTCACCACAGTGAAGACACCGTGGTGAGTACATCTAAGTGCGTCGACTTCAGCTACGTTATTCACGTAGCTGAAGTTGTGTAACTTAGATCAATCTCTCCCTCGCCCCAAGTGTAAACCAGGCCTCAGTTACAAATAATAATGAACTCCTCTAGCTGGTACATCCTATAACATATTCTACTGAGTATTGAGATGGGATTTGCTTTACTGTTCCCCCACTATAGGTCGAATTTTGGCTCAGAGTATATTTTTATAGGCAGGTTCATTAACCTCCAGAAAAAACATTGGTGTGCCAGTGTAATAAGACTAATATAGGTTTAATAAAGCAGTAATTGAATGCTAATTAAATATCAAAACAATGAAAGAAAAACACCTACCGAGGATTACACACAACGTGGAGGGATTTCCAAATTTGCTGCTAATGCAGCATAACAATTTCCTGCACTGTTAACAGAGTTGAGTGTTCTATGTTCGTTTCTGCTGTTTAGGGAGATAATAGGAAACCTTTGAATTGTCAGCCCTGTATGTAAGAGATAATTTAGTCTCATAATTATAGAAATATTAAATACATAATCACATTTGTGCACTTAATTGAGTTTGGCAAGATTGTCCTAGGAAATTAGATATCAGTTGCTAAAAATATACATTTACATGTAATAAACATAATTTCTTTACCTTGTTATATGCCAAGTGAACACCTAGAGAGCCCTTTCAAATGTATTGAGAAGGAATATAGGCATAATGCATTACAAGAGCATAATTGTATTTTTATTGCTCGTTAAATTTAGAGTTAATTACATAGCAACCAGGTTTATCCTTTATTATATTAAACCTCGATCCAGGCTCTCTAAACTTCAAAAAATAATAAAAAAGCTATTTCCAAGTACACATATAATCCTTGTTTCCTACATGTTTATTTTTTTTAAAGTGCACTCAAGGGAGGCCAAGCATTCATTATTGGGCTCTCCTTCCAGTTGTATAGAGAAGAGTTTGTATGACTCTGGTTCAGAAGGTATGAGCTTCACGAGGTGGTCAGATAGGGCCAGAGTGGGCTTTGAATCAGCACCTAAGGCCCCAAAGCTGCGATGAGTTCTATGTGAGTGCAGGGTTCAGCTGATATGAGCGTTAGGGGCTAGGCGCGTTCTGAGTGAGGTTGCTATGTCTTTTGTCTACCTTTTCCAACTGGGCTTCCATTTTCCATGTCTGACACATTTTTAACTCCACTCCATCCCTCTTCTTTTAGTGGCTAAAATTTTAGCATTCTCTCTGCAGTGGGGTGCTGCTGTTGCTGTTGGGAGAATAGTTTCTTCCATGATTGATCTGGGACTAGCTGTTAAGAAATATTAACATTTTTTGATACAGAATTAATATTTTTATCTGCATCTCTTTGTGCCCATCGCCATAGTACAAAACCCTACTTTTGCAAAGATGTTGTAGAACATCTAAACCTTTCATACAATTATGGGTTCCTATATATCTGGAAGCAACAACCTTGTAGAGCTTCTAAGATTTGGGGAAATGATGTTGCGAAAGAGCCCTGTTTTGCAGAGCTTAGATTGCTCCCTGTGGATCCTAAGAGCTCTGCAGGACTGATGCCAGAAACTCCACTTCTGTGGAGAGGATCTTCAAAAGGGAGGACCTGCAATCAGTGCAATCCTGGATGTTAGCATATGGAATCAAGGGGTTCACACTAGTATCTATGATAGAAGCTGTTTGTTTAACTAACATTCACAGGGATGGCTTTCCAAAATTGCACCTAAACCCTCTGTCATAACCTGTTTTAGGGCCTGATTCAAAGCTAAGTTGATGGGAATCTTTCCATTGACTTAAATGGTTTCTGGATCAGGCCATTATGATAGCTGGGATCTTTTCTTCACCGCTAGCCTCAGCCAGTCCAAGTATCCTAAGACCAACTGCCTCCAGGCTATAAAACATTCACATTTTCATCAGGCTCCGCCTTCCTGCTAGTTTCTTGATACTATGACATAGGTTTGGAAGCATGCACAGTCTGAAAGAGGGCATGAAACATCACTTTAAAAATCTGTATCAGCAACAGCTGAAGGAAATGTTAATGAAGAATGCTCTCAGACCCCCATGAAAAGCCAGATATGTTTCCTAATTTCCACATAGAAACAGTTTTGGCTCACTTTCAATTGAAAAATGAGGCAATCGTTTTTACAAAAACAGATTTTGTTTCCTGTGACCAATAATACAATTATTCATAAATGTGCAGTTCCACAAGGACACATTTTATAGAGAAACGTGTAAATGCTTTATTTCCAGTTTATAGTACTTTGAAGGTGTAAGGCTAGGCTAAATGCCATTTTTACAGACTCTATCAAGTTCTTGATTTCTCAGCATGACCTAATGCCCTTTTCAATCCATTTCTACTGATTTTAGCCACTCATCTAGTTGGCAAACATGTCATAAGGTCAGGGCTATGAATTCCAGTGTTTCAAATGACACCTTGCCAGATGTTCAGTGTGTGTGTGATGAATTACCAATATAAATTCTTTTAAAACGGCAAAATAAAATAATAAAATCTGCTCTAAGAGTGGAATAATGTGCAAGTGCTGAAAATTCTAAATGATGCAAAGCAAACAGAGACTTAGGAATTTAAGCTTTTGTTGGATGAGCCTCCAATGCAGACATTAATGTTATCTGATTAGGTGTGAACCGAGGTGTCACTGAAACAGAAAACAGGACACAGTTAAAAAAACAGTGAAGTTAAAGATAAGGCAACTTTGTAGCATAAGCCAGAAAATTCCATAGGATTTATTTCACCGTAGTAATTTTAATATCGCAAACTTTATAATCTTGGAAATTTAACCTTGGTGCATTTTCCTTCATCTAATACACACAGTTTCATTTTGTAAGATATGTAGGTTTTGATTATGTTCTATGGAAATAATTACATTAATGAAATTTACACAATTTACTTATTATAATTCCGGTGATGCTATTTTGTTCCTATGATCTTAACTGTCACATTTTAAAATATTAGCTAAAAATGAAAATTTGAAAGACAATGGGCTAGATTCACAAGGGGACCTAGGGATTGCAATGCCTCCTTTTAGGCACCTGGAAAACCATTGCGATTCACAAACCCTGGGCTAAGTTCTTAGGCTCCCGATACTGGAGTCAGGCACCTAAGACCAGAGGGGAGAGGAGGAGGAAGAGCGAGGCAGCCTCTGAACTGGACTGGGCACCACAGATGAGTTAGGTGGAGGAGTGCCTATCTTCCCCCTGTTTGTGGATCACACTGGGGCTTATCTATCTAGATGCCTAGAGGGAGGCAGCAGTGCACCTGCCCAGAGGCAGAAAAATAGGCCTCTACGCAAAATCATAAGTGCTGCGTGAGGTTAGGCACCTACAAGTTTGGGTGTCAGCTGAGCAGAGGTTTTGCAAATGCCACTGGCACCTAAATCAGGAATTTAGATGCCTAAAGTGGTAGTATGCGGGTAGTAATCAATCTATTGGGGATCAGTTTATTGTCTCTCATCTAGACATGATAAATCGATCCCTGCATCGACTCCTGTACTCCACCTCAGCAGGAGGAGTAAGCGGAGTTGACGAGGGAGCCGCGGCAGTTGACTTGCCGCTGTGAGGATGGCCAAGTAAGTCAAACTAAGATACTTTGACTTTAGCTACGTGAATAGCGTAGCTGAAATTGCGTATCTTAGATCGACCCCCCTGCACCCAGTGTAGACCAGCCCTTCCATTAACATCATTGGGAGCTTTTGTCTAAAAGTAGAGACTGCAGGACTAGATGATAAACTCCACTCTCACAAACACATAAAGAATAAATCCATTTTATACGTTTGAAATAACCGTAACTTGATTTTGAAACCCAAACCTTTGAAACATTTCTTCGTGCAACCAGCCAAGTGGAGTATGGGGACTACGTTTCCAGCTGGTGTAATTCACTGTAGCTCCACTGAAGTCAATGAAATGATGCCCACTAATGCCAACTGAAAATGTGGCCCTCTAGTCCCAACTCTCTGTGTTAGGAGGAGATGTGAGCAAAAAGATGGGGTTTTTGGTTTGCTGTCAATTCTGAAAACTAGGGGGAAAACCATTTTAATACACCCTCAAAATGAATTTTTTGGTGAAAAGTTTAAAAAAAATTATTTTAGGTAGAAAGAGACCCAAATCAAAAAGTGTTTGTAGATTTTAAGTATTATTTTAATCATTTTATTTTTTTTAAATAAAATTGAGGGAAACATTGAAACAAGAATAATTTTGAATTACAAAATTGAGACTTTTAAAAATAAACTATTTAAATAAAATTTGTTGACTTTTCAGATTTTTTTTTTCCCAACAAAATGTTTCGGTGCAGGGAAATCTGCATTTTTGCCTCTCTACCCTTCCCCCCAAAAAGTTTTGGCCTAATATTTTACCCAACTCTAATTAGAAGTAACCATAACTGTGGCCTTTCATTCCAATCTAGCCATGGACTTGTTTGAAAAGCCCTATTTCTTCTGCCAGCAGTTCCGGATTTTGAACTCCTCCATGGTAAGAGCCCTTATATCTTTCTTTTCTTCATGCTTCTCTATGTGCCCTTTCAGTGTCCAGAGGAATGGACTTTGGCTCAATTGTCTTTGACCATTAGGAGTAGGGTGACCAGACAGCAAGTGTGAAAAATCGGGACGGGGGTGGGGGGTAATAGGAGCCTATATAAGAAAAAGACCCAAAAATCAGGACTGCCCCTATAAAATCGGGACATCTGGTCACCCTAGTTAGGAGTAACTCTGCCTGGCCCTCCTTCTCCAGTCTCAAAACAGAAAACTACAGCAGAAGGAAGAAGAATATAAGGAAGTCACCATTTTTAAATGTCCTTTCTCATCCTGATTTCTGATTTGCTTTAACCTACAGGAAATGAGAGTATTAAATATCAGTACTAAAGGCCTTTCCATTTCACTGTATGATACTGATATGTTAACATATAATACACCAACTTTCAGGAAAAGAACCCTTTTGGAATGGTATAACAGGCAGCATTTCAAAGAGCTCATCATCTAACAATAATGAAGCACCCAAATGGAACTGTATAAATGTAGTTTGTAAGGTAACTCCCTTCTCTTCGTGTGTCAGTATAATAATGCCTGCATCTGTAATTTTCACTCCATGCATCTGAAGAAGTGAGTTTTTTACCCACAAAAGCTTATGCCTAACTAAATCTGTTAGTCTTTAAGGTGCCACCGGATTCCTTGTTGTTTTTGTGTAGAGATGTAGACACTCCTGCAACAATTTGAACCTACTGTTTATTCGCTCAGGTGGATTGGTGACCTAAGGGTATATCTGGTGTCTGAGGTCCTGAGATTAAATTCTTGGGAAACCCTGGTGGTGAATAAAAACATTGTAGAAGGGTAGACTAAGTGATAGGACTAGGACTCAGGAGACTTGCGTTCAGTCCCAGACTTCTTGTATCACCTTGGGCAAATCATTTAATCTACTTTATGCTTCAGTTTTCCATATGGAAAATGGGGATAATCCTTCCCTATTTCACTGGAGTGTTTAATGATTGTGAGGTGTTTAGATACTATGGTGATGAGAACAATATAAGTACCTAGATAGAAAAGGACTGTACAGAATCATAGGGTCAGACGATGTTGAGCTTATTTACATAGGTTTCAATCACACTGCATTGGTGAGTTGTCGCTCACCAATGTGAATAAGGGGCTCATGATCTATCTGATAAGAATCAGAGACTGAAAGGTCATTAGACCATCCCCTGGCTGGTTTGTGATTGTTCCCTGTAGCATATTCTCCATTGCTTGCTTTCATCCAGTTTATTGTAACAGTCCGTGAAACGCTTAGTGAATAACCTCTTTTCTCTGACAGACAAAATACACCAGTCTGATGTTGTGATGAAAATATATTTTCACTTGAAGCTACTTACAGATCTCACTAAATTTTAGGGCGTGTTTTTTTTGTTTTGTTTTTGTATCATGCTCCTGCACAGACATCATCTTCTACCTCAGGTCTTAACCGATGCACAATGATAACCAAAAATCAGCCGGCATAAAGGTTGGCTTCAACTTGATTATCTCTTGGCAAAACGGTGACTTGTATGGCCAGCCAGAGTTTGCACTGTGTGATTGGAGCATTCTAAAGTAAATTGTCTCCAGCTGGAAATGAGACAGTCCCTTTTAACTCCAGTATTGTAAAGTCAAGGCTCAAGAATCATCTGGGGGCAGAGAGGGGGGAGAAAGAAATAACACATTTATTGAAAAGTGATGGGGAAATGAAATTTAAAATTCAAAGCATAAATATGCAGTTTAAATGAAAGGAGACAGTGATCTATTTGGCTGCTGCTGTTGCTAGGTCAGGAAAATTATTTGCATTCTTTATTTTGCTGATGCTGTTGCACTCAAAAAGAAGGTACAACAATACCAAACTGATAAAATGCTTGGAATAAAAATTGAAAAATGTTCATGGTGACTGGACTGCTGTTGAAGAAAAAGACTTAGAGCAGAATACCAAGTGCCTTGACATGGCTTCCAGTAGAAGATAGGAGCAGTTCCCTATCCTGCTGATTCTACAAAGAACTGAGACATGGTGACATATTTTGTCCTATTTTCCTTAGTCCATGTTTCCCTTTTGCCCCATTTCAGGCAGTTTCCTAACCATATTGGCCATTAATTCAGCACCATGTGTTTATACTCAGTGTGAGAAGATCATTTTCATTTTCCCTTGTCAATTTTTTCCATATCCTCCATAGCAAAGTGGGGCAATTCACAGTCTTCTAATGCAACTCAATCTTTATTACCATGTATACGTTTAGTAGCAACAGCTGTCAGCTCACAGAGTTTCACCAGCCTGCACGCAACCATCATGCTTGAAGGACTAATCAGATGATCATTTGCACATGCCTGTATTCTGCTCTACTTTCAAAGAGCGAAACACTTGAAAAATGGAAGATGTTCTCTCAGTCCCAGGTATCCTTTGGGAAGATCTAACTATCAATACAATGAAGGCATGAGCCAACTTGTGGGTGAGGCTTTGTTATTTTTGTGGTGTCAGCATCATTATTAACCAGATGATATGGCCTATGCTTTGCTGTAACAACATTCTTGGAAGTACTTCTTCCAGAGGTGGTATTGTACCAGTGCTGACACAGCAGTTTCACTGATGTTTCACTGCTATTTTCACAAGTACCTCAGGGACTACTGGTATCATCATCATTAGTAATAGTAGAAATAATTATGACAGTAGGACGTAGGGACTAACCAAGATTGAGGCCCCACTGTACAAATGAACAGTCCCTACCCCAAAGAGCTTGCAGTCTGAATAGACAAGACAGACACAGGATAAGCAAAGGTGTATTGTTCACAAGCAGAGTAAACAATTCAATGTCAGCAAACGTCATGTTAGTGCTATGGTATTTTGGGGAGGGGGTTATCTGGGAGGTGATGAGCTAATTGGATGGACAAAGGGGAGAGGCTGGGGGGCAGATATGGAGTGAGGCTGAGGTAAAGATATTGAGAGGGAAGGGGCAGGAGGGGTTTATAGCATATAACTAATCAGCACAGGAAAGAGAATGTGCAGTCAAAACTATTTGCAGTGTAGTTGTAGCCATGCTGGTGCCAGGATACGAGAGAGACAAGGTAGGTGAGGTAATATCTTTTAGTGGATCAACTTCTGGTGGTGGAAAGAACAAACTTTTGAGCTTCACAGACACCTTCTTCAGGTCTGGGGAAGGTAAGCAAAGGGTCTAAGCCAGTGATTCTTAACCTGGGGTGCACGTACCCCCTTGGGGTGCGAGATGCCCTTTCAGGGGGTGTGAGACATGCCAGATTTTTTTAGAAAGTAAATAGTTAAAAACACAAATTAAGCACAGGCACATAAGTACAACTACTTTGTTTCATCAAACCTATATATTTATTAACATATTTTTTAAACAATTACTGTAATATACAAACAAAAAATATATCTAGGTTTAAAGAACTGACCTATTTCAATGATTTTTGATAAGGGGTAAGAGAACATATTTTGAGAAGCAAAGGGGTGCAGGCTGCAGTGAAGGTTAAGAACCACTGGTCTAAGCTAAACACTAGGTGGGCCAGATTCTTAAGCCCAAGGGGTTCACATAGGCAAAACTGTTGCAAATATCCTGTTGACAGCCTCATCTTCATTGGTACTTCTAGAAACGATATTGCAATGGTGACATTGCACTACATAATATATGTGATATTGAGTAGGAGCAGGTCTAGAGGACTTGGTGGTAAATGGTCACCTGCTGTTGTATTTTACTGCTTTTGCCATGGCTGGCACCAGAGCCAGATTTATAGAAAACTTGAATGTAGATGAAGCTATAATGACTTCGTCTTGTCCAACATAGGAATGCAAATGGGAAGATAAAGACTGGATAGTATTCTGAAGTGAACGTGAATAATTTAAAATCACTGTTCAATGGACTGAACAAAAAGAAAGTCTTTTGTTTATTACATTGTAAATCAAGTCATCGATGCAGCGGTTACATAGATGTAGTGAGATTTTTTTTTTAAAGATGATTAAGATGACTTTGTAGCAACAATGGAACTTCTTAAAGGAAAACATTGGAAGGATTCTACGTGAAATGAACTAAGCAACTCTTCACAAATAGTGTCTCAGTGAGGCTAATAAATCATGTCTTGAGTAACACGTTTATTCAGGACTGGTCTACTCTAGAAAATTAGAACCCAGCTATATTGCCCAGGTGTGTGAAAAATTGACCCCACTGAGCAACATAGTTAAGCCGATCTAAGTCCCTGTGTAGACATCACTAGATTGACAGAAGAGTTCTTCCTAGCTACTGCATCTTGGGGAGGTGGATTTACTACAGTGACAGGAGAAACCCTCCTATTGCTATAATATCAGAGTCTACACAGAAGCAGTGCCACTGTAGCATTTTAAGTGTAGACATAGCCTAAGAGTCACAGGGCCAGATCCTCGGTGCAATCAGGGTCACCCCAATGAAGCCAGCTGAGGATTTGTCCCCTACTGTTAATGAAAAGGTTCATATTTCATTTCACGCAAGGAAAGAATCATTTTAAAATATAACCAAAGGGATCTGAATGTGCACACTTCATAAATCAAACTAAAAAGCCAATTTCTCAGCTAGCTTCAAGATGGCAGTGGCTTTTGAACATATTCCAAAGTAAGTAGTCCTCCATTTTGAAGATGGATACAGCCAGTTGTGTGCCTGGTACTCAACTGCAGCAGGTGCAATCATTTGTATGCACAAATGGACACATGAAAACTGAGACTGTAAAAGAAATGTAAGATTAAATTTAATATTAAAATTTAAATGAGATGTCCTGGTAGTTAACTGAATCACTATGAAAGATGGTTAAATGTTTCTGATTTGCTTCAGCTATCAAAGTACAGGGCTAGTAAGCAAATAAAGGCTCTTTGTAATGTGACGGCTACTGAACAAAAAAGGATCACTGAGGAGGAGAACAAAAGCAGGAAGTGTACATGGATAGTGTGTAAAAAGAAACTCTTTCCAAGGAAATTCAAATGAGACTGAGCCAGATAGGTTTACATTTAGGCATGTGCTTAAATACCTTGCTGAATCGGGCCTTAATCAGGATAATATTAAGACTACTCATTAATGCAAGCTAATTCTTCCTGTTTTTTCCTCATAACCTGCAAAATGTTTTGTGCATTTCTTCGGATTTTCTTGAAGAGAAGGGCCCAAACCAAAATATCAGATCCAGATACTTTGGAGTGTTTGATAGCCAGATATGGATTCTGAAGCTGGAGTTCATCTGTAGTTAAACACTTAACTCTCCAACCTGCCCTTCTTCCCTACAGCCTTCATGCAGGTTGCTGGAGCAGCAGTTACATTAGAAGGACAAGGAGTCAAATGTTCAGCATAGAGCTTATGAGGAATATTTTCTTTTTGTCAAGAAGCTAAGAGAATCTAAATATAAAGTCAAAATGCTAGAATAGCACATCTATTTATAACAGTGTTTATGTAAATGAAAAATATCTCCATGAGTTCATATATGTCTATATCTATCTATGCTGTTCATGTACATATATACATATTATATATAATGCAGTTCATTGTTTCATTAAAAAGTGCAGTAAATAAAACTAGACATATTAGATTAATGTTCCAATTCTGTTTGATTAGGAACAACAGCCAGACCACTTGAAGCTGTGCTCATGTCAGATCTCAGAACTAAAAAGGCCTGGGCCTGCACTATACTCGAAAAGGACACCTCCATGAGACATCTGAATTGCTATAACAAATGGCGTTGATAATTCAGTAGGTGTCACGCTTTTCCCTCTAACATGGTATTGACCAACCATTCCATCGTGCTAAAGGGTTTTGAGTTGCTGGAGGTGCTGCTTTTTGGAGAAGACATAAAACTAGAAACATAGCAACTAGTGATCAGAAACGATTATATGGCATTTTTCACTAACAGAAGAGTTTTAGCTTTGAAGTTTTGATCATATTCCTATTTGAGTGATTACAGGCCTTGGGCCTGCCTACAAGTTCAGTGTGCTATGCTGTTCCTCTTCCCTCTCTGCGGTGTATTGTTTCTGAGTGCTGTTGTGTTCCATTTAAAGTGGTGGGTGAAATAACCCTTATATTTGCTTTATAACGTTATCTGGGATAAAAAGTGTTATACACATTTAAGGTATTATTATGTCATGGATTGCATTCATCCTACTTGTAGATTGGGTTTATCCTAGGTAGATAATTATATTGTCCAGGCAGCATCTGTTCTACATCACGATATTTGAACCAGCTGCCTCACTTCTGGCAAACGTAGGAGGCATGTGAAGCAAAACTCAGCTTCAGTGCTAGATGTTGTGTCTGGCACCTCATCATCAAAATGCTGACATATGAAAGACTGCTTCTATGTTCTACCACTGCAAAGAATTTCCAGGTGAAACATTTGATTTGATATAGCAGGTAATTGTCTGAATTTATAGTTGAAATACACTTACCTCCCAGGAGGATCCTTATATTCTGCTTTGTTTGAACTGTTACAGGTACATTTTTTTCAGATGATATCATCTGTTGCTTGGTGTTGTATTTACTTCCCCATCCTCATTTCTGGTATTTCTCAGCTTTTTATAATTCTGCACTAAAATGTGCTTTTGCTTAGATTCATCATAGCCTTTTTTGTTTGCTTTCTATCTGTTTATATCTTTAAACACAATTGGGTGCTTGGACTAGATAAAACAAAGTGATGATTTGTAAGTTTTCAATCAGTGTCTCATTAGGTATGTGGCATACAAATGTGTGACACAGGCCCATGGTATCCCTTTACCTGCAGAATTTCCTCACCAACAGCTAGTTATGGTGAGATTCTGTCTTGCCCATTTTGTTGTGTGAGAGCTAGATATGGAAATGTCCCCCCAGTTATCAAATATACAAGGCATGGATTTCTTTCTTTCTGATTCCTATTGCACCCATCACCATGACCTCCAGGTGTAGATTGCTACCTCCAAGCCCGCACATGCAATACTGGGGATGTTGACACAATGAGATCACTGGAAAAAAAAAGTTGTCTAGACATGATTAAATGTCCATGACAGGGTGACATAACAGTATCTAATTTAGTAGGTAATTATTTTCTATTTTGTAAGGACTCAAATAGCAAATATTTAACAAGCAGATGTCTTCATCCATTTTTGTCTTATGCTGAAGTTTATTACATTAATTACTTCATCTTAACTAGAGGAGCAATATCTTCCCCAGACCCCCTTCAGTTTAAAATGCTGATTGGTTTTCTGGAGCACGTCACTCCAAATAATTCTCTATATTAGAATCTTTCTGTGTGAGTCTGTGTTATGTAGCATATTCTGCAATAGTTATAGTTGCTGTCTTATTCATTTCATTGTTTAATATATTCACCATGCTTCTGTAGTTTAAACTGAAGGGCACCTTGCCTTGGAAACAGCCTCTGTACTCTCAGTTGAAAACTAGAATGCATGCAAACAAACATAATGTCTATGCGACAGCTTCAAAATGTGAAGCTCCGATGGCTTTTAGATAAAGAAAGGATTGACACACCCCTATCACAGTGAACCACATATCACCTTCTAATTCCATGCTCCCATTATTGTTATAGTCAATATTTATTCTGATCTTGCTGGGGTACCATTTACAATAATAATAATAATAATAATAATAGATTAATCAGATACTTTTTCAATGGGCTTCAGCAAAATGGTATTGTATATCATCAAAAGCTTTTTTATGATGAAACTGTTTATCAACTCTCTCCTAGCAGCAGAGCAGCTGATGGGAGTCCTTACTTTTCAGCTGGGGATGTCATTTCATCCAGTAAAAAGGAATGATGAAATACTGCCACTCAAACAGATATGTTAAATAAGGCTTATCTGGGTTTCTTCGTGGACACTTGCAGACATTGCACAGTACCTTAATGATTTGTGTGTAAGACTAGGTTGGAGAGGAAATTCATTTTAATGGTGCTTAGTTTTTTTCCCCTTTATTTAACCTGCAAGTCTATTTCTTTTCTAAGATAAATCAGTTGTCAAGATATATGCTGAACTAGCCCCAACTAGCAAGCAGTAGAGAGAGGCATTTTGTACACCACGAATTTCATTTCCTGAAGCTGAGGCTTCATTCCTGTGTGATGCTCGACCACACACTATACTAGTGACATTACTGTTCTCTGGACCTTCACTGGGGCATGGAGGCTGGATCACAGAATGCCACACAAGTGGCATGGTGTAACTACCCTGATTCAGGAAAGCACCTGAGTATGTGCTCAGGTTCATCCCTGCTCTGGAAAGCACCTGAGCACATACTTATGTGCTTTCCTGAACTGAGGCCATGAGGTGGTGGAAAAGATATTCTTTTGGGGGTCAGATCCTGCTCATCTTGGGGTATGTCTACACAACAAGAGCTGTGCAGGAGCTCGCTTATGTGAACTTGCTTGAATCCATCTAGTGAAGATAGAGAGGGCTAGTGAGTCACATACGTACGCTGGTCAGTGCTGGGCTTCTACTTCACACTGAAGCCTGCGCTGTGCTATCTTCACTGATGTTGTTACCTGTGCTAGCTGGATTCAAGCTAGTTCAGATAAACTAGCCCATGCACAGCTTTGAGTGTGCAGATATGTCCTTATTCATGCCAGGGGTGTCACTGGTTTCATATGGACAGCTCATATGCATTAGACAAGCAGGATCTGGCCCTGTATATCAAAGGATACTGTAACAGGGTGCTGGCTAGGAGAAACATGCCAGGGCCCTGTTAGCTCTGTTCCAGAGGAAAAAGGGTTAGTTGGGCTGGCTGAGGGACCACGCCCTAATTACCAGAGGGGATCCACCTGCAGGCCTGGGTAGCCAGTCTGCCCTATAAAGCTGGCTAAGACACAGGTGGGGGCGGGGGAGACAGGAAAGGGAGGAGTGTGGACTCTAGATCCCTGTTGGATGGGAAGCTAGTAGTCTCCAAGAGTGTTGGTCTCTGTAAATACTTGTAAATAGTAGGTGGTGGGAACAGACACAAACAATAAAAGGACACGGGTGTGGCACCTCGGTTGGTCTCTGGGTGTTTTTAGGGCCTAGGCCAGTGAGGGCCAGGTTACAGATGCATTTTAATTCCTGCTGTACAATGAAAATCACCTTATGCCCCTGGCCATTTGAGACATTTGGCTATAATTCCACAATGTTGATTTTAAAATAAAAAGCTCCCTGGCCATCTTTAAGATGAAAGCTATTTTTATTTGTAGGAGAATCCAAAACAAGGTTCTTTCTTTTTACTCTAATTACTCTAGAATCAATTTATAAAAAACAACAACACCTGATTAACACTCTAAGCAATCCATTTTATGGTTAGAAAAGTGTGTGGATGCACATCATGCACACAGGCAGCATTGTGGTTCAGCATGCTAGATTCCTGCCTATAGATTAGATTTCTCTACAAGAACATAGTTTGTTTTTTTTCCCTAGGCTTTGTTAAGGAGTATTTATTGTTCTTCTGGAGAAAAAAGAGGAACATAAAAAGTGGATTCTGGGCAAACCCCAGTATCGTTAAACTAATGCCACTGTGCATTACAATGAAATGCTGTACTTGAGAACGTATGTGACATTCCGTATCCAGCAAATTCATTGTTATTACTGTACATTGAATGTCAAATGAAGTCATAATGGTGGTATAGTGAAGGTAAAATATTAACCAGGATTCAAAGGACTCAGTCCTATTGAGAACTCACACCAGCTATTAGGGGAATAGATGACGCTTTCAGAGCTCCACTGACAGAGTTTTCTAGCACTACTGTAGCCTACTTATAAATACAAATGGCCCAGGAATAAGACTCTGATTCAGAGCTCATTGAAGTCAATAGGAGTTTTTCCTTTAAATTCAGTGGGCTCTGGATCATGCCCTAAGGGAAGAGAGGGAAGGAAGGAAGGAAACAATATTAGGAGAGAAATCAGTTCAGAAAAACTCTGCATTACACTTTTCTTGAGTATTTTTATAACAGATTTCTGGATGAATTTAGCACTGTAAACAAACAAACACACATAACTGGAACTGCCAGAAAAGGCAGGATAATGTAAAAACATCCCTCACAAAATGGGATTTGTTCAATATGTTCCACCGTCATTAAAACACAATCTTTGGAAGCCTTGTCTTAAGAAGAGAGTGACTCATAAAATTGGTAATGGTTAGGCGCCAAGGTACAGGAGGCTTATACCTGTGGAAATATTCCACCGGAGAGACTTACACAGCAATGGGGGAGGAGTACCCTATGTATAAGCTACCCACCCTGGACTGTGGAAGCAGGGGCGGCTCCAGGCCCCAGCACGCCAAGCGCGTGCTTGGGGCGGCATGCCGTGGGGGGAACTCTGCCGGTTGCCGGGAGGGCGGCAGGCGGCTCCGGTGGACCTTCCGCAGATCCGTGGGACCAGCGGACCCTCCGCAGGCACGTCTGCAGGAGGTCCACCGGAGTCGCGGGACCGGCGACTGGCAGAGCGTGCCGCCGTGCTTGGGGCAGCGAAATTGCTAGAGCTGCCCCTGTGTGGAAGCCATTATCTCCAGGAGTGGAACAGCTTATGATAAAGCTTTTTTCCTTTTTGCCGAGAAGTGCTACCAGTAGGTGTTCCAGATGATTTAGAGCTTTTTGCTAGAAGTGCATTTTATCATAAAGTGGAGTGGGAAATTGTCCAGATTGCAACAGAATGATTTGTTTTTCTCAAGAAAATGGATTACTTCATAGGTTCTGTATGAAAGAATATATTCAAAGGCTAAACAATCCCAAATAGGATTTTCCCTTTCTTTGATTCTCTGCTGGCTTTGTTTTAGATTCTCTTTGAATTTCTCTCTTTTTTTTCTTTTTGTATTCTGCATTTCTCCAGTGCTGTTTCACTCTCTTTTTTCCTTTGTTTTTTGGTTCAGCCTCTGACTTGATTTCACCTTTCTTTCCTCCATTTTCTCACACTTTTTTCCTTCTGGTATGTACCTTTCTGTTTGTGAACTAGTTCCTTCCCCCGAGAACCTTGCATCATGTCTGCAGGCTCTCAACACCTCCTTCTCATAAGAAATTAAGATTAGCAATAAAAGAGAGTGGCATAAATTAAGCAGCTCAGTATGAACTGATGCATCTGTGGTTTGGCGGGTAACGGTCAAGCACCAAGTCATCAATACACTTTAAAAGATTCTCATGCAGTTTTCCTCAGCTTGCTATTTCAGGAGGAGACCAAGCCTTGAAAGACAGATAGGCATTAGACTGCAATTTTTCTCACAATAATGGACACACTTTCTCCAACCTCCATTTGCCTCAATTCTGAAATGAAAGGGGCAGAATTTGCCCTCACTGAAATCAGTATCAATCTGGAGTGGCTCCACTGACTTCATCAAAATTATTCCAGCTTTACACTGATGAAACTGAACACAGTTTGGCCTGAAATTTGGAAGGGAGTAGATTGTGCAAGACAGAGTGCACTTTTCAAGGATAGAAAAGTGATTGTACGCTGCCAAGAAATTCCCTTTTTTATTGATTCACTAAGCCCACTCCACAGGTTAAGGATTTTTTTTTTCTTTAGACTCTAAACCTAATCTGAGTCTAATGACCTGAAGCTTGAGCCTATCTTTTAAAGATCATTGAAAGGAGCCTAATCAGCAGTTTCAAAGTCCTGTGAACCGCTTACAGAACTTCCAGTAATAACCCATGGCAAGGAAGTGCTTTGTAGCTTTGCCCACAGGTAGGAGAAGGCACCTGCATATCTTGTTATATCTTCATTCATCCAAATGGCACACACTGGTTTTGCATGCATGCACCTATAGAGAGAGAATATACAGGGGGTGAAACTGCAACCTCACTGAAGTCAGTGGGGCCCAAGATTTTCCCCAGAGAGGTTAAAAACACTGGAATGAAGAAACCACACTGGCAGGTCTCATCTTGGCTACACTTGAGAGTTGCAGCGCTGGTGGAGGCTTTCCAGCGCTGCAACTTAGTAACTGTCCACACCTGCAAGGCACATCCAGTGCTGCAACTCCCTGGCTGCAGCGCTGGCTGAACACCTGGTCTGCTTGGGGAATAACGAGTGCAGCGCTGGTGATGCAGCACAGCTCATCAGGTGTGGCCACACACCAGTGCTGTTATTGGCCTCCAGGGTATTAGGAGATATCCCAGAATGCTTTTAACTAAATTACTCTCTTCGTTTTGTTATGCAGCCTCTCTTTGTTTTGTTGTGAACTTGGGGCTCCAGGAGCTGCTTATCTAAAAAACAAACACAGCTCCTGTTTGCTGTGATCAATCTGTAACTGACTGTGAACATTCAAATGAGATATCCCCCTGCCTTTCTCATTCACAGGGGTTGAGTGTTTGCTTGACGAGAGAAACGGGGGGGAGAGGGGGGGAGAAAGGGAGTCCGTGCTGCTTATCTGGTCTGCAGGCTGTTTGCAGTTAAGACTAAGGGGTCGGGAACATTTTCTGATTTTGCAATGCAGGGAGCTGACGCACAGTGTCGGCTTCAAAAATCCACTCTCTCTCTCTCTCCCCCGCTCCCTGTCACACTACACCCCACCCCCCTCTTTTGAAAAGCACATTGCTGCCACTTGAACGCTGGGATAGCTGCCCATAATGCATCACTCCCAACAGCGCTGCAAATGCTGCAAATGTGGCCACACACCAGCGCTGGTAGCTGTGAGTGTGGCCACACACCAGCGCTTTCCCTACACAGCTGTACGACCAGCACTGTAACTCCCAGCGCTGCAATTCTCAAGTGTAGCCAAGCTAATTTCATATTTCAGGTTGTGACTGTTGTCTCGATGTCAGGTGTTGTCTTTCAGTATTCAGCAGGCTTGCCATAAGGAAACAGCGCAGTGGTCCATCTTGCCTGGAATCCTGTCCTCACCCCGGGCTATATTCAGCCATTGCAGAGAAAGATTAAAACACCATATACTGTTCCTAGAAAATTAGGCAATATTACACTATGGTGGTGAAAGGTCAGGATTATACTTCAATCAAGAGATGTGGAGTGTGCAAAAATGTGGCTGCAAATTGCAGTGTTACATGCAAAATAATATGTTCAAAATAATACCCCCATGTTAAATTCAGCTGTTGCCTCACATCTACCCAGTCTGCTGTGAGTAAGCCAAGAATCCCTCATTTATGTCTTCCAGTGCCCATACCAGCCTTAAGCAGGATTTATAGACCAGGTACAATACATTTCAGACTGGCAAGATACCATACATCACACCCACAATTACATTACAGTTGAAAGTCATAGCCCCACAAAGAGATTGGGCCAAATGGGAGCTACACCAGGAATGAATTTGGACATAGACACACAAAACTCTCCAGACAAAATCTAACTGGAGGTGTATTAAAAAGCAGCAGAGCTTTCAGGCTTCTTACTGTAGCTGGGATAAAAGTATGAACTTTAGAATACAAGGGGGAGAGGACTCTTACCGCCTATTGTTACTGCCACAAAACCAGGAGCTTGGAAAATCTATACATCCTGAATCATCAGCCTGAAAGAATAACATTTCTCAATATATGCCACAGGTAGTGATTTTGTCACAAGATAAGTAGGGTCTGACACGGTCAGAACGTGCTTGGACAGGAGACTGCCAAGAAAAAAATCAGTTGCTTCAGGGAGCAGTGTTGATTATTTCACTCTAGAGCAAGGACCTAATGCCAGAGTCTCCACTCAGGCATAAGGACTTTGGGGACAAGTCCTAACTGACCGTCTGCATTAGTGCTGAACAACCTCCCAGTATGTTTTTAGAGACTCTATGCTGCTGGAAGTGCCTGGAAAACTCCTATTGACTTCAAAGGGATTAGAATTTTACCCACCATCTTTGGAGTGAAATGTGAACTCAGGATCCTGAGCATTTATGGTGGGCCAGGCACTTTTTAGCTGTGTTAGCCTTTATGTCTTGCTTAAACTCCGGTAACCTGCCTAAGTAGTAATAGTACTTAGGGATCTTCTATAGAAATATTCATCCATAATTAAGGCATTTTTACAGAGGAGAGTAAGTATCATTATTCCCATTTTACAGACTGAAAAACCAGGCACAGAGAGGTGATGTGACTTGCCAAGGGCACACAGAAGGTCACTGGCAGAGCCAGAAATAGAATCCAGGTCTCCTGAATTGTAGCTCAGTGACCTAACCAGTGGGCAACAATGCCACCCTTTTGCCTGTTGTTTCAGCTGAGTAAATTAGTTTTGACATACTGTTCTGAACTGCTGGGTAGTGCTGCTCTGTCAGTGAGCACTTTTAAATGGCTGATATAGCCCCCTAATATAGCTCTGCATTCCAGAGGTGGGTGAAGTGATTCCTGGATGTAGCATCTCTCTGAGCATTTTTAATGCACCCATCTCTTTAGTAGCTAAGCATTATGTACATAATTAAGATGCACCCTAGAGGTGTCAAGATCCTGATCTCCCATGGTAGGACGTTCCACAACAAAAGGCCTGATGCCAAGAAAACCTAGCTGCCTGCTTCAGAATCAGGAATAATATATCCCCATGGATCACAACTGGGTTGTGGTGAGAGAGTGGCTCTCCCAGATGGCTCGGTCCCAGGCCAGTGAGGACTTTAAGGATTAGCACTAGAACTTGGAAGCACATTGGAAACTGGGTGAGGGGGCCACAAAATGGAGTTGCACACTCAGCTTAGACTAATAGAGAGTCACTCCTTTGTAATAATGGCCAGAGAATTCTAAGTTGATGTAACACCTTTTTCCAGCTTCTTGGCCCCTCACCCAGTTCCCAATCTGCTTCCAAGTGTGTAGCAAGGAACTGTGCAATTTGGATCAACTAGGGGTTCTCATTTATCTGTCAGAGTCATTCCCAGCTAGACTGCAATAGAGCTAGGGTGACCAGACAGCAAGTGTGAAAAATCTGGACAGGGGGTGGGGGTGGAGGGGCAATAGGATCCTATATAAGAGAAAGACCCTAAAATCGGGACAGTCCCTATAAAATCGGAACATCTGGTCACCCTAAGTATAGCAGTCCAGACAGGAGGCAGTGAAGGTCCAAATGAACAAAAGAAAAGTTTTCTACTCATATCTATGTATGCTCTCAATTTGTTTTGGTGCCCGTCACCATGGTATCTAGGCACCGTCTAGCTAGCTGAAGAAAGAAAAAGATATTTTTGGCTGCTATTCAGGTTTCTACAAGTTTCAGTTTGTCAAGGTGGTCCATGAGATTGTTCACCACCTTGACAAATGTGTTGAGCGCTTTGAGATCTTTGGATGGAAAATGCAAAATAACTGCCAGTTATTGTTTCCTAATTGTCTGAGAAACGGGCATGGGTTTAAAATGGTCAATTTACTATGGTGTCCAGGTCAAAGGGCAAATTTGAGACTTACTCCAAATCGATAGGAAACTTATTTTCAAATAACTTTATCTACTGAAAGTCTAGCAGGGCCTGTTCAGTGTTCAGAAACCCACAGATTACGGTATATGTGTGTATATGTACATACAAAAATGCCTCTAAAGCTATGAACCATAGAATAGAAAGCAAAATGCAGTTTCAAAGGAGACTCTGTAGAATAATGGTTTCTATTAGTGAAATGACACATAGTTTTACAAAGCCAAAGAAGGTCAAAAGAAGAGAGAATTGTTTAATGTCACTGCACGATGGTTAGTATTTTGGTGTAGTTTCCATATGTCTGTCATCTGCAACACCGCTGTCTGGCAGCACAATAAACTTGACCAGTGACCGCAGTATGTTTTTCAAAACACAACATAGGAGCCCAGGAGACCAGAGATTTTAGGTTAAAGATTAAAACCAATGTGGGCCAGTCATGTGTAAGGAGGTTGATGCTAGACTCTCCCTTGCAGTAACCCTAGCCTCCCTTAGGTTCAGAAAGACTCCTTTAGACCTACTTACCACCACTCTATCTCGCGGCAAGGGAGTCTAAGCTAGTGCAATTAACTTTCTGGGGAGCTGGCAGAGCATGTCACTGTAAACCAGCTCCCATGTTATTTTAAGTCGCTTGCCAACAAGCTGGAAAAAGGTGTTACATCAACTTAGAATTCTCTGGCCATTATTACAAAGGAGTGAGTCTCTATTAGTCTAAGATGAGTGTGCAACTCCATTTTGCGACCCTCTTGGTGACATCCAATTTTTTTTGCACATACCAGATTCCATCAAAATGAATTGTATTTGTTATAAGAATTTTGGATGTGGGGCCAGCTATATATTTTGGATAACATGCTGAATTTGGGGGCTGGGAAATAGGAGTTTGCTTGTGTCTCCAGTTGTTTCTAGTTCACAAATGAAATGTGTATCAAAGGTGTAACATTTAGGTTATAATCAGCAACAGAGATTTGTCTGACAAAAACAACTGGCACTTTATATAGGCAAAAATGGTTGCTAATTCAGGACATGGGTCCGATTTTTTGACGGCTTGGAATACGAGACACATACCCTGTAATCCTCCTCAGCAATATAGCCTTGTTTAGAAAGCTCTGCAACTGGTCATTCAGATTGTGAGATTTTATGAATTAGCTCACAGTGGTCTGCCAGTGCAATTACATAGTGTATATTTACCTGTAAGCAGCCCTGACACAACATGATTGTAGTTCAGATTAAAAGCTTGCAGAATGCTTGCAAGGGCAGAAATGTCATAACCGCTCTGTGGTACAGTGAAGTCAGGGGTGCTTTGAAATGAATCATTGATTTGAAAAGAAGTTTCTACCATGTGCTTTTAAATTAGTCATTGATTTAAAAAAAAACAGTTTTGTTTTACATGTTTGTTGTATAGAGGATTGGGGAAAAGAAAAGCTTCCATGTAGGTTTGAGAATATTCAGCAGAAACCTGATATGTTAGGTGGCAGTATGGTCTGAAGGCATGAGCATAGCTGAAGAGTCAAGGAGTCTTGTGTCTTATCTTACCTCTCATGCTGCTTTGCAGTTTTGATCTAGGGCCATTCAGGGGCCATGGTGATGGGGGCATATAAGAAGAGAGGCTATGTCTGGAGTTGGGGATGTGCTTCCCAGCGGGAGTGGACATACTTTCATTAGCTCTTATTGAGCTAGCTCATTAAAAATGGTAGTGTAGCTATGATAGCATGGGCAGTGGCACACGTTACCTGCCCCGTTTTCAAACCCACCGAAACCCTATGTGTACATCATAGGGCAGCTAGCCTATGCTGCCACTCACCACTGCCCAGGGTACTATGGTTACACTACCACTTTTAGCATGTTTGCTCAATCATACCCAGCGTGAGTATTCTACTTGAGCTGGGACTCACACCCTTAGCTCCAAGTGTAGACACAGCCTTGGATAGCTTCTGCCTCAGTGTCCTCATCTGTAAAGTGGGAATAATTGTGCTTATCTCACTCACAGGAAGGTTGTGATTGTAATCATTTATGCTTATGTTTATGCATCATTTTGAACATGTGAAATATTATGTAAATGCTACGCAGCAGTAAATCCTAAATTCCTTACTAAGGCAAAACTCCCACTGACTTCAGTGGCGGGTCTGTTTAAGTAAGGAATGCAGAATCAGACCTTTAATATTTACCTTTAACATCGTCCTCAAGATTACAGGCAAAAACCCACTAACCTCCTCCAGCTGTTCATCTCTTAGAGTTTGCTTTCTGTTGCCCTTGGTTTGGTGAGTGATACTGTGTGGAAATATTTTACCCTGTTTCTTGTAGTGTGTACTTTTCTAAAATATAAAAAGGCACCTACTTTTTGCACTCCATGAGAAATCTATGAATTTGGGCATTTTGGCCAGTCCGACAGTTGGTTTTTGGTGGAAACGTTTGTTATTTCACAGCCCTGAAAAGTTTTTTCCCTATTTGGAATTCATCTGCTTTGTGCTTTCCATATCCTGAGTGAGACTCAGCACTGTGGCAATTACAAGGAGCTTTCAGAGACAGATACATTAAGAATGAATTACTAGCAGGCAGCAGATAATAAGAACTGTGTAATTCGTTAATTTGAGGTGGACAGGCATAAGAATCTCATTGGGACCTACTTTGGCCATTATTGATGTAAAGTGATCAATGACTCACCACTGGCTAATTCTATTTCTAGACCATGAAAGCAATCACACAGTGATAAAGCCCTTCCACCAATGGGGTCTGTCGGACCTACTGTTTACAAGCAGAATTGCTCAGAGTTAATCACACTAACTGAAATCAGTACAGGCAGAATGACTGTCAGTGTGTTGACCTGCAATTAAACTTCAATGGGTGCTGCACATGCTGTCGGTGGTATCCTCAGAGATTTGCCTGTGCTTGGCTAAGATTTGTCTCAGGCTAGAAGCAGGGCCGGCTCTACAATTTTTGCCGCCCCAAGCAGCGCGCCCAATTGCTGCCGCGTTCAGCGGGGGCAGTCCGTGCGCCCTTAGGGCGGCAGGCGCGTTTCTGCGGTGGCGGCAATTCGGTGGCAGCTTCTGTCTTCAGCTGGAAGACAGAAGCTGCGCCGCCGTGCACAGCTGGACATAGAAGCTGCTGCCAAATTGCCACTGCCACGGAAACACGCGTGCCGCCCTAACAGCACACGGACTGCCCCTGCCGTCCGTGGCGGCAATTTGGCACGCTGCTTGGGGGAAAATACACCCGGACTGCCGCCCCTTGCAGGTTGCCGCCCCAAGGTGCCTGGAGCCGGCCCTGGCTAGAAGGCTATGGCAGTATGGAGAGAAGGCCAGATTTAAAACACATGCACACACAAGGAAATGTGCAAAAAATTGAAATGACAAAGTTGTTGAGTTAATACTCTCTGGGTTGTCACCCAAGGAGTAACTCTACACTTGACTGGCTGCTGCTGAAAATTCACAGGTGTTGTAAATGCCCCATAATGCAACTAACAGTTTGGCTTTCACCACAAAAAATGCAAAACATCTCCCTTTTAGAGCCCATCTGTGGGACATGGACAGGCATATCAGGGAGTTAATATTCTGAAGATTCTTTCTAGCTATGAAAGGGGGGAACATAAAGCTGCTGTGCGAAATGTGTGTGTTTGCTGTCAATAGTTATCATGTGGGCTGAATGCCCTGCCATGGAGAAAATCAAACCCAGCCAATACAGATACAGTAGCTGGTGATGTGCTGCATGCCAAATGCATGGCAGGACATGTTTTGAATGTATGGTGTTTCGAAATAATATGCCAGTTCTGCACAGATACTGTAGGTAACAGGCGCAACACTACTCCCAGCCCCATTACAGAGGCATGAAAAACAGTCAAAAAGGGACAAAAATACTTGCAAATTTACCATCTCAGGCACAAATTCTCTACCCCTGGAGCTGCAATAAATTACACCATCTGATCACCTGGCCTCTCATTTACTCTCTCACCTTTGCCGAAGATGGTGATTATAAGGAGAAAACTTCAGATACTTTGACCCACCCATGGGCGGGGCGTATCGTAGGCTGGGGAAGGCTATGCCTGCCCTGCGTGGCCCCTGTGAGGCCCTCTCCTGTTTGCTGCTAGTTGGCAGGCAGCTCCTCTTAGGGCTGGGGCGGCCGTCCTGTGACTGGACTTGGGGTGGTTGGGATTGCCTGGTCCTGGTGCTGGGGCCACAGCGCCCAGTGCTCCCGGGCTGGGGGGCATGCGCCACCCACCTGGTGCTGTGCAGCTGGAGGTGCTTGGGCAGCCTGGGGCTGGGGGGGGGCCTCTGGGCTTCAGGAGGGGCAGGGCCTCAGGAAGAAGGGGTGGGTTGGGCCGGGCGACGGGCTAGACTCCCCAAACCCATGGTTCACCCACTGCCCATGGACTCACCCACAACAAAATAAAATAAAATAAAATTGACTTGCCATGGATGCAATGACTCAGTGGGTTGAATTTCATAAAGCTTCTCTTTGCCATTCCCTGGCAAATACCATGATCCATCAGAGATTTGTCCTTAGTTTCTCTTTTCAAGTAGCTACTCTCTATAAAAGACGCAGCTATGAATTATGGTTCAGGGGGTGTGTGAGTGTCAAGGGTCTTTACTGCAATCTCATCTGGTCTTATCCTTTGTAGTAGGTTGGGAGCCCATTTTGGTCTGGTCTGAACAAGGTTTTAGCATCTTGAGCCTGGGTCAGCGGGTTCCTGAAATACTGAACTGGGGAAATATTAGTCTCAAAATTAAATTATAAATAAGTAAATAAAGCACTGCCCCCCCCCCGCCAAACTCCAGGGTTGAAGATAGGTGGCAAGATGAATAGGGCTGCATTGGAGACAGTTTCTCAGCAAGCCCAGAAGATTATTTTCGCAGCAGGATTTTGAACGGACCTCAGGAGAGTGAAATGTGTGTCAGGGAGGCCAATGAGGAAGAGGTTGCAGTAATTAAGACAGGAGGATAATAAGGGCCTGGATAAGAGTTTCTGCGGTAAGGTCACAGAGAAAAGGCAGGATCTGGGACATGAGTGGGGAAATCTTGGCCCCACTGGAGTCATTGGTAATTTTGTCCCAGATTATCATGGCTCTAACCTTGAAACCAATTGCAGTTTTGGATTTCATCCATGGCATACAGGAGTCCTGAGACTGGTGAGTCAGGATGACATCTAGTCAGGTCCTCACCCACCCAGCATCCCTCTCATCTAATGGGTGTAAAACCAGATAAGATCGACCCCCACCTTCCTGCAGGCAAAGACCTGCTATGTCTGTCGAAAACAGTTTCCTTTATACCGGGCTTTTTTCAACTCTTAATGTGTATCCAGCCCCATGACAGATGTGACCCTACCCCCATGCTCCTGCCCCAGGATGTTGTGTGTGGCAGTTCCATCCAATCAGCAGTTTGCTTTCTCTTACCATCAAAGAGGCAGGCGAGTGCCATCCCATCCATCAACAATAAGTGATCAGTAATATCCTGAATCCAAGCTGAAACACAGCTCCCCTGTGCCTTACGTTAATCAAACTACATGGCGTGTTTGGAAGGATTCGTTATTTGTTGAATGAAAAGATATTTTGGATAATAAATCATTCCGGCTCCTGCAAGCATCACACACACAGTTTTATTTTAAGGATGGTTAGCCAGCTCTATCCACTGCTGAATAAACAACGTGTCTGTCTGTAAACAGTACCTAGGATTTCCCCCCTCTGTAATAACAGCATAAATATTACAGGTGGAAGTTTCCATGTTCCATGAAAATGACTCCTGAATGTGATTTTCCACCAGAAAATGGAAAACATAATAAAAACAAGGATTTTTCTAAACATAGCCTTACCTCTGGGCACGTGGGCGCTGTTGAAACACCATTGTTTTTAGCTCTAGCGTTGATACAATTTCACAGATTACTAAAAGTTAAAGGGACAGATGAGCGAAAAACTTGTGCTATGAGCTCCAATGAACTTTGTGGCTCATGCCTATCTGTGCAAGAGGCCTGGAACTGAACACAAATCTGAATTGACCTGAAATTGGGGAAAATCTAAATCCACATCTGGACTCTGCAGCTGGAGCCCTAAATTTTCAAGAATTTGTTTCTCCCCAAGGCCAAAGAAAGAAACTGTGATGTTTGGTTTAGTGATTAGAACACATGGACTAGAAGTCAGAAATCCAGGGTTCTCTTCCTCCTCTAGTCGCTTGCTTTGTGATGTGGATTATGTAGGACATGTCATTTAACCTCTCTGCACTTCAGTTTCCCCATCTCTACAACGGGAGATAATAATAATAGTATTTTCCTATCTTTCAGAAGTGCTCTGAGCAGGGCTTTGGAGCAGAGCCTGGAGCTGGAACTGCAGGTTTTTGCCTGGAACTGGAGCAGAGCCGAAGCACAGCTCCAAAGCCCTGGTTCTGAAGCTTAAAGGGGAAAATTTAAAAATCAAAGTTCCATCTGACTTATTTTTGTTGTGTTGTTGGAAGCTCCTGAGATCACTGTGAGCCAAAATGATTAAAGAAAAATACTATTCCCTAATGTTGCAGTTTGCTTACTTTGTAGATTGACCACTCCTTAGTGTACAGACAATTTCAGTTTTTCCTCTGTACAGTGAATCAGTTAGGCACTGGGCCTCCAATGAGCTCATTGCGGGGGCCTTAGTTCCCCTGACTTTTCGTGGGTCTGTCACACAGTACAGGTGGACTGAAATACTTAAAAGTGCATAATAAAAATCACAGATGTTGGCAGAAGGACTCAGTAGCAGATGTAGGCAGAAAGACTCAGTAGCAGATGTAGTACCTGCAACTCATAGACTACGTCTACACTACCCGCCGTATCGGCGGGTAGCGATCGATTTTTCAGGGATCGATATATCGCGTCTCATCTAGACGCGATATATCGATCCCCGAATGTGCTTCTATCGATTCCGGAACTCCACCGCCATGAACGGCGGTGGCGGCGTCGACATGGAGAGCCCCGGACATCGATCCCGCGCCGTGAGGACAGGTAAGTTATCGATATAAGATACTTCGACTTCAGCTACGTTATTCACGTAGCTGAAGTTGCGTATCTTATATCGATTTTTCCCCTTAGTGTAGACCAGCCCATAGAATCATAGGACTGAAAAGGACTTCAAGAGGTCATCTAGTCGAGTCCCCTGCACTCATGACAGGACTAAGTATTATCTAGACCATCCCTGACAGGTGTTTGTCTAACATGCTCTTGAAAATCTCCAATGATGGAAATTCCACAACCTCCCTAGGCAATTTGTTCCAGTGCTTAATCACCCTGACAGTTAGGAAGTTTTTCCTAATGTCCAACCTAAACCCCCCTTGCTGCAATTTAAGCCCATTGGTTCTTGTTATATCCTCAGAGGTTGAGAAGAACAATTCTTCTCCCTCCTCCTTGTATCAAGCTTTTAGGTACTTAAAAACTACTTTAACTCACTTTTCTAAAATGGCTAAATTTCAGGGTGTCCTTTTAAATGATTCCTATTCATAAAGGAGTTTGAGATCCTAGGGTGAAAGTTTCTATATGTTCTGGTAAAATGGGGATAATAAAATTTACTTTCCTTTGCAAAGTGCTTTGAGATCTATGGATGAGAAGTGCTACACAGAAGATTATTAATGGTCATTTACTGTCTCACTAGCATTTATGGCCTCAGCTTGGCTTCCATTTGTCCCACAGTCTACTGGGGATTTCTGGCCTTTTTAAAGTCTCAGAATCTTCCATTCATTTCAGCTGGGCACATCCCTTCACCTCTCTGTGTCTGTCTTGTAAGCTCTGTCCCAAAGTGTCTCTTATTGTGTGTATTTACATAACCTAGCACAATGGGGCTCTGTAGCAGGGTGAACCCCTGCTCCGGCCCTGAAGGGGTTAAAAACAGCCCTGGGAAGGGGCCAAGGCTTGAGAAAGCAGCTTTTAAGCTGGGCTGATTGGGAAGTGGCTGCAGCTGGGCCACGCCCCAATCAGGCCCAGCTGGCCCCTATAAGAGGCTATGAGCCAGAAGCCCAAAAGGACAGTCTTCCTCTGCCTGAAGAGGGAGATGGGCCTGGCTGCAGGGAGCTAGACCGGGTACCTAAGTGGAGCAGGGCTGGGGAAAGGCTGAGGAGCTGGGGAGCTCCAGCCTGGAAAGCCCCCAGGCTGAAGCCTAGTATTGGGCTAACAGGTACTGGGGCAAAGGGCAACCCAGGGGTAGGCCAAGGCAGCAGGTCCAAACCCTCCTTGCCAGTGATGAGTAGGCTGATACTGCAGTCTGCCCCAGGGTGTGGGGCTAGACAATGACTGGCAGTAGCCATATACTGAGGCAAGGTGGGGATAGAGGGTGGGGGTTCCCTGAGAGGGGAGACCCTGAGAGAAAGGGGTTACTGCTGGGGGGGCAGCACCCCATGTACAAGGGCACCAGGGTCCAGGGAGGGACTCAGGGCCAGGGAACAGGTGGATCACTGGCCTGCAGAGGGCGCTCCGTGCTGGAAACCGAGCTAATTCTCCAGGATCACCAGCAGGAGGTGCCGCAGGGGTGAGCCGGCCCGTTTACAGGCTCTGATTTGAGTTTCGATCTCTGAGGGCTACTATGATATTATTAATAATAAATATAATTATTCTTCTTTAAAAGTAGTTGGGTGCGGGGTTTTAGGAGGGGAGGGGGACAGGATGTAAGGGAAAAGGGTACAGATGTAGGGCCAGATAGGCAGCAGACAAATTATGTACTCCATAGAACACCAGCTGAAGATCTAACTCAAACTAAAGATGTAAAGTTCTTGGGCTCAGACCCTCAAAGGTATTTAGGCACTTTCTTCCCATTGAAATCAGGTGTCTAAATGCCGTTGAGTATCTGGGCCTTAGTCTCTTTAGAAGAATGTTGAAGAAAGTTAGCAATGTTTTATAGATTGTTTTGGGAAGCATCTGTGTATCATGTGGAACAACCATAATTCCCCCCGGAAGTCTCTATGCCATGAGGTACAGGTAACATCTCTTTTGGTAAGAAGACATGCCAAGAAAGCTGGTGTGCTCATTGATGAAACGACTAGGATATGTTTTGGTGCTTCATACTAAAGAAGACAGATCTCAAGAGACAACTGGCTGCTAGACTAACTTGCTACAGACACATGATTTTCACATTTTCTGCAGAATGAATTAAATGATCCACATCGAACATCAACAATGCGAGTAACTCAATCTACATTTTAAAGAGCCAGTTGAAGACCACACTTCCTCTAGCTTTAGGCACTGATGACTGATATCAAGACTTTGTAAACAAACTAGAAGAGATAGCACAGCCCTGCATGTCTTCAATCACCTGCCATCCCTACCCCCCACCTTTTCTGACCAGGATAATCTTCATTCTCACTGAAGAGAAGAAAAACAACCTCTACATTTCAGATGAGGTGAATTGTTTTAGGCTACTTTCTGAGACTCATGCAGATGAGTTAGATATGGGACTCAGCCACAGCATTTGGATACAGATTTGGATCTAGATGTGAATTTAAAAGGCCCAAAGGTTTGAGGATATTTGCATTTGGGCGTTAGTTTGTCTTATAATAGAGGTCCAATTCAGGATAATGATACTCCAGCCCTGTTCAGGGCAGCACACAAACACATACTTAAGTGCTGTCTGTAACAGAGCTCTTTTCCTGAGCTGGGGCCAGAGATAAGTGCTAACTGTAAAATTCTGATGTCAAACCTGCTGCTTCAACCCTCTGACCAAAGTTTCTACGTATTCAGGGCCAGGGTTCTGATTCAGATCTATGTCTAGAATCAATTATTTAATTTCAACCTCATATTAAGGTATTTCTGTACATACAAAACTTGGCAGTTTTGCTTCTTATGCGTTCTTAAGATTAGTTTCAATAAATGCTGGATCAACACCAAGTGAGTTTCCCTTGAGCAGAGACCCCCAACGACTGAAAGCAAAGCTCTATTGGAGAAACCATCAAATGTGAGCTTTACGTGGCCTTAGTGTGAATTCCTAAATGGGCCCACATAAAGGTTTGTGAAGCCACTGATCCTTAACACACCTTGACTGGGTTGGTAATGAAATCTGAAACCAAGTGACTGTTGTGTGGTCTGGACTGTAGTTATTTTTTTCTTGTCAAAAATATCTTGTTACGGATGAATATAAGTCTTGCAATGTAATTTGATTAAAATTAATGTTAAAAGCATAGATAATCTAATTCACTAGATGAGAACAGTGTTCTACAGTGGGAAAACTATCAGGTGGGAGGTGGTTCTCAGATGCCGATGTACTAGTTTTGCTGCGCATATTCTGTAGCATTCATGAGAGGAAAATACTTAAGACCACCTTTAATTTCAAAGCATGTCAAAGTGTTTAACAAAGTATAGAAAGCACACGCTAAAACCACTTCACTCACCACTGAAGTGCAGCTACTTCGGGGGTGCAATGTGGCAGCTGTTTTAACAGCGCATAGCTACATGGCACAACATTTGAAGATTGGAAGTAAAGAATATCACAATGTCCCTCTCATCCAGGGCTGGCTCCAGCATTTCTGCCACCCCAAGTGGTGGGGGAAAAAAAAAAAAGCCGCGATTGGAGGCACTTTGGAGGCAGCTCCACCGCGCTCCTTCATTCTTTGGCAGCAATTTGGCGGTGGGTCCTTCCCTCCGAGAGAGACTGAGGGAACCACCGCCAAATTGCCGCCAAAGAGCAGGATGTGCCGCCCCTTTCCCTTGGCTGCCCCAAGCAGCTGCTTGCTGCGCTGGTGCCTGGAGCTGGCCCTGCTCTCATCTACTCGGGCAAAATGTACTGCAGTTACCCGGAGAACGGTGTTTGCTGGAATGTCTTGTGGCATCCTTGCAACATGTCCAAAAAGCATAAGGTGCTGCCTGTGGACAGTGGCCCCAGTAGTCTGTAGACTCGAGCGACCATAAACATCTGCACTACAGATGAAGTCATTCCACTTTATGCCCCGTATACGACATTGACATTTCGTGTGGAAAGCCTCCATATCTTTTATTGGACCAACTTTTGTTGGTGAAAAAGACAAGCTTTCCAGCTACACAGATCACAGCTCTTGTGAAAAAAATGCCTTGGGACCTTAAATAAATGCAAGTGGTCAGGATCTCTTTATACCTCTCATCTGAAAAGCAAGCCTGCCAAAAGCACAGTGCTCCCTAAGACCATCCTCGCAGCTCCTTCAGTATCAGACTCTAAAGGAAGAGCACCACCTACTGAACCACAAACACCTCTTCTTTACAGCACCCTGGATTTTCTTTCAACAACTGCTATCCAATCACTGCCAGTTCCAGAAGGTGCTCTGTGCTTTCAATTTGGTGTGATCCTAGTCCAGGGGCTTCGGCATGTCTAGTACATGTAGAATACGGGCTTTAGATAGCCAGTGCCTTTATTTAATACATAGTGTAATGTGGGCATACCGGGCAGTATGCACTCAAGCAAGCAGGATATTTGCCTGACAGTACCACTGGGGATACCAGTGCTAACACACCACATGCTTTCTTTACCTCATAATCTTATAAGGCTTAGGGTATGTCCATACTACCCGCCGGGTCGGCGGGTAGCAATCGACTTCTCGGAGTTCAATATATCGCGTCTCATCTAGACGCGATATATCAAACTCCGAATGCGCTCCCGTCGACTCCAGAACTCCACCACCGCAAACAGCGGTGGCAGAGTTGACGGGGGAGCCACGGACTTCGATCCCGCGCCGTGAGGACGGGTAAGTAGTTTGAACTAAGGTAGTTCGACTTCAGCTATGCTATTTGCGTAGCTGAAGTTGCGTACCTTAGTTCGATACCCCCCCCCCCCAGTGTAGACCAGGCCTTAGTTGTAACTTTCAGATGTTACTTTTGGAAGTAGATGAATTTTGTGAAGGCACCATGTGGAAGCATAACTGGAGGTGGGGCTCTAAAAGCTGACTGCTTCATTCTTTTATTGATGGGAGTAGCACAGATGTTGCTTTGTAGCTCATTTTCCATTTATAAAACCTTATCTGCTGCTTCAGTCATGGAAAAGTCATTGGCAGTATTTTGTTTCCTATGAGGCTGTACTCAAAATGTGCATGTATTTAGCGGGAAGGACTGAAGGTCTGGATTAGGGAGAAGTGGAAAAGCCAATCTGAGAGCAAGTAAAGGTCAAATAGCCCTACCACATACAGGACCAGATTCTGATGTGAAGAAACACCTTACTCCACAAGTGGTCCAATGACAGTCAATGGGACCATCCATGAAATACCCTTACTCACATTGAGTAGCATTTTATCAGACTCTTGCTCACTGTAATTAACCGTGGGTGCCTGGAGGAAAAAGATGAAGCTAAACACCACTAAGAAAATATAGCCACTATGAGATTGGGGGGAGGAGGGGTAGGGAAGACAGGCAAACAGGAATAATTCCCAAGGAATTCATTTGCTAGACAGCTCCTCCCCAATAGAAAAAAAATTAGAAGCTTGTTAGGGATTAGTGTGACAAATCCACTCATCTGAACATAATGCTGGTGAAGTGTGAATCTGGACTTTGCAGTTCAGGCCCTTTTCTATTTTGGGGGCCAGATCCTCACCTGATGTAGCTCCAATAATTTCAGTAGAGCTGCACTGATCTGGCCCATAACAATGATACAGGTTCTTTCATACTGTCACTGCTCATTATGCCCTCCCCATCTTCTCTGCTGTGAGGGCACGTACCAGTGCAGAGCACAAAGCTGAGGCAGTTGAGAAAGGGGAAAATAGCACAAAATGCTAAATAGTGTGACAAGGAGACATTTTATGATAACTATGGAACATAACAGAATTAAAAATCCAGCAGGGCAAATAGAATCCAAACAGCTATAAGCCTTCCCCACCTTGAACTTTTTTGTGTGTGTTTTCAGTATTTCACAACTTTGTAGGCACTCCTACCCCGAGCTTTATTGGGAGAGGCCAGTTTTCTGCATTACCCATATGTTTTCCCTAATAAAATGTATTCTTTTTATGGAGTGTGAATGATCAGAAAGAAAGCACATCTCGCAAGACCCAAGTGCTTGCTTTGAAATCATAGTAAACTCTCTCTCTCTGGTGGCCAACAGGGCTATAGAGATATGGAGAACACAACACTAGACAGATTCATAGCAATTAGAGAAGGAAAAGATGAAGTCATCTAAGTTCATTCCCTTGCCAAAACAGGAGTGCTCCCTATATGTCCATGGAATAGTGCATTATCTAGCCTAGATTTTAACATCCCAGTCAATGGGGCTTCTATCACTTCCCTTTTAGAAACTGCACCTCCGCTTAAACAGAAGCTTTTCCTGATAACCAGGAGAAATTTTCACTTGTTAAAATGTCATCCTGTGATCAGGGCCAGATTAATGAGTACATAGAACAGAACCAGGGTCAGGACCCTGGGTCTGAGGGTCATTTGATAACATCAGTGATGTCATTGGAAAAGTGCACGTGGAGAAGAATGCCTGCAGCACAGGCAACCTGCTTGAAAAGACCTCACTCTGACCTAATCAAGGTGAACAGGCAGCTCTTGAGATGAGTTGGTTGTGGGGGGATCCTGTTTGCTGTTATTAGGGTAAGTTGGGGAGAGGGGCCCTGGCCACTGATGCTACCACCATTGGGGAAGGAGATCATAGAATCATAGAATGTCAGGGTTGGAAGGGACCTCAGGAGGTCATCTAGTCCAACCCCCTGCTCAAAGCAGGACCAATCCCCAGACAGATTTTTGCCCCAGATCCCTAAATGGCCCCCTCAAGGATTGAACGCATAAACCCTGGGTTTAGCAGGCCAATGCTCAAACCACTGAGCTATCCCCCCAAATAATATGCCCAATTTCTGTGTTTTTGGCATGTCCGCTCCCCAGGGAGGGTATTTAGCTCTATCTTTAGATTCAGCCACCACCACTCCTGTTCAGATAGCTGGGGCTCTGACTGGCAGCGGATTCAGGGAGGGCTCTAGCCCCTGCTTATCTTCAGGAAGGGCTGGAAGGAGGCAACCAATGCCGTTACAGTGAGGGCGACTTGGGGAGGGGAGCTTCCATTCACACCATTGCAACGGAAGGCCCAGTTACCCCATTAGTGGGCTCTGTGTCTGTATGTTGGTGTGGGGGGCTCTCGGGGCCCCACACACAGGACCCCCAGCTGGGTAGGTTGGGACTGGTGGTGGCCTCCATACACCAACCCTCTAACTAGTGTCACAGGCAGGGTGCCTTTGGCCCTGGTTTTCAGGACGACCAAGGCTTCTGTGCTCTTCAGACCATTGCTTTTTGTGGGGGTGGAATGCAGTCCAGGAGCCTTTCTGATACCCTAATAGAGGGTTCTCTGTGTGGGGGAGAATTCCTGCCACTACAGCAGAGGGCTCTGTGTGTGTTTGCTGGGGTAGGGGGCTTGCTATCAGCACCCATTAAGTCACCTAATGGATTGGAGCTGTTGTGGGTGTAGTGCAATTTTTAATGAAATAAAGTTTAATGAGGTTGGATTGCAGGATATGGTTTTGTGTTAGAATTCAACGAGTTCAAACAACTTCAGAAACAGCTCCCTGACTTTACAAATATGAATAACAGCCTTACCAACTATCACAATTCTATTGCCAGGCTCACAACATTTGGAGATTTTCTTAAAGGCCCAGGTTCTTCTGTTATTTGATTACATGAAAATCCAACCTTTTATACTTAAAAGACAAGTAGATTTCTAGCCCTTGTGGTTGCAGAGAAAAGCTTGACAATGTGACCTGAATGTGACCTAAAGGCTCAAAAACTAGAAGACAAATTAAAAAAAATTCCAAATTCATTATTTTTAAGAATCTTATGATTTTAAGCCAAAAAAATTCCAAATTCATTATTTTTAAGAATCTTATGATTTTAAGCCAATCTCTTGATTTTGGGATGCTTGGAGTTGTCAATACTGTAATGCTGAGATTTCGACTGTTGATATCATGAACCCTGCTGCAGCAAAACTCTAGCCAGACTTGTGAACTTTCAGATGGGGCTGGAAATTGATTGGGTCTTCCCAACCCCCCATCAGCTCTTTAAATTGCATTAGGGCCAGATTTTCAAAAGAGCTCAGAACCCAACATGCTGAATTAAAGGTGGGTGCTCAGCTTCTTAGAAAAACTGGCCCTTGGTGTCTTCTGTTGGCTTTGCCTGCCTAGTACAAGGACTGTCACATCTTCCCATTTCTCCATTGCTTCAACCCTGAACTCTAGACAGGGCACCTATGACACTGACCAATTAAACAATGAGTTTTTTCCTGTTACAGCTGATTGCCTGTGTAATGTCAGATTTGGTATCTAGTATGTCTGACATTAGGAAGGGAGGGAGGCAAATGAGCACAATGGCATCTGTTGGCTCAAGAAAATCCAACCTATTTAGAGCTTTCAGTTTAAACTCATAATCCTGTTTAAGGACTTTCTTCTTTTCTCCCTTAGGAAATTTCTTCCGTTACATCAGGCAATAAGGTTAAGACCCTCTGTAGATCAAAGCTCTTGTGCTGTACCTATCACTGTAGTATTTGAGTGCCTTTGAAATAATAGTATATGCAGCCAAAAGGAGGCAGACGCAAGAGGAGCGGCTCCATGAAATTGTATCTCCTCAGACAGGCATTGCTCTGCCCACCCCACCCCACTCCACTCCACCCCATTATGTCTGTTTTCAATGTCAGTACAAGCAGCCCATTGCTAACATCTCCGTCAAATGCAATGGCTTAGACATGCATACATGGTACATGTACATACAGCAATTACACTTTTTAAGACATAGCCAGTCAATTAGTAACCATGTTGGCACACAGACGTGTTGACAATACTAATTGTCATTTGTTACTGTCACTGCTTATTCTGCTCCACTTTGCCCATTTCATTAATTTTCCCAGAGAATCCACGCTCACTCATGGGATTGCTTGGCAGCTGTGCGATTCAGATGCCAAAGTCAAGAATGTGTTTTCTGCCTCCCGCCCTGCATAGTTCTGGTATCTGAGTGGCTGGCTTCCTACAGATAATATCCATTTTTCAGGGCTTACATTTGACTCCATCTTGGCTGCCAGTGGCTGCTGTGGGGCTGAGTTTAAAACCGGCACGAGACCAGATTATGTAGCCTTTCACAATGACATTTTCCTGTGTCCCATCCTGATTTGTGAGGCATTTGCTTTCTTTTGGTTCTCTCTTGAGAGGCATAAGTAAATTCTTCTCAGTTTAAAATAATGTTTCCCTATAATGATACTGGCAAAGTGTTAAATTCTGAAAGGAAACAGATCTACTCATATACAGCCTTATCCTCCAAGGTGGTGAGTGGCTTCAACAGCAGTTGGGGACAACAGGAGCTGAGGGTAATCAGCATCCTGCAGCACATATTCAGCACCTTGCAAGACTGGACCTTTCTATGAACAAATAACTAGAACTTCAATTGCTATAGTATTTAGTCTTATCTTTCCAACTGCCCCCCCCCCACCTTTTTGTGCTATTTGCATGATTTGGGAAGAACAAAGTATATTGCAGGAAATTAATTCAGCACACGGAATATGCTGGCAGGAAATGGGGAAGATTTCAGCAGAACAGGCCAGAAGATCATCAAAATGGAGATGAAATACAATCTGCAGATAATTTTAAGCTAATGTAACAATAAACAAGAGTCATCAAGAAGAGAAATTGGATTAACTGCATGAAGAAGAGCTACCAGATAAGAGATCCTTCCTAGACTGTCATTCTTGTGAAAGGCAGTGATGGTAAAGTAAGCTGAAAGGAAGAAGTGGAAGTTGGAGATGTTTTAGGTAAATTTTAATAGGACTTGGAAACAAAAGAGGAGGAAGGCTGGCAGAATTTGCAGTTGGAACTGAAAGATCATGAACATCCTCAGCAAATATAATTACAGAGATTGTAGAAGAGAGATGGGGGAAAAATTCACATGCTGGAACATGGATTTTAAAGAGATTTAACAACTTCCCAACACAATCCTTTCATAGTGAGTTACTTGCCAGGCTTTTAAAGTCCACATGTCCCCTTCTCTCTGTGTTTTTTGCCTTCCTCCCTCCAGCTCTGTAATCAAAATATAGTCAGCAGACTTGGAAGAGTTTGTAAAAACCAATCTAACCAGCAGGGTTTCCTTGAGGAAGGAAACCTCAGTGAGCTATATTGCTGAGGCACTTTCTGTACGACTGTGCTGGCAGGCTTCCCACAGAGCCTCCTATGCCTCCTCTCACAGAAAAAATATCTCAGATGGTTTTGGACAGACAAAACCTCTTCATTTATGCTATTTGGAAAAACAATGAGGAGTCCATATGGCACCTTAGAAACTGGTTATTCTTATAGGAGCCATAAAGCCAGTTGGGCCCAATACTTTAGGTGGTCTGAAAAAACTGGGGGGGTCTCATTACCTCCACATCTGCTTGTCCCCCCACCCAGCAATTAATGCTGTCCCCAAATCAATCCTGTTTCCACATCCATTCTGTCTCCCATGGGTTGTGTCCCAGAGCCTCACCTCTGCAGCTCCAGTGGTTCTTCACCCCCCTCTCCCACATGGGGGGAGGGGAAGCTTCTGAAGGGGTGGGTCCCCTCTCCTGGAAGGGGAGGGTGGAGGAGACAATGAAGCTGCCCTGGGCCCTTTCTGTTTCCTCTTCTCCTCCTGTGAGAATGGTGCTGGTTGCTGAGGGGAGTGGGAGAAGGGTTCTGCCTGTTTCCTACAGCAGCTCCCATTGGTGGCTCTGCCCCAGAAGGCGGGCAAGTGGCAACAGAATCCAGTCAGAGGAGGTTGCCCCAGGACAGACTAAAATGTGACTCCTCAGCACCTCAGCTTGCTTCTTAGAAATGTTATGTCCCGACTCTGCAACTTAAGCATCAGGTAGACTCAAATCCTGGGATTCAGGACACAGACCGAGTTGGGGACAGCTATCTGACAGCAATGATCACTGCAGAGATTGAGGGGGGACATTCTCCTCCCCAGGCCTCAAAGTCCTTGAGACCCTAGTAGCCCCCTTGCACTTCTTCAGGCCTCGCTCTGTGGGGGGAGAGTTCTGGTGTAGCTGTATAGTTGTGTATCCGCTGGCCTCTCCTCTGCCTTGCCCCAGAGCCACTTCTGTATGTGGCTGGTCAGGACAGACCCATGGACACAGGTCCCTCACTGCTAAAGGGGTGAGGTAAGCCCCAGCTGCTGCTCTCTGTATACAGCAGAACATTTAGTGAACAAATTATCAGAGTCTCCTCACTGTGCAGGAGGGAACAGAACCTTTACAAATGTATCCCATTTACATGTATATCACCTGGGTAATCTCTGCAATATCCTCCCTAGGATGTTATACAAGGGTTACTTTCAGTCAGTCTCCCTAGCCACTGTTTGTGGGGGGTAGTAATCTTCTGTGGCTAGCACATCACACAGCGAGAGAGTCGGGTCTGAGACACTACAAAAATTGCCCCAGCATCTTTTGAGTAAGCAGGAAAGTCTTTAGGCCGGTATTCTGTCCTTAGCTACATCCTTGAAACTCCAGTAAAGTAACAATGGGGCATTACAGGTGTAACTGAGTGAAAAGCTCTTTCATTTTAAAATGTCCAATATCAGGGGTTAGCTGTGTTAGCCTGTATCCACAAAAAATAACTAGGAGTTCGGTGGCACCTTAAAGACTAACAGATTTATTTGGGCATAAGCTTTTGTGGGTAAAAAACCTCACTTCTTCAGATGCAGAACTGAGGTTTTTTACCCATGAAAGCTTATGCCCAAATAAATCTGTTAGTCATTAAGGTGCCACCGGACTCCTTGTTGTTCATTTTAAAATGTTTGCCTCTGTCCCAGGCACTGAGGCTGGCAATCCTCTCTTAGTCCAACTTTCTCCCAGGTGATTCTAGTGTGTCACCTTCTCAGCTTCATCTGATGTCTCCTCCTTGACTTGTTGTTTATTCTCTGGTGGTCTTTTGTTGTTGAGGTGTCAAGAACCTCCATTACCATTTGAGACCAGAGGTCAGACTTCTAATCAACCCTCCTTATTCAATTAGCATTTGCAAGGTTTTTAAATTAAGTGTCTTGGTCCACAAGCCAGGGGGTTTCCTCCCAATTAGCACTGGAGGTGAAAGAAACATACCCAAGTTTATTTGCTCACAACAGTGCTCTCTTTTGATCTGAAAGGATTTGGTGAACACACAATTAAGAATCAGAGGGGTAGCCATGTTAGTCTGGATCTGTAAAAAGCAACAATGAGTCCTATGGGACCTTAAAGACTAACAGATGTATTGGAGCATAAGCTTTTGCTTTGTTAGTCTTTAAGGTGCCACAGGACTCATTGTTGCTTTTTACACAATTAAGAAGTTCATCCTAGGAATCTTCTCTCAAAAGGACAGACAATACCTGCTGTGGTCTACTAGCATTTTGACGTGTTTCCCACCTCAGGAAATTTGTTTCCTTGGTTGACTCATTATTTTAGCAACATATTGTAAACACACACACACACACACACACACACACACACACACACACTTAAAGGTACTACTGCCTAGTAGGGTCGTTATCTTCCATATTGGACAATTAGGTATTAGATTGGCAGCACTTTTAGAGCCTCCATCGTAGGGGGCGGGTCAGATGTTCATAGCTGCCCAGTGGCAGCACTGCAAGAAAGCAAGCCAGCTGCTGGAGCTGGGTGGAGATACAGGAAATACCTTCATTAGACCTGTGATGCACAGCTTCTCTGATGTCTTTACTCATATGCTTCTGACCTATCATGATTACCAGGTCTTTCAATCAGCTGCCAGTCATATGGGAAAAATGCAGAGAAATTTTTGAGCTTCTGATGTTTAGACGTTTTCAAATCAGTTCTCTCCTAAGACATGATTTCCTGTGGGATAGAAGCGTATGGTCCTTGGCGCATTGATCAAACCATGTCCCTTAAAAAAGGAGCTGAGTAGCAAGTAGGGAAGCTTGGAGTACGTTCCACTGGGCTATTTTTAAAAATACAATACACTTGATGCAATCTGGTGTACCTGGAATAAGCCATCTCCGATGCATATTTAGCAGTATGCAGCATGGGGTGGGTGTTCCCCAGTGGCAACATTTTAGGGAGCACCACTAGCCCTATCCAACCCATCATATACAATGCTGGATATACATAGACCCCTTAGCACTTCCTAGAACTCAAGCTCACAGGAACACAATTCGTGCTGCACAGTGTTACCACACAGGGTCTGGCTAAATCTTGGCTCAGATTAAGCAGTCACTGAATGGATTCCTGAATACGCTAGAGGTCACTGCTTTAGGTATTGGACTGGACATCAATGGTGCAGCTATGTTGCTTTGAGCTTTTGTTTACACTCTACCAAGGAGTATAGTCACCCTTGGGCATCTTGTCAATGCCAGCCTATGTAAATACAGCACAGATCATAAACTGACATCTTCTCATGATCCTTGCACATTGTTACTATAGACACAATTTGAATTCAATGTTAAGGTGCTGTATGGAAGTTGTCTTTCCTTCCAAGCCCCTTGAACCTTTACTCTGATTTTGTGCCCTTCTATATGGAAACATTTTCATTCTTCTGTCCTCCATACCACCTGCTGTTGCAATGGGGTGAGCTACCAGATCTGCTACTCAGTGGTTCTCAACCTATTTATCATTGTGGACCCTATCCAATACTACCTGAATGGCCCTGAGGATGTCACATGGGCTGCAGCTCTGTGTTGATTAGGCCACAAGTGGCCCACGGGCCGCAGGTTGAGAACCACTGTGCTACATGATTCCATGATTTTGCATTGTCCCATATGCTGCACCCACAGCAGTTGTGACTCTGTGATATTGCCAGTACACATTCCCACATTACCCCCATGCTAGCTCAGCCTAAGGCCAGTCAAGTACAATGTGTCGTAAGTACAATTCATGTAGTGTAGTTATAGAAGTGTTTTCAAATAAGTGTATTTAAGACTGAGAGATCAGTCTGGAGGTTTTTAGCAAGCAAGAAAGCTAGCATTATTCTACCTAGTAAAGCATTGTCAAAGGAGAACCAATTTGTAAGCACTACTAGCAGGTGGAAAAAAATCAAGAAAAAAATAATAATAGAAATGTTAATGGGGAAGTGAGGAAGAGTCTGGCCAGTCTGACCCTCTTAGATGGAGAGGGCCAGATTTTGCTCTTGTTTTCATAAGTGAAAAGCCTTTGAAGTCATTAGGCAAGTGTATGTGAAGCCCAAAGAAGCAGACCGCCTAGAACCATTGCTAATGTGAACACAGACCAGTGTAAGTCTGGGGAATAAATCTTACATAGCTGATATTACAGGGAAGTGCTTGTGTCCACCTAACATACGCTAAATGTCAAAGGCTGTTGGATACTGAAAACTGGAAAGATCTATTGGGAGAGGGGAAAAAAAAAAGGTGTGACAGGTGTGATCGCATTTCCACTGAAATCAATGGTAGTTTTGGCATTGACTTCAGTGGCAGCAGGATTAAGCCCAGCGACTGGGTTAAAGGAAAAGTTGATAATATCACAGTGAGAGGCGGGTATTGGTTAAATTGATTTGAATTTGAACCTGGATCCACATAAAGCCAATAGATCAATTTCTTTGTCACTGGAGAGACCTTTAATATTGCCCATGCCTCCATTACTATGGAGGGTTTTCTGGCTGTAGTGTTGGTGGTGTTCCTCTGTGCAATGGGGTGTGCTGATTGGGTTGGTACTGGCGGATTCGCTGGTACCTGGACACACATCTGTTTGGTATATTAAAACCATAACATTAATTTTATTTATGAACTCAGTAGAGTTCAGTAATTTTGCAGCCACGATAAGCCTCAGAAAATCCTAACAAGATTTGATTCATTTATCACTGTAGCCTTGGGTTTAAATGCCACAGTTACCAGTCCTTTCCCAGGAGTAGCTGAAACCTTCAGATACTGGTATAAACAGATTGTCTACATGACTCTGTTTATAAAAGAATCTGCTTGTCACACACCAATCAATAAGAGGCAGGTATGCCTGGAATTTCTAATCATTATGAATTCATTTGGAATTCAATGCAATAGCAGCAATCACACTGAATTCATTTGGGAATTTGTTGGGATGTCATGTGTATTTCCACAGCAATTCCACTGTAATTCAGCACTAATTAAGCATTATTTCATGCAGGAAATAATGAGCTGTGGAAACATTGTTAGTGCCAAATAATGGAATAAAGGTGCATTTACATATTATAAACCCTCCATGCATGTTCAAAGAGGTTAGCCCAGGTCTTGACTTTTTACCCAGGAGGAGATATCAAGATGCTAAAAGAATCATCCAATTTAACTCAGTTGAATACGTTCTAAATAAATATTGAATTAGAGAGGTATAAACTGGAAATTGGAAATTTTAAATTCACTTTGACTTTGCACATTTGAAATGTCAGTGGTTTAATTATCAGATTGTTTCCAAGTGAGCACCATTCTCGCAAAGGTGTTAACCAGGGCTCAGAGTAATTGGATCTTAGTAACATCCCTCATTTGTATTTATAGCAGGAACTCTTGACTTGGAGTTTCCACGGAAAGAAGAGTTTTTTCTAGGAAAGCAAAAGATACCAGTATTTATTTAGGGCTCGGCATTCACAATGGGGGCCGGATTTTCAAAACAGTTCAGTGTGTTGGATAAATAAGTTGCTCCTTACACTCTGGCATGCTCCAACCATGTCGTAGTCTGAGTACACTTGGTTTTAGCACACCCGCTTACTCTTCCCCTGGAGCAGGTAGAGTTTTGGTACCAGCCAATACAGTTAAGCCAGCAGAGATGGAGGGGAAAGGGAAGAGTAATTTGCTGCGGCTATAGCTCAAACGTAGGGGGTGAATTGTGGCTCCCTGTAATACAACTCCTTCTCTAGGGCATGCCTATGCTGCCACTTGCTATGGGCTGTGTCCTAGGGACACAATCTTAATGATCCCATCATTGATATAGAGCAGGGGTGGCCAACCTGAGCCCAAGAAGGAGCCAGAATTTACCAATGTACATTGCCAAAGAGCCACAGTGAAACATCAGCAGCCCCCCATCAGTTCCCCTCCGCGTGGTCCCAGTGCCTCCTGCCCACTAGTAGCACCTCCTGATCAGCAGTTTCGTGGTGTGCAGGAGGCTGTGGTGGGAGGGGGAAGGAGCGAGGGCTGAGGAGAGGGGGCGGGAACGGGTGGAGTAGGGGCAGGGCTTGTGGCTGAGCCAGGGGTTGAGCAGCGAGCACCCCATAGCACATTGAAAAGTTGGCGCCTGTAGCTCCAGCCCTGGAGTCAGTGCCTATAGAAGGAGCCGCATATTAACTTCTGAAGAGCCGCGTGGAGCCACAGGTTGGCCACCCCGTTATACAGCATGGATCCAATTGGGTGTAAGAAACACTAGACTATGCAGAGAGCAGTGCAGATCCACACTGCTTGAAGGGGGAGCTCTAGGTGAGATGTACATTACAGGGAGATTGAGTTCCCTGGAGCATGCAACGTGCAGCAGGGTTCCATTGAGGTAGATCCATGGCCCCTGGAGAAAACTCTGCCGCCACTGCTGGCTCTCTTGTAAACTCCTGTGGAGCAGGAAACATCCCCCTGACTTGAAGGGGAAGCACAGCTACTTAGACACTCCGAGGATTTGGTCTTCACATTGCAAATTAGACACCTGATTCAAGGATTTGAGTAATTCAGATATAGATCTTTGCAAGTATGTAGCTATTTTGCCTGACATTAGGACACGCAAATACTATTGTGAAGGTTTTTCTTTTCAGTGCAGACTAATAATTAGAGGTGGCCGGGAAATAGTTTTTCTTTGAAAATTCAACAAAACAGCAAACAATTTGAAGGAAATGGATTTACTCTTTGTGAAAAAACCCTCCCCCTGCATTGAAAGGCCATTTTCTGTTTTAAAAAAAAAAGGCGGAATGGGAAATTTTCAGCCAGATATGGAAGGGATGATTTTATTGGTTTTTTTGTTATTGTTTGAGAGGAAAGAGCAGCTGGTGCTGGAAGAAAAGGTCACCGAAGCAGAGGAAGCAGTAAGTGGCTGAAGCAAGGGATGTTCCAGCACCATCAGGCTACATGAAAGTTCAGATACTTTGAGCCCAATTCCCAGTTACACAAGACCCCTTTTTTCTACTCTGGCAGTGTAAACGGGCCTTGAAGGATGTGGAAATAGGCAGGGCCGGCTCCAGGCACCAGCGCAGGAAGCTGGTGCTTGGGGTGGCCCATGGAAGGGGGTGGCACGGCCGAGTCTTCAGCAGCAAGTCCCTCAGTCCCTCTCGGAGGGAAGGACTGGCCGCCAAATTGCCGCTGATCGCAGCTGGGTTTTTTTCCCCTCTCTTCACCGCTTGGGGCAGCAAAAAAGCTGGAGCCGGCCCTGGAAATAGGCCCCTTTCCCCCCCCGAGAATATTTCCTGTTCACTGCAGGGGGATTCCCCAGCTGGCACAAACTTGGTGCAAGGATTCTAGCCTGGCTTCTAGCTCCCAGAATAGGAGGCAGAGGGTGGGGAGGGGAGGGGTGTGTTTACAGCATATTGCAATACAGCTGCCCCAGTTGTAAGGATGGAGGAATCAGAGCCTTCCTCTTTAACACACTTGTATTTCTGGGACTCCTGATGTTAAATATTCTATCTATCTCCAAGCCTTGTCATGATACCAGCTGCAAATGGGGGAAGAGATCAGTAAAGGAAGCTTTTTCAATATTCCTTTGATTGCAGTGATTTTGCAAGTCTCGTTTTCAAAATGACAGCAGCAGGCACAGTGTCACTCCTTCAATCAGTCTGGCATTTGCCCTAACCTGTATTGACTTGCAAGACCTCTCCATTTCCTCTTCTGACTCTCCTCCGTCTCTCAGCTTGGAAATTCAATATACAAGAGAGGGAGATGTAAGAAAGCTTTGAAACCTAAACTAATCAGGCTTTGTCAAATGGGCGCTTCGGAACACTCCATTAGCAATGATTTTCTTTTTTACACAGAACCTTCTGGGTTGAATTCAAAGCACAGGTCTAGGTAAAAAGCAAGGCTCAGACACTTCACTCCTTACACAGGCAAAACCCCCATCGACCGCAAGGAAGGCAGGACTGGTCCCCAAAGACCAAATTCAAACTCCTGCTAGTCAAAGCCCCTAGCGTCCCTGCACAATGTTAATTGCATGTCTGTGAGGTTTTGTTTTTGCCATGGTTGTGATTGCTTCATGTAGATTTTCCTCCCCACTCTTCAAGCAGCAACTTTCCTCAGCAGAGCTGGCTTCAGACAAAAGAATAGGCTGCAGCTTTAATGAAAATTTAAAAGTCAATGAGACACGCAAAAAAAGAGACATGACCCAGGATGAGCTTAGTCCAATGAATAAATTCAAACCATTTAGTGCATGTTTGGAAAGATCAGAAGGGCACCTTTGCTTGCAGCATTTTAACAAGCCTCCATGAATTAGCTAGAGGCCTGAAAAATGAGTGGCAGTGGTGGAGAGTAATTCAGTTGTGATCACTTGAGGGTGATGAATGAGGATGTGACATAGTGTATGCAGAGACAAGTCATCTTTTCTGAAACTATTGTACTTAGCCCTCATGGCTGGAGATTTATATTGCAGCAGTGGCAACATTGGTAATTAATGAAACAATTGTGGCCTTTTTGGAAAGCTAGAAACACAGGGTCTGAAGAAGTGGCACAGTGAAGGCCCAAGGAGATTTTCTTAAAGGATTGAAATATTCCCAGACAAGAGATGCTGCAATAGGAGGTTGATGAATTTGTCTTTAGCCAGGAATATTGAGCATGGTTTAAAAGGGTTAGGGGGAAAAAAATGTCTGCAAGGCACGTTTTAAGGTAGATGGAGGATGAATTAAGATTAATGAGCGTCTTAGAAGTGGGCTGGAACTAGCGGTCCTGATATGTGGATGGTGATAAAAGCCAGCAAGACCAGCCACAGAATGTGAATTACTTGCTTTACTCGGAGCCCCTTGTGGTCATGTTTAAGCCATGAGAGAGAGACTGTGTGTGTGTGTGTGCACGCGTGTGATGGGGGAGGGGGAGAGGAGAGAGAAATTGAGAAAGATACATTTCATATTCGCCATGCAACCCCCGCCACCGATCATCAAGGCAAAAGAAAAAAAATCCCTAACCCCCAAAGTTGGAGATGTATTCCCTCCACCCCCAACTGTAAATCAAAATGCTGATCGTGTCCTGGTATTAGTTAAATGTGCTGTAAGTTAAATAGACCTAACAAGGCAGTTTTCAAACAGGATGCCTGGTAGGAGTTTAATGACATCTTCCAGTACACCCATCCTGGCAATATAATCATTAAAATTTGTCAAGTGTAAAAAAGAATGACAAAACATTACCCCAGAGCAACTTACTGTATAAATGCAACAATGAAGCTGCTAAATGGTTTCTCTGGATATTTACTTCCAGATCTAACGTTATATTGATTTGGCTTGATCTCCTGAAGGGCATGGGTTCATGGTTTTATGGGGAAAGAAGGATTAGAGAAATTCACCTTACATGACAGGTTTCTGCATCTCAGCTGCAAATTGGTGTGGAATTACTAATAAGGAAGCAGGGGGACATTATTGTATCACTCCTGGAAATGTGAAAGAGAATTCATTTTTGAGAAAATGTACCTACTGCACATATATGGTGGTGATTCTACACTGAATATCCTCACATTTTTATGGACTGCATAATGCTGTATGGACCCAGACAAAATATTTGCTAGTTTGAGAAATTTCAGTGGAGGAAAAATTGTTGCTCAGATTTCTTTATTGAAGAAACCATTCATCATTATGAAACTCAAGGAAATAAATGTATGTAAATATATTCAGATATTTGTGAATGCTAAATCCTAAACACAGAGAGGGTGTTGTGAGACATTGCTGTTGTTGCGTGCCTGAGGTTGAAATCTAGATGTCCTATGATTCGATGAACCCAACAGGGACAGATTACCCCAGAACTGGAAATGAGCTGTTATTTGCTGAAGACCTTGACAACAAAGTGTCTGTTCACTCTTCCTGGATCTCCTTTTTAAAATGAAGAATGCTCTGAAGACCCAGGCCTGAAGAAGCTTGTGATTTTCTTATTAACGTGTGGAGAGCTTGTATTTAACACTTCCATTACTTTTCGATAACCATTAGATAATTCTAACACAATCATGACCAAAACCGAATATTGAGTATAGCCCGTAGCTCTGTACAGAACCAGAACCCCATCTTCCAGAATGGAGGAGGACCGTTGGTCTCTGCAGCCACACCCACAGCCATGCATGACGGCAATTACTCCACACAAAACTTGCACATCTGAACAGTCCATTTGAAGGAATGGAACTACTCCAGTTCACAGGGGATGGCAGATTTGGGCCTGACACACTATTCAATGCATGAGTGGCCTTATTTGTACTTCTACCAAGGCCCCCTTTATACCATTCTGTCAGTGTAAAGGGCCATAATTGTAATGTACAGTGAGCCTAGAGAGACTTTCTTACTATTCAAAGAATAGTTCAATGTGGGCAACACTGAGCTGGCCAAGACTCGTTGTCATGTTGAGTATTTGAATATGAAATCCCCAAGAACTTACTGTACGATGCTAAGCAACATTTTTCAGTCAAAAAAATTTTCAGCGAAAAATTGTCATTTAAAATTTCTGGTTTTCTGATGAAAAAAGGAAAACTGAAAAAAGCGGTTTGGTTTTTTTTAGTTTTCATCAAAGAATTGAACATTTCTATGAACATTTTCCAAAAAAGAGAGATTTTATTTTTTATGATTTGATAATGAAAAATAATTACCATTTTCTGACCACTTGTTGTGGTATGCACTGCCATGCCAAGATGCATAAATCTCTCTCGCGCGTTCTCTCTCTAATTTTTCCTGTGCCCAGAAGCCTTGTTTAATTTTTCCACTAGCTATGGAAGAGAAGAGGTTCAGGGTCAGATAAAGATCCCAGTGGCTTGAGTGACAGTTTACTTGAATAAAATAGGATAAAGGACTCCATAGAGATCTGAATTTCAGCAGAATCTGCTAACCCATGTGATACTATGTAGTAATATATTAAGTTGTCAAGGGCTAAAGTCTCCCATCTGCCCTGAGCAAAGGGCCAGGCATAGCTGCACCACCCCAGTAGCAGGCCAAAGAATGTTTTTTGGCTCAGAGTTACAATTCCTCCTCTGCTCCTCCCTGCAGTGGGCAGGGAGTAAATTAATTCACCCCTTTTCATGGAGTTGCTCACTCCCTGTGGTGGACCTGGCCAGCCAGAGCTCCTCCCACTCCCTACCTTCTCCCCGCTCACTTGCTCAAAAGTTGGAGCATCAGAGAAGCAGCTCTTGCTCACCCATTGTAACAGTCTGAGTGAGATACACTCTGTGCAGGACCAAACAGGGGAGCAAGGGGTGGGGAGAGATTTACTCCACTGAGTAAGGCCTCTGACAATTATAGTACCATGTAACTAAGTAATAATTACATGGTAGTTATGGTCTATCATTTAAACCATTACCAAGATGTGAAAGCAGGGTATTCAGCCATATATGTTCCCTTGGCACTTTCTTTCTCACTCTGATGACCCTGCTGCAGAGATGCTTTTTGTCCTACTATATTAGCTTGCATTGACAGCTTAGCGTGCAGAGTCAGAGAGGATATCCAAGTGTTTTCAGTACCTGCTGACTTCACTTTCAAGAAGGCATACAGGAGGAAAAGTCAAATTTCCACACTTTCCAGATCGTGAGCCAGATTCACCACTGCATTACTCCAGTTCTACATCACTATGACTCCCATGAAATGGGAGTATACTGGAGTGATACAGTGGGGAATCAGGACCCACATCTCTGTCAACACGATCTCTTTTGATGAAGATGAGGTCTTCGACAGTCTTCAAAGATAAGCAAGTTTAATGGGCTAGGCCAGCTAGCTTAAAATCTGGAGCTGAGATGTATGGTGGGCTAATTTGATTGGTAGGATCAGGAATGGTGAACACCTGGTTTTACTCCCAGTAAAAGTAGCTTTCAAAGATTGGCACATATGAGAAGCTCCCATTGTTACTGCTCTATTTGTGTGACCTCATACGCACCAACCATACTTCCCTTGCCCACTTGCTCTGATACTTGAATCTTGGCCTCCTTTCCGTCCTTTCCCCTGATTCTTTTGGCCCTGAATCTCTCTTGCACTGTGCCCCTTTACTCTGCATCAGTCCCTAGATATTACCCTTGTCAAATTCTCTGGGCTGGCTCTTCTCCCAGCTGCTGTTTTGGAGGAAGGTTGGGGACAGACTAAGTGAGCACACTTTTGCTCTGGCTGTTCTGTGTCAGCAAAACAGTCCTAGAGGGCTGCTACAAACCAGGAAACCCAGAGATAGCCTAAGTTGTGTTGCGGTGTGTGTGTATGTGTGTGTTGTTCCTAGACTGGGGGCCAGAATTCCTTTAACTAGATGCAGGAAAAGAGGAACAGCGAATCTAGCCCTTTATGTCATCTCACTTATCTCTCAACCAGTAAAGGATTGTTCCTTTCAGAGAGGGCTTTGTCCAGACCAGTTTAAATGGCTCTAGTAGTGGCACATCCATCACTTTCCTTGGGAAACTATTCCACCATCTAATAACTTAATTGTTGATTTTTTTACTGATCTATGGCTTAATTTTCCTTTGCTCATTTTCATCTCATTGTGCTGCTTATGCCCCAAGGACATGCCCTAAATAATTCCTGCTCATGTTGGTATTTACCTCCCCAAAATGCCTGTAGATGGTTATTAATGACGATCTACTGCTTAGTCAATCTGTAACCAAGTTAAATATAGTACCCTCTTTTCAGTCTTCAGTTATAAATAAAGCCAATGGCTGGAATAAAATCCAGTGGCTGGGAGTTGAAGCTAGACAAATTCAGAGTGGAAATAAGCTGCACATTTTTAACGGTGAGGACAATGAAACATTAGAACAGGAGCGGGCAAAATTTTTGGACTGAGGGCCACATCGGGTTTCGTAAATTGTATGGAGGGTCAGTTAGGGGAGGGGGTCGTGGCCTGGCCCCCACCTCCTATCTGCCTCCCCAGAACTCCTGCCCCATCCAACCCCCCCCCCCATTCCCTGACGGCCCCTCTGGGATCCCTGCCCCATCCATACTCCCCCGCTTCCTGTCCCCTGACCGCCTCCGGACCCCCACTGCCCCATCCAACCCCTCCTCTCATTCTTGACGCCCCCCCGGGACCCCTGCCCCATCCAACCACCCCTTCTCCCTGTCCCCTGCTGCCCCATCCAACCCCCCGTCCTTCCTGACTGCCCCCTCGGGCCCCTGCCCCCATTCAACCCCTATCCACACCCCCACTCCCTGACCACCACCCCGAACTCCCTTGCCCTCTATCTAACCCCCCCACTCCCTGCCCCCTTACCACACTGCCTGGAGCACCAGTGGCTGGCGGTGCTACAGCTGCACTGCCCGGCTGGAGCAGGGCCAGGCCGACACCACCACGCAGCACAGTGCACCAGGTCAGGCCGTGGCTCTGCAGCTGCGCCGCCCCAGGAGCTCACAGCCCCGCCGCCCAGAGCATTGCGCCGATGGCGGAGTGAGCGAGCTGAGGCTGCAGCAGAGGAGGGACAGCAGGGGAGGGGCTGAGGGCTAGCCTCCCGGGCCAGGAGCTCGGGGGCTGGGCAGGCCGGCCCACGGGCCGTAGTTTGCCCACCTCTGCATTAGGACAACTACCAAGGGTTGTAGTGGAGTCTCCATCACTGCAAATTTTAAAATCTATGTACAGATTCATAGATAAGGCCAAACAAGAAAATTATGATAATGTAGTCTGACCTCTTTATAATCTCTGAATTTATTCTCACATTATTCCTTTTGGGGTTAGATTATATTTCCTATATTAACATGCATTTTCTTTGCTGAATCTCATTTTCTTATTTCTAATTTATCTTAGTCCCTGTGTGTTTTTAATCTGCCCTCACTGGTGTTTCTGATACCTCCCAATTAAGTGTTAATTGCAACTTTAATTAACATGCTTTTCTCCCTCTTTCACAGATCAATAATGAAGATATTAAATAAGACCAGGTATAATACCAATCCCTCTGGCACCCAATTCCTCCTTCCATACCAGACTTGACTCAATACATTGCTTATGTGCTGCTCTTTGTTTATGGGCCTACGGCCATTTTTCAGTCCTCAAGACAGCATTTATATCAATACCAATTAAGATTTTTTTCCCAAGTAAAACTGCTGAAGACTCTGTGTCAGATTCTCAGCTGAAATCTGGCCCCTTTATGACACTCAGGTCGCACAACATGTGGATTCTGGCCACATGTGTTGAGCAGAAAATGCCCCTGGTACAGGAGAACTCCCTTCTGGCGAAAAGTTGGCAGCGGTGGATCCTGCACCAGCCATCCCTACTGTCAGTGTAGGGTGCATGTTAGATGATGGAGGGAGTGGAGATGGGCACATGGAGCCTGGTGGATTGCCCCAGTGCTATGCATATTCTCTATTGGCAGAGTGTCCATTATGGATCTTTTGCCAGCGACTTAAAACAGAGCAGCCCCATAGCTGCTCTAACTTGGACTACGGCCAGCACAGACTGGCCCTCAGCATCAGAGAGCTATAACAGACTCCCAATCTCCCCTGTCTCCTACACCAGGCAAATCTCTGCTGCAGGAGAAAGTTTGACCCTCCGTCAGACTCAGTGTTCCAGAGTGCCCCCTTGTGGTTCCATGTGCTGTTTCAGTATCTGCCTTGCTCTTCCTCAGGACTTCAATGGTCTGGTCTGGTGATGCCTTGGCCCTCCAGCCAGTTCTCATTATAATTCCATCCCATCCAGGGTATCAATGTCCCAAACAAATAATGTCTGACAAAGTAATGGTAATTAACACAACATCCTTCTCCCCTCCTAGGTTTCTCTTCAGCCTTATTCTTCTCCACAGCAACAAATCCCAGGGCTTCCCATGGAGTCCCTCAGCAAAACTCCCAAAATAGACAAAAATACAATCTAAGCAACTTTCACCCATGCTGGGCTTGAGTCTTACTCTATCGATGGTTCTTTCCAATTCTCCGCTCTTCTACAGCACACCGACCCACAGAGCTGCCTTCCTAGAGTCTTTGCTCCCTTTTCAAGGCCCACCATAGGAGCTAACTCCACTCCTGTAGCTTTCCCACAGTTCTCTCTTTAGCTGGCTTCTGTCAGGTCCTTCCCAGAGAGAGGGCATTCCAGACCCTCTCTCTCCTGGGTTTCCTTCCTCTAACCACTCTGAACTTCTTCCTTTTAACTCCTCCCTGGGCTTGACACACCCTGAAGGTGTTACCAGGTGGGACTAACAAAGCTCTCAGGCTCCAGTTACCCCGTTCTCGGCTGGTGTGGCTTTTATACACTGCATCACAACCTCTATATCAAAATGCTTTTCCACAAATCAAGAGATGGCACTTCTGTGACATTCCCTTCATGTACCGGTGTTGTGTTTTTATAGACAAAAGGATCAGTTTTGTCTAACTGGATTTGCTCTTTATAAACTTACGTTTATTGTTTATAATTCCATGACCTTCCTTATACGTGCACAGTTTTTCTTTGCACATTAGTAGCATTGTTTCACCAGAGACTGAAGTAATTGACCAGATGGTAATTGCCAAGATGTCTGCCTTTCCCTTTTTTGAAGATTGCTAACATGTTTATTTATTTATTACAATCCTCTGGTACCTCTCCCAGTTCTTCATGGTGCATATTCTTACATTTAAATTAATGGAGATATCCTATCTCCTAGAACTGGAAGGGACCTTAAAAGGTCATCAAGTCCAGCCCCCTGCCTTCACTAGCAGAACAAAGTACTGATTTTGCCCCAGATCCCTAAATGGCCCCTTTAAGGATTGAACTCACAACCCTGGGTTTAGCAAACCAATGCTCAAACCACTGAGCTATCCCTCCTCACATATGCTTGAAAAGGGAAAGGTGTGGTGAGAAAACATCATGGCTTTCTGATTGCCTGTTCTTGCTTTCCCTTCATTTTCATATTGTTAATTTTTTTTTTTACAAAATGATGCAGTATCTCGGCCACTGTGGGAGCATTGTTAGTCCAGTCTCCCTCCTCACTTATTAATGGGCCTGTTTCCTATGTGGATTTTCTTCCCTCTGCTACTGTACTTCTAAAATTCCTCATTAATGTTATTAAAACATTTTGACACATGACAAGCACACAGATATTTTCTACTGGATTAGGATCCACTCAAGTAACAAGAAAAGAGACTTTGTAACACCCAAACTTTCTAAATTTAAAATTGCAAACTTTCAATGATTAAAACAAAAGAACGTCCCCAGTCCCCTAAAATCCCTAAGATACCAGTGACTGACTATATTCAAACATATTGTACCCAATTATGCTCCCATCAAAATCAGTGGTATTTCTGACACTGACTTCAATGGTGTCAGGGTTCGGCCAGTTAACTAACATCATAACTCTATAAGAAAGCCTAATTTCAGTAGAATCACTGCAAAGGAAAATGGGGCACAGACTAGCCTTTGGTCTAGCTCTGAGAGTGGGGCGAGTGAGAGAGGTACTGGGGGGAAAGGTGGTTTTAAGCACCATTGCAGTTCCCTGATTTGGAGGCCAGTGCGTGTGAGGTTGGTCCTGAGGTAAAGATTAGAGTATCTCTGGGGAGTGTGTGGGTAGGGAGGGAATAGGTGAAGCTGCACTGAGTAGCAATGCCTGTCCTATGGCAAATGGGAATTCCCTCAAAACAAGGGAATCCTGAGGGAATGGATAAACTGGCTTGGGTGGCTGCTTTTCACTGCCAACGCAACACAGGCCAACCTAGTCCAGCATCACCAAGGATGCTCTAATTCCCCCAACTCCTGTAGCTGATGCCAATTCACCTGGCTTCTGACCTGTCCTGCCTTTTACCACCAAGCTGATGGCCTGTTCCCCAGACTTCAGTAGGACTATGTATTTGGGTGTGGGTTCCCTCTCTTTCTCAAGCCATACAGACTGTTTTTCTGTTTTAACCTCATATCTTTGAGTAATTATTTGAAGTCTGATACAAAGGTCAGTGAAGTCAATGGGTGTCTTTCCACTCACTTGAATGGGCATTTGAGTAGTGCCTTGGGGTAGCTTCTTGTTCCTGATATTCCCCTCCTCCCCAAAGGATTTATTGTCTATTGTTAATTGCACTGCTTTTTAGGGCATGCTAAGACTTCTCCCATGCAGTAGGCTTTTAATTCTTCTTTGCATTACATCATGTGCACTATCTGGAACTTCCTTGTCACTCCATTCAAACCAGTAAGTCACTTCCTCTCTCTCAGTCTTCTCTGAACACTTTCCTTCTCTCTCTTACTTTTGATTAGTTCTCTAAAGTCTTTTGCAACAATGTTTCAAGGACACAATACAAAATATTGTATTTCATTACATGATAATTATGTTAGTACCTAATATGTATAATTTATTCAAAATCTGCTGGAACATATAAGTACTTTGAATTTGCTGTGCTTGATTATTCATCCATCAGCCATTATGCAGGCAAAACTTTTAGGGTATGTCTACACAGCAATGGAACACCTGTGGCTGGCCCATTTCAGTTGATTTGGGCTTGTGGGACTCGGGCTGTGTGGCTATAAATCTGCAGTGTAGACATAAGAACAAAAGATGGCCATACAGGATCAGGCCAATGGTCCATCTAGCCCAGTATCCTGTCTTCTGATAGTGGCTGGTGACAAATACTTCAGAGGAAATGAACAGAACAAAGCATTTATTGAGTGATCCACCCCCTGTTGTCCAGTTCCAGATTCAGGCAATTGGAGGTTTAGGGATATTCAGAGCATGATGTTGAATTGTAACAACTAATTTAGACCCAATAATTTTGTATGTGTAGCAGGGATTATGTCTTCCAATGTGCATTACTTTGCATTTATCAACATTGAATTTCATCTGCGAATTTTTTGCCTAATCACCCACTTCTGTGAGATCCCTTTGTTCACAGTCTACCTTGGACTTAACCATCCTGAGTAATTTTGTATCATCTGCAAACTCTGAGTCCATAGAGGCTGACCAGGGCCAGCTGCAGATATTTTGTTGCAATGTAGACATACCCTTACTGAAGTCAATGGAAATGCCGACTCAGGCGCTAGGTGAGAGCTCTGTAGTCACCATTTAAGTAAACATCCTAAAGAAATTTGTATCCCAAAGGGCTATGATTGCCTCCTAAATTTTCTGTTTGCCTTTGTAATTGACTATTGGTGAAAAACTTCATACATGGTTCCTAGATTGACTCTATTCCCAGATTACTAAAGTCTAGTGTACCTCTTTTAGGCTGCTAATTCACTACTTTTACCAAAGAATGTAGGGAAAACCTCAGACAATAGTTAGGAGGTTTAAATTAAAGCCTGGGGTTTATGAACTCACTTCGCAAATGCTTATGCCTTAAAGAAAAGGAGCACGTTAAGATGCGTTGCTTTGCAGAAGTCATGTGAAGTCATTATAAATTATTTGCCTAGATCTTTCACAAGCCAACATATGCATAACACTGATTCAAACACAAAACCCAGGTAATCATATGAATTTTAACTTTTGCATAGAAAGGGAATATTATAATCCTGTTTTATGCTGCTCTTTCTTCCCAAGTCCTCAGCACACAAAGCTGTCTTGCTCAGAAGCTTGGATGGGAATAGAAGAAAACCCAAATCTCCCGTGGTACTCATTTTGCACACCACTGTACAACGCCTACATTTCTGTGATTTGCATTCCCTTGTGAAGCAGCCAAATGAATAAACATTAAAGGCTGAGACTGAATGTACCGAAAAACAATATTCTTGGTAAGGGAACTTGCCTTCAAAAATCAATGAGATAATATCCTTTTAAAGCTATTTCTAACAGCTGTATCTCCTGATTTGGCTCTCTGGGAGCTGGGAGTGTTGGGGAGATTAATGATAGATTTAACAACAGAAAGGTACACCCCATTTCGATCTGGTACAGTTAATGTCCTTTAATGCCTTTTCCATGCTGTGAAGTCAAACGAAGGGCCAGCTAAACACCTTCATTTGTTCAGGTGAAGTACTGTATAACTGCAACTTTCTGGATTATAATAGGGAGGCCGCTATGCAGCTGACAGAAAGTCAATGGCAGCACAGAAAAGTGTATGATCTTCAGCAAGCATGTTAACATTTTCTACTAACCAGCAGGGAGCAGAGTGAGCTTACCTCAACAGAGGACAAAAAACACCTTCCCCCTTAGTCCTTATATAAATTAAAGTTGGAAGTGTAGTGTCTGACCAGCATGTGCGAGTATTATCATTTCAGCTGCACAGAGGCTTTGTAGAGCTCCCGCTTTACAAACCATTATGGGAATAATAGTCCTTATAGGATCATTTCTAAATGAATTGTGAAATAGATTAGGTATATTCAGTACAGGCAAAAAGCATTTTTGATAGGCTTTGGGCAAACAATCTGTTCCTTTGATACATCTTGCTAGTGAATTTCAAAGAAACCAAATTGATGAAGCAGTGAAGAAAATGATTTGTTAAAAATTAAGTCTTTTTCTTTAAAGATTCAAGTTGAAAGAACATCGCTGCGGACTGTGCCTAATCAGAACCTTTGAACACTATCAGGCATGCCCCATTAGAGTTGCCAGCCTTCCAAAACAAATTACTTACTGTAATCCCTTGCCTGATGTATGCAGCAAAAGACAATAGCGCAGCTCTGTAGCACTGTCATTGCACGAGATTTATAGTGTGCAGCTGAGCAAACTTCAGTTTATACTCTATATCACAAAGTGACCATGAACCACACTTCAAGACAATGAATATTAACACTATCAAACTCACTTAACATAACTGGCCAAGTTCTCAGCTGGTGTAAATGTGTTCCCCTCCACTGAATTCAACAGAGCTATGCTGATTTACACCAGCTGAGGGTCTGGCCATTACATTTCATGGGATAACAGTAATTATTACTTTCTTCCCAAAGTTTGGAAACTTTTCAAAAGCTGCATTGTCAAGGACAAAGAGGCAGTTATGAGTGTGAGTGTGAATCCGTCTCTCCTTCCTTGTATGCACTGCAGTTAATAATGTTTATGAAATATATTGGGCAAAATTCCTCAGCAGGTGTAAAACAGCACAGCTGTATTGAAATCAGTGGAGCTACACTAATTTAAACCAGCTGAGGATCTGCATTATTGTTTGCATAAGCCAACCCCTGAAATTATTATTTTATTTTTATACCGAATATGGTCCTATTTATTCTCTTCTGTGGCCAGCCACTTGGATGGTCAGAAAGGTTTCATGATATCATTAAAACAGTCAACTGGATCATAAAATAATTCTGAAGTAAATGAGGCACAGTTATTCAGTAACTTTCACCTGTGGAAATGTTGGAAGGAGACTGCATATTTGACGGTAATTGGCATATACAGCCTAGGTAATCACATAGTAGGTAAATAGTGCCAGCAATATCATGTGTCTCACGGAGTGAAAATAACAAGTGATTCTAATGCTAATATGAATTCTGGCAAGTATAAATCTCGCCAGCTAACTGTGGTCCTGATCCAAAGCCTATTGCTGTCAATGGAAAGACTCCTATTGATTTTCAAAGGGCTTTGGATCAGAGCCCAAGGGCTCAAGCCTACAAGATATTGAGCACCTCCAGAAGCTGAATTCAATGGGAGCTGAAGGAGCTTGGGACCTCCAGGAATTGCTCAGCACCTTGCACAGGTGGATGTTGTCATAGGTTTATTCCCCACTTCGAACTTTAGCGTCCAAAAGATGGGGACCTGCATGGATCCTTCTAAACTTAAATCCTAGTTTAGATCTGGTACTGCTGCCACCAACCAAAAAATATAGTGTTTTGGTACACTTTCTGTTCCCCCAAAACTTTCCCTGGGGAACACAGATCCAAACTCCTTGGATCTTAACACAAGGGGAAATTAACCATTCCCCCCTCCTCCCCCCACCGACTTTCCCCTCCCTGGGTTGCCTTGCGAGGCTCCACACTGATTCAAACTCCTTGAATCTAAAACAAAGAGGGATTCACCTTCTCCCTCCTCTTCCCCCCCCCACCTATTCCTGGTGAGTCAGACTAATCTCCTGAGGTCTCAAACAAGGGAAGAAATCAATCTGGTTCTTAAAAAGAAAAGCTTTTAATTAAAGAAAGAAAAAGTAAAAACTATTTCTGTAAAATCAGGATGGAAATGCTTACAGGGTATACAGTTTATAAAAACTAAAGGGACTCCCTCCCCGCTAGCTTAAGTACAAGTTACAGCAAACAAAAATAAAATATTTCTCCAGCAAACACACATTTGCAAATACAGAAATCAATCAAAAGACTAATCTGCCTTTTCTAATACTCACTATGTTGAATAGAAGAGAATATTTCAGGAAGCTTGGAGAGCCTGGATGTACGTCTGGTTTATCTTAATCCCAAGAGAGAACACACCCCAAAACAAAGAACACAAAACAAAGACTTCCCTCCACAGAGATTTGAAAGTATCTTGTCCCCTTATTGGTCCTCTGGTCAGGTGTCAGCCAGGTCTACTGAGCTTGTTAACCCTTTACAGATAAAAGAGACATTAACCCTTAACTATCTGTTTATAACACATGTTAAAAGTCCTGGTTCAGCAAGGTACTAAGCATGCAAGTAATCTCACTGACCCAGATCTTCTAAGGGATTTAGGCATCTAACTCCCCTTGAAATCAAGGGGAGTTAGATGCCTAAATCCCTTGGAGGATCCGGGCCATTGACTTCAGGGGGATTTCTCACGCACTTAAAGTTTGGCTTATGCTTGTGAATTGGAACCTGAACTCTGATTTGGAACTAAGCAAATATGCCATGTTGATAACTTAAATGCTGGTGCACTGTGGTTTTCTGGATCCACCAGGTCCTTCTGTACATAGTATCTTATTTGGCTAAAACCAATAACAGCATTTTACATTTTGAGCACATAGCTGGAATTTTGTGAATGTTTCTATTCCCCTGTTCAATGTACATTACTACTTCCATTTCAGTTCATGTTCCATGTAGTTCATTCATATTTTATACCATTTATCACTTTGTGATTCTTAGGTCATGCCTACTTAGGGATATAGGAAAGCTAAGACTCATTAACTAAACGTGTGAATTTAAAGCACATTAGTTAAAGTGCATTTAACCCCAGTGTGGATGCTGTCATGCAGAATTGTAATCCTAGTTTGTTTTAATCTTCTTCAACATGCAGAACATTCTGGAGAGGTCTCTTTCCCACCAAAAGTCTACAAATATAGCAAATATTCTATTTTTTGTGTATTTAGGTGATGACAGACACTGGCACTGAGATCTCTTTATTTCTTGATATTTCGTTGCTTGCTCCTACAGCTAAGTTTTGCATCATGGGCTTTATGGCTCGTAGACATTAACATTCAGTCTAACTATTGAAAGTAACCTGTCTAGGTTTTTATAAAGTGCACAACATCATGGCATCTGCGTGCTTCCTTTGCTATTGACTGGGTCTCTGTTGCCTTAACCATTGTCAAATCAGTGATCTCGGGAAACTGGAAAAGCTCTGTAAGTGGGATTTGCAAAAGCACCAGTGTTGGTCTGATTCTGCTGTTGTGGACATGAAAAGGAGTTTTACCACTGACTTTAATACGAGCAGAGGCTAGTCAACACTAAGGACTTTTGGAAACTGCACTCTGTATTTCCATCCCATACACAATGGTTGTTTGAACTAACTACTATAATATCTCGGCAGGAGAAACTCTTCTTGTCTGGAAGGAATAATAAACAATATATAATAAAGCTAGCTGTCATGATAAATTAATTGAGACAATAAGGTCTTTGCTTTCTTTTTCCTGTGTTGTGATCCAGAGGCCAATGGTTTCCTAAAATACTTGCAATTTTGCTTTTCCTTTTAAAACTATAGCTAGGTAAGATACTGACATTACACTTAATTCTGTTCCCTGTGAGTGTATGTGCTACTATTTTCTATGTGGTACATGCACTGAAAGAAAAAAAGTGTTACAGGTTACAAATATTAAACATAAATCCTGCTAGTACAAATTGCCTGTTGCCTTGTTCATCAAAAGTCTTATACAGTAACTCGTTTGGACTATAGACTCTATGGAGCTTAGAGGTAAAACTAAATGAAGGGGGAAGTTGCTGATGTGTATGTTAAGTTAATTTTAGGGCACAATAGAACCAAGAGGGCAGTGCCCTCATCTCCCATTAACTTAAGCTGGGAGCCAAATGTATATGGTGTTTTGTGTGAGGCACTCAGGATCTTGCAGGCTCAGGCACTTATAGCCTATAAGTGAACAGTAGCCAAAAGAAATCAAGATACATATCCAATGCTGCAACCTTGAAGATAATCGCTATGCCAGACCTTTGTCGTTAATGCCTCAATTTTTTTTGATCCTGTTGTCTAAAGAAAGAAAGAATCTGATGTCTCAGCTTCCACTGTAGTCGAAGATCAAACCAAAATCAGATGGCTGCATGCAAAATATTCATGGCAAATTGTAGGTCTCAAGAGACTGAAGTGCTGGTACAGAATATTAATGAAATCATTGGCTACATTCTGCTCAGTCTTTTTGGCTTCAGTATGATACTCATGCAAGTCTTCAGGATTGTAGCCTTAAATGAGATTTTCCCAAATCATAATGGCTATGGATCTTAAGCTAGCTACCCTTCTATGATGCTGGATGTTGTAACCATGTCTTGTGTCTATTGTAAGCAAGTGGGGAAAGCTTGTCTTCACCATATGAGAGCAAATGGTAGCAGGAAACTTCTCCATAGAAGAAACTAAAGGTGACAGAGCTGATGACCTAGACAGATAAATATATTTGACAAACTGCATTAACTTCTTGTATGTAAGTGTTAATAAATCTCAGTGATGAATGTTCTCTCAAAATAAAAGAACAGTGGTGTGCCTATCATGTTTACCCATGCCCAGTGCAACACAGAAAACACTTGCACATTGGAAAAGCCAACACCACCTAAATTGATGTCCTCTTCGAGGCACCTCATTTTTTACAGCAGATGCGATATAGACAAATAAAAGAATGACCAGACGAGTCTGCTAGGTAGGTGAAGAAAAGGAGAATAATGAGGTCAGATAAACTGTCTTGAGTCTCATTAATTCCAAGGGACTAAGAGAGCTTTCAGTGGCAGCTTAGCAAGGGTGGGGAAAGAATGATTGAAAGTGAGACCATACTTAAACTACTGTTTCCCGGTAACTTTAGTCAAGGGAATTCTCAACCTTTACCTTGATTAGCCCCAAACAAAACAAAAAAGGCCCATGAATCAGTTAAAACTACGTGTAGACATTTCACATACACTATAAATACAAAATAGTGAGATATAATCCATGTGGCATATTGCACTGCTCACATATATAACACTAGACAAATCTGTTGTGATACATTGGGAGAACATCTGTGAAATCCTGCCCCATTGAAGTCAATAGGAATGTTGCTATTGACAGCAAGGAGGCTAGGATTTCATCCCCGAGTGCTGAATTTCTAACTACCACATTAATCTCCTGGAGATTTCCACTACATGCATCCGAAGAAGTGGGTATTCACCCACGAAAGCTCATGCTCCAAAATGTCTGTTAGTCTATAAGGTGCCACAAGACTCTTTGCTGCTTTTACAGATCCAGACTAACACGGCTACCCCTCTGATACTTACCACATTAATGTACATCTAGAAATATAGAGGGGAAGTCATAATTGCTCTGCATCTTCCTCCTGTAACCTGTACCAATCTCTGAAAGCACCCTCTAAATCCATCCTCTTCGAAAACTAGACTGTGGTATCTGCTCCCATTGCCAAGACTCTCTTTCCACTTACTCTTTCTGATCTCCTCCAAGCTGGCTTCTACCCCCTCACCTCCACTGAAACTGCCCGCATCAAGGTTGCCAATGTTTTACTGCTAGCTAAGTCAAAGTGACACTTCTTTGTCATTAATTTTCTTGAACATTTTCCTCTGTTCACATAATTGATCGCCCTCAGTTCTTCTGCTTTCTCTTCTCCCTTTTCTTCTGCAGCTGTGTACTTTCCTGATTCTCCTCCTACTTTGCTGACCCTTGTAGGTACTTGCCTTCATTCTGCCTCAGTCTATTGGAGTTCCTCCAGGTTCTTATTTCATTCCTCTCCAGCTATGTTGCGTCTCTTGGTGACTTCATCCTGTCTCATGAAGCCAGATCTTCACCTGGTGTAATTCCATTGACTTAATTGAGCTACACTGATTTACACCAGCTGATGTTCTCTTCATGGTTCAAATCCCATCTCCATGCAGATGATTTTCAACCCTACCTGTCTGCCCACACCTCTTCCCAATGTCCAGTTTCATAGACCTCTCCTCCTGGATGTCCTGTGTCTCAAACAATTCTCCCCAAAACTGAAAATTTTATCTTAATGTCTCTCCACCACCTTTTTTCCTTCCTTCCCATTATTTAGAGCTCCACTGCCCTTTCTGTTCCCATCCACACACAACGGGTGTGGCCTTTGGCTCTTCTCTCTGTTTCTCCTCCCATGATCTTTTATTAAGTTCAGTTGCTTCTTCCTCTTTCATACAGCTAAAAAGCTTTTCTTTTTTCATTAACTCCCTAGCACTCTTGTCCATGATCTCTGGCTACCTCACTTCTTTACTGTCACCTTATCTCTGTACTCGCAGTTACTCACTCTTCCTCTACCAGTCTCCCAAACCATTGCTGCTAAAATCTACTTCCTCCTCTGCTGCTCTAATTTGGCCATCCCCACTCTGAATCTGTTCACTGGTTTTCTCTGTCTTATGGCATTAAATTTAAACTCCTCCTTACTGTCTTAAACCCTGCATAATCTTGCCTGCAGTTCTTCTAATCTTCTTTCCTCCCTACTCCATTCCCCTTCTTGCACTCATTCATCCTAGCCCGCATGCATAGACCAACCTCCCACTTTTTGCCCATGAAGTGCCCACTGTCTCCTCTTTCAAATCCCTCTTTAAAACTCATTTCTTCAAAGATTTCCTTATTCTTTATCCTCCTCACAAGTATTATCTCCAAACCCTGAGCTGTTTCCCACTTTTCTCTTTCATTCCTTCCAGGGCAGGGACTATTTTTTACTGGATTGACTAGGAGTGGGTGACATTTTAGAAGGCACAAGGTACAAAGGACAGTTAGGCACCTTAATTACATTTTTATTTAAAGAACACCTAATGTTATTTCAAAAAGTCATTCTGAAATGAAAAATGGAAGCATCCCATTCTGAAAATGTCAAAATGGAACATTTCAACATTATCAAAATGCTTCATTTTTTTTCAGAACAAGTTTTCATTGAAATTGACATGCTTTTCAAAATGTTTCAATTTGGACAAAAATGGCATTTTTAATTTCAATGAAAAATTTCTAACCAGCTCTACTACAATCTTCTGCAACACAAGTTTTCTTAGAGTAGTAACGGGAAAGCTATGCACACTTTGTTTCAGGCAGGAGTTTAAGGAAAGGCTTCATACCCCTAGTCCAATGGAGCAAGTTTTATACCCTTGTCCTTCTTGGCAACCATCCATCTATCAGGGTAGTGTTATAACCCTCCCTCCCTGAAGAAAACAGCAGCAATAGGGAATCTGTTGATGCCCATTCAATTTTCATTCATCTGAGATTTCCCAGAATGCACAATGTGTCCCAGATTATGTAAAATTTTAAGCTCTTTGGAAATACTGTGACCACTTGGGTTTAAAGCAAAAGTGAGCGGCAAGGGCTGAGAAGAACCACCAAGGGCCATATATTCAGATGATGTACATTGGCATGGTTCCCATGAAATCAAGAGGCTTATGCTGATTTACACCATCTGAATATCTAGTCCCTAAATCTTAAATGAACCTTCATCAAAATTCATAAAAGCTTTGGCTCATGTTCAGGTCTAATGATGAACAAAGTATGGAAGTATGTGCGTAAGGTAGGAATCCTGATTTTCACTGAACTGATTCTGACGTCCTTAGTTTCAGGTTAAGAATGAGAAGCACTGGCCAAGCTGTGTTGTCTCTCTGTGCCTCAACCCACAATTTTCCAGGCTTTAAATTATTGGCCTCAGTGGCTCATAGCGTGGGACAGAGGTGCAATAAACGAAAGCAAATTTCTCAACACAACCCTGCTCACAAAACACAAGTGCTTGTAAAATGCAAGTACAGTTAGTGAGTGTCTGTGTGTGCATTTAGAGGGCCTGGTAACACTAATTGGTTCTCATCTGAATCAGTTTCCTGGTTCAAGGCACATTTATAAAAGGGATTTCAACCATATAGTCAGTGCCAAATGTAGCAGATGGTGGTAGGATAGTAAATTACATTAAGGAATACTTGTACAGTTTCTTTACCACTTTTTGTAGTTGAAAAACAAACAATTTCAGTCGCTTAGGGGAGTGACAGATGCAATTTCTTGTTTGTCTTCAGCCCTCATAGTTTTATGGAATTATCTTGGAGAATAAAGAAGTAAATTTAATAACCACATAAACAATCTGAATAATCCCCAAGTGATCATCACTTCTAGTTCCGAAGTTTATGTTCCTCCATCACTAGGATTCATTTTTGTGTCCTCACTTTCAAGGGTTTGTATGTTTATCTATTCCATTTTCAGGCCACAACATTTCCTCACAACACTTTTTTAACCAAATGCAGACCATAAAAAGCACTCCTGGCCATTGCTATTACCTGGCTATCATAATGTATGGAATAAATTTAATTTTTTTTTAAACAAACAAAAAGGCTTCCACATGGCCCGAGTCCCAACATTGTCTCCTTTGTTTACCAGTTACTACGCCTTGTCTGAAACTCTATGCAGCATACAGAGACACAACTACCGGCTGAGTAATATACTGCAAGTAAACATATCTTTACAGTATCTATCCAGAATCAGCCAAAGATTCAGGGGGATCCCAGATTGTGTACATGAGCAACAAAAGATAGCAGACTCCTCTGCTTGTGGAAACTGATATCAGCTCCACTGTGTCTTTTGGTTGCATTAAGCTGAATGCATACCCTACTATCCAACATTTATAGTGTCTATTCAACATAAGAACATAAGAATGGTCATACGGGGTCAGACCAAAGGTCCATCTAGCCCAGTATCCTGTCTTCTGACAGTGGTTAATGCCAGGTGCTTCAGAGGGAATGAACAGAACAGGTAATCATCAAGTGATCCATCCCCTGTTGCCCATCCCCAGCTTCTGGCAAACAGAAGCTAGGAACATCATCCCTTCCCATCTTGGCTAATAGCCATTGATGGACCTATCCTCCATGAACTTATCTAGTTCTTTTTTTAACCCTGTTATAGTCTTGGCCTTCACAACATCCTCTGGCAAGGAGTTCCATAGGTTGACTGTGCATTGTGTGAAGAAATGCTTCCCTTTATTTGTTTTAAACCTGCTGTCTGTTAATTTCATTTGGTGACCCCTAATTCTTGTGTTATGCGAAGAAGTAAATAACACTTCCTTATTTACTTTCTTCTACACCAGTCATGATTTTATAGACCTCAATCATTTCTCCCCTTAGTTGACTCTTTTCCAAGCTGAAAGGTCCCATTCTTATTGATCTCTCCTCATATGGAAGCTGTTCCATACCCCTAATAATTTTTGTTGCCCTTTTCTGTACCTTTTCCAATTCCAGTATATCTTTTTTGAGGTGGGGCGCCCACATCTGCAGGCAGTATTCATGGATACCATGGATTTATATAGAGGTCATATGCTATTGTCTGTCTTATTATCTATCCCTTTCTTAATGGTTCCCAACATTGTGTTAGTTTTTTTGACAGCCGCTGCACATTGAATGGATGTTTTCAGAGAACTATCCACTCAACAGTGGGTGAATGAGTAATCATTGCACATACATCCAAATGTCCCCTGATGGTTCTCTACTGGCGACACAGGACTGCAGATCTATCAAAATGCTTACATCTGTGGAATTTATTCCTCATTCCTCCAGAGATGGCCACATCTTTGAAATTATACCTTTACTCCTGAATGGCTAGATGACTGGGGACATAGCTCCCATTCACATTGCCAGTTTGCTGATGTTAGCTCTTCTCTGGGCATGGCTGTTAACTTTCCTGCAAAATAAAGGAGAATCTTGAAAACTAAAATGGAGGTCACCATCACGATTCTCCAAAACCAGAGCAGTGTTTGTGCAGTTGGGAACATCAGATGACCAGGCCAATAAACAAGTAACCCATAAAAATGGCCTTAACCCAAATGATGGTATATAAGCCTTATTCTGATAGATCTCTTTGTCTTTGCTCTTGTTATTCATAGTGAGTGTACAAAGATAATAAGCCTTTCATTCACACCTAGTAAAATTCAACTACTACTTTATCCTACATTTTTGTTTATATACCACCATATAGTTCATGAAAGAAACATTGTTCCTTTCCTTTTACACATTAGGATTCTTGGGTGTAAAGTTTTGGTTATCTACCTTCTGACCTATGAATATATTACTTGCGTGCAGGGACAATACATGTTCCCACATGCAACCATAAATCACCAACAAGTGGAGCTATGATCACGCATATGAACTGGGAGTGCACTGTAGGTGTCCTTGATATTAATGGATTAGCTCAGCGATGGCTGTAATTTATACAAAGCACTTTCAGGTTTTTAATGAGAACCTCTATATGTAAAGTCCATGTTTTGGGTCAGATGATCTTCTCTACTGGGAAATCTTGTCCTGTTTCAGAATAACATCTTCCACCACCCTATACAGGGAACTACAAATATTTAAAAGACATTAAGGAGATTTTAGTGACTCAGATGTATGTGGCACCTGGCCAACTCCTTTATTCAATTCCCCAAAGATTTGCAATGGGAAGCTGGAGATTTATTACAGCAGCAGGGCTCTCAAAGATTGCTCAGTGGGTTGTTTGGTGCACTGATATGAGAGAGATCTGTGGTCAGAGTGACCTGGAACTTCCTCAGACTGGTGAATTGTTTGGTGGAGTGTCACTTTCTAAGTGATATTTTTTGTCTCCAGAAGGAAGTAAGGTGGGATGGAATATGAGGCTGCTATTTTGTGCTTCTTAGTGCTTCTTAGACTCTTCTGGAGTCTGAGTTACATCATAGTCTCAGTGAAGGCTACTGGCCCTTGTTTGTTACTATTGTAAGGAAGAGGCGGGTTGGGGGGAGGGAAATTGAAAGAGGGACATATGGAAATAAGGACAAAGTCAAGGTGTTTTGAGAGTGGTTTTGGTTACAGATTTGTGGATTGTGGCCCCAATCCAGCAATGTATTTAAGCATGTGGCATCAAGTGTCTTTCTGGATAGGGGCTTAGAAGAAAGGGTGATTAAAAGGGAATAGGCTTTTTTTTCAAGTTTGAATGTCACATGTGAGAGAGGGAAACTAAAGGGTTTATAAATTTGCACTGGCAGATTCAGAGCAAGTAGTGCCTGCTTTGGGATTGTCAATGGAATACAAAAGAGAACACTTTCCCTTTTAACTCTTCATTCTCAGACTAGAACAGCAGCTCTCTCCTTGCTTGGAAGGAATGGCTTTGTCCTCTTTTTAATGAGAGCCAAAAGGAAAATTCAGTAACAAACAACTTCTTCTGATGACTCTTCTGTGTCTGTCTCGACTAGAGCGGGTCAAAAATCAAAATTTCTATGCCACATGACATTTGAATATTTCAACATTTGTTTTAGAACTAAATCAAGGTTAAAAGTCATGGAACAGAAAGTTCTGAAAACATTTGTTTGGCTATGTGGACCCATCTTCTTTCAGGGCAGGTCGGCATTCACCTGTGCCCACGTAAGCTGTGGCAGTGCCTCATGAGAATTGGAGTGCTGCCTGCCCCATTCTCCTCTACTGACAGGGGTCCCCTCACACAGGGGATTGAACTAACCCAAAATAAAATGTTTTAATTCAGTTTCAGAAACCAAAATATTTTCTTCTGATTTTCCCAATGGAAAATTGAAAAAAATTCAGCAAATCTGAGAATTTTGCTGACAGCAAATTTCAAGTTTGCATACACCGCATTTCCATTGGAAAAGAAAACAAAACCATTCATTCCTTGGGACTGGCCAACCTGCAGATGGCACAGGACCCGAGGAAGTGAGACAAAAGTGGCAGTGGGGTCGGGAGATCCGGGCAGCGTATGTCAGAGAAGCCTCAGGGTTGTTCTAATTGATGCCAGCTGCAGCAGCGCTCCAGGGATCATTTTTCCAGCCTGGAATTTTGTGCTCCTGCCACATCCCTATGCTCCCTAGCCCAGGCGGAAGACAGGAGTGGATGGCATGGAGCTCGCTTTGCAGCTTTTATGCGCCCTGAGGAGTCTTTTAGGATACATCTACCCTGCAATAAAAAAATCCTTGGCAGCGAGTCTCAGAGTCAGCTAACGTGGAGTTGTGGATCTTGTGCTGTGGGGCTAAAAATAGCAGTGTAGATGTTTGGGCTCAGGCTCTGAAGCCCAACCCCCTTGCTAGGTTTCAGAGGCCGGTCTCCGGCCCTACTCTAAATGTCTACACTGCTAGTTTTAGCCCTGCAGCGTGAGCCCCACAAGCCCTCGTCAGATGACCTGGGCTCCGAGACTCGCTGCCGTCGGACTTTTATTGCAGTGTAGACATACTCGTAAGCACCAGGAATTCCCAGGTGGCTCTGTAAACTGGCATCCTGTCCTTTTGCTTCTCCCAAAGCAAGGCAAAGGGCATAGAATAAGGTCGAGGATTTGGCCAGGCGGGTTCAACTGATTTTAAACTACCATTACTCTCTGTACCATAAAGGTTCTTGAGTTTTCTCAATTTCCATGGCAACAAGCAACTTAATATTCATCAATAATATTGTATCATGGCTTTTTCTTCCTTTTAAACTCCACTTGTGACCCTCCATTTTTTCACTGTGACATTTCCTATCTTTTGCCATTACAAATGACCAGCCTTAATTACTAATATCCCTCCTCTTTGCTGAGACTCCTACCTGCCCCAAGCTGTTTCTTCTCACCCCCAAAAAAGGTCCTTTTCTAAATCTTGTTATAATGCTCCCAGCACATAATGGCAAAATAAGCTCTCACTCTATTCTTTCTGCTTACAGATTTCCCAAATCACAGCAAATTTCACTGATCAGTGCTTCTTAGACACATAAATAATGGTCCCTACCCAGATCCATTCACAGATGCATGTAGTCACTTATGCCTGCTCAGTACTGCTGGTATGATTAAGATGTCATGTCCGGAATACACAGATCCTTCAGCTGGTTAGGAAAATGTAGGCTTCTGCCTTCTCCTGCACTTTAAGCGCCTACTGGAGAACTGTGAAAGTGCATTTGGAGTTCACTGCCCACTTGTAACTGCCTAGGCTTCCTAGTGCTAAAAGAGCAGAGAAGTAAAAGCTTAGGAAGACTGCACCGTCTGTTTCTGAGCCACAGGAAAGATGTTGCCGAGTTCAGAACTCAGTGATTAATTCTGATTGAGTTTCCTTCCAGAAAAAAAAAAACACATTTCCTTCCTTCAGCAGGCAGGTAGCTTTGCTGACTGGGATGAAGGAGCAGAGGTTATCTTACAGGGGTATAGTATAGAGCCTTAAAGGAGTAACCTTTCATGGTAGGTCTTTGGATAAATGTGGTACAGTTTGACAATGATCGGAGTCATTAGTATGGAAAAGGCAAAGTGATGCACATGAATGAGTTTCAAAACAGTTCCTAGTGGACTGGTGTTCATATTCGATATGATTTGGGAGCCCCACCATCATCCTTTATGGTCAGTTCTAACCCAGCCTTCATTGTGGCAACCCCTAACTTACAATAGTGACACTGTAGTATTTGGGGGCAATGAATGCAGAATCCTTAAGATTTGTTTTTTATAAGGACAGCTCTTGGGTAAGACCCACCCCATGCAATGTCACTGCTTAGAATATTTTGTCTGGTTCTTTTAACCGATATTTTATGACACTTTCATTGTTGTGTTTTAATTGGCTGCTCAGTGACCTGGGCAGGTGGCAGGGCTGCTTTATAAATACAATTATTATTCCTTCTAGAAGCAATATCACAATTTGCAGTCTTGTTAATGGTTTCCTCTGAGGTCTAGAGCTGACTTGGCATGAAGACTGAGCTAATCATTGTGGAATCTGTGCCCATCTTCTATTGGTTTAGCAAACAAAGGGAATGTACTTCCCTAGTGCTGTAACTCTGGCATCTTTGAGATGTAAATACTTTTTTAAAAGGTAATCCCCACTCTCAAAATCTGAATTGTATTATTGTTCATATGAGAAAAAAAAACTGTTAACAGTGAACTATAAACTGAAATGGAGCCAACAAATAAAAACCAGGCCCTTGACAGATATTGATGTGATGGTCACCACCTTGGCCAATGCATCAGGGATTGAACTGGAGGCCACAAGAGCAAAAGTGTAAAGTATTACAACTTGAGCTGACGACCAAGAATCTTTAGCTGTGGCTGCAACAGATTTATATTATTTGTGGATTGGGCTCAGATGTGGACCTATAAGAGACACTCCCTAGTGGATTACATTGAGGTGTTTATTTATAACTTTCATAGCTTTATATTTATTTATAATTTATAGCGATCTATTTAACCCTGATTCAGCAAAGCTTAATTTTGAGCATCCTGTCCCTACTAAACCTATCCCTACTCTGCGAAACACTTAAACATCTTGCTTAATTCTAAGCACATGCTTAAATCCCTTTAAAATTGAAATATCATTAAAACAGTGTTTTTAATACAAGTATCAGAGGGGTAGCCATGTTTGTCTGGATCTGTAAAAGCACCAAAGAGTCCTATGGCACCTTATAGACTAACAGATGTATTGGAGCATGAGCTTTCGTGGGTGAATACCCACTTTAATACAAGTGTTTGCTTGTAACGTACCAATCTAAAGCAGTTGCAGACTGTAAAATATATCACACAGCTTCACATTTTGCAGTTAAAAATTTGTTTGATTCCAAATTGAAATGAAAACAAAGAATCTGAAAATTTCCCATTTCAAAATTTTCTTGTGGGGGTGTAACATTCCCCTGGTGTTATCTGGACTGGTGCTCTGCTAGGTCACTCCAATCCTCGACTCTGGAAGCCAGCCTTACCCTGCTCTGCTGTGAGAACCCCCACTCCCAGGCTGTTCACCCACAGCGTCTAGCATGTAAGCTGTTCCCAGCTATGCGAGTGAGCACTTTTGGCCAGCCGCTGCTTGGATTGTGCAACTGAATGACACTAACCAATATCTCTGGTCCCAGACACAATCCTAGGAACCTCTGTCTTGCAGTGTCCATGTATGCCCACTGGGCACTGCAAGCTTATATAAGTTTGTCAATTTAAAAGAGAAATTGATATGTACCAAGCATGTTATCCCAAGGGGAGTCTCCGACACGCTTCAAATCAAACACACTGCTTCAGGTAGAACAAACAAACAAATGTATTATCTACAAAAGATAGATTTTAAATGATTATAAGTCAAAGCACAAGAAGTCAGATTTGGTCAAATTAAATAAAAGCAAAATGCATTCTAAGCAGATTTTAACACTTTCAGTGCCCTTACAGACTTAGATGCTTCTCTCCACAGGCTGGCTGGTTGCCCTTCAGCCAGGCTCTCCCCTTTGATCAGCGTGTCAGTCACTTGGTGGTGGTGTCTGTAAGATGGTGGTGAAATGAGAGCGATCATGGCAAACATCTCTCCCTTTTATCATGTTCTTTCTTCCCTCTTGGCTTTGTCCCCCCTACTTCAGAGTCAGGTGAGCATTACCTCATCATAGTCCCAAACTGACCAAGGGAAGTGGGGTGACTCAGTCGAGTCCAACAGATCCTTTGTTGCTGCCTAGACCAGTATCCTTTGTTCCTGTGAGGCTGGGCTGGGTTTGTCCCATACATGCCCTGATGAGGTGTGAACTGCCCCTCTGCTCCTGGAGAGTTTTTGCCTGGGCTTGTTTTAAGCAATTGTAACTATATACATGAAATTACAACCTATAACATTACTATAACAACAATGCTCAGTGCATCATGAGCCTTCCGAAGACACCCAACATAACAAACTTTGCATTGGATACCACAAAATCATATAAGGATGAACATGGGGGTGCAGGGTGTTCCCCTAAGGCACAGAGCATCATGGGGGCTCAATCAAAACATTTTGTTTTGATAAAATTTCATTTCAGTTTAAATATTTTTATTTTTTCTCTTGTACAATATAAAATAAACTATATTGCAAAATAGTCATTTCAATATAAAAATTGAAATATTCTGTTCTAAAATGCCAAAATGAAGCATAATTTTTTCATTTTTAAAAATTTTTAAATTTTGTCAAAATCAGCACATTTTTATGGGAAGTTTCAGTTTTGAGGAAACGGCGCTTTCCACTGGAAGATTTTCAACCAGCATGTCACTGAAGTTCAGACTGAATGTTAATTTGTTAAACCTTTTGTAAACACAAGGGCCAGATCCTGAGCTTGTGTGCATCATGGGTAGTTTGATTTCAAAAGAACTATGCCACTGTGCACACCCAAAAGGCTCAACTCTTCCTCCATTTACACCATGCAACTCCACTGACATCAATGGGCTGGTAGAATGTGACTAAGAGAAGACTCTCAAATCAAACTCTATCGTAATATATTTTATTTTACTGCAGACTGAAATATGCAGTACTTGCCCAACTATATCTAAGCTCTGCTATGAAATCTGATCTCTACAGAAAGTATCCTGCCAAGACCCAGCTTTCAAAAGATAGGGAGTGGGGGAGAAAGGAGAGGAAGGCAAAGCAAGGTGAAGAATCCCAATGGGAGGTATTACGGTGGAAGAACATGCATAAGACAGTGTTAGCAGGATACATACATCACATACAGACAGTTTGAACGTCTCATTTGCATCAGAATGCAAATGGCATTTTTCCCCCTCCCTGATACATACTGTTGCACAGACATGATTGAGTTTTTGGTCCCATGCTGCGGAGTCAATTCATTGCAAAGCCCTCCCCCCGCCTCTCCAGTTGCCAGCCTCATTTACATATCCAGGTTGAGGAGAATACAGTGACCTGCAAACATGAAGTTTGATTTCAGAGTTCTGGCAGGAGAGCTGCATGGGACAGAGGAGTCCTACTCCATTTCAGCATCAGTGTTTGGACCACTCCAAATCATAGTGTTTAATCAAGTCCAGTTGGCTCGGGACAACCTTTTAAGAGGGCTTAGACTCAACGTATTAAGAAAAGTCCAAGTTAGCCCAAGGCTGCCTTTTAGCCAAAAAGCTTTTCTATTTGGGGGTTAGAAGAGGAGATACTCTCTGCTGAGTTGAGCTCTAATGAATTAGCCAACCCTCTTACACCAGGTCAGTCAAGGGAACAAGTAAATCTGTAAACAAAACTACTCATCACTGTCTGTGGCTTGCCTTCCCTCAGCACTGGAAACAAAAAGTCCAGTACGATATCTTCATTGCTTTGAAAGGACAGGATGCAAATAAATAGATTTGCTGCCCGAACACCTTCTCCAGCAAATTGTTTCACCTCTGGCTTCCGCAGAGGGATTTGCTTAATCTTTTGTTGATAACATGGCAACAAACAAAGCTATTAATGTAATAACAACATGATTACACAGCTAATCAGTCTTTAGACTTATCATCCTCTAACTAACCTTTCCTACTAGGCAAGTGAGAATTTGCAAACGTTAACTTGCACTAAGCTTGCTTGCTTTGCACCAATATTTCATTGCTAATTAACAACACAGTATTTTCCCCTGCAGAAATCTACTTAATGAAACATTGAATATTTAATGCTTTCTACTGAGTGAGGTGTGAGCTGTGTGCGCCTAGTAAATATTTATTTATTTCTTTATTTCGCCCTTGCTGAATCATACTATTGGCATTATGATCACCCTTGTCCTCTCTAAGCATGTGGAACCCAATAAAAACACTTCAATTGCTCTCCGAGACCAATTTTTTTTTAAACACATAGCACTGCCATTTTAGAGCCAAGATGGATAAACTTAATAAAGATGTTATCATTGGTGATTCATTTGCGATAGTAGAGATGCCAGGTTCTGTAAATCCAAATGAGAGAGCTTTTGGATCTATGGCTGAAGTGCAACGGTTTTCAGGTGCAAGGATAAATGAGATTAGCAAGGTCCTTATTTTTACCAAAGTTTGAATGAGTTTGATTTGTGAGCTGAGCTCATTCTTTGGAAAGCAAGTTTGTGGCTTGGCTCTAGATTCTGTACCATTAAGAGCTGTGATGGAAATTACATAACATTGATAAGAAGGAAATAGTTTTAATGCATTCATTTAAAGGAGAGGCATAACTGCTCACAGGAATATTAATAGGATACCAGTCTTTCACTGCTCTATTACTAGTTCAGATCTTGGCCAGCCTGGTAGAAGATAAGAATCATCATCATCATCATGGCAAATCCAAAAAGGAGGCAGCCTCCTTGTGGATCGAGTGCCATCCAGATCACTCTCTTTTCTTTCTTAATTAGGGCCTTAAGGTGGTCTCGCTGGATGCACATGCACTTTTAATGTTGGCAAATCCCTTCACTTCTATGTGTAGACATGGCAACATGCACATTCAAAGTAGCTACGTATACATACATCTAGGTATTTTGCGTAGCCTATTGTAGATCCACCAATTTTGCCCTTCTCATCTGAGAACTTCAGTACCAATATTGTTTAGCAGCCTAAGTGACCTGAGCTGGAGTCTCAGTTCAATTGCTAATGGCTGGATATCCATGGTGGGAGAAAATCAAGTGTCCCAATCAATCACATGGGTATTTTTCTACAGATTGGAGTAATCAGCCAAGGGAAAATCAAAGTGGTACTAGATTTAAGACATGAAATAACTGCCCACAAGTAGAGTACTCCAAAAATATCTGACTTCCTAGTGGGTGGCACACTATATAGGTGAGACCTTCCAAATTAATATGTTCTTTCTGAATGTTCTACTTCCTGTGGGACAGTACCAAGGGAATCAGTGTCCTTGAATGGTTTGATCACCCATCCTACACTTCTATGTATGTAACAACATATTGTAGAAACTAGTCAATCCATCTCTAACTGGATGGCATAGAAAGTAATGACATGAGATAATATAGCAGAACTCCCAATTGAAAATGACCCTGTTACTTCCAGTGATGGTCTAGAACCAATAACATCTGATTTGGATTTCAAACCGGCTAAATCTTAAGGGCATATGGATCTGAGATATTGATGCAGGCCATCACATTGAGAGAGACTAATTTGTGACTTTTGGATCTGGGTTTGGATTCCAAACCACCCCCAAAGGTTGGATCCAGGAGGCTGTTTCAGACCTTGCGAATTATAGCCATCACTTTGGCAAAGAGGCTGGGGAGGCAAAGGTTGTGGAGAGATAGCATTTCACGACACGCCAGCTCATTATGTAGCATGAAGTAACAATGTGACACACTGAGAATATGGAACACCATCCCAGACTTAAAAAATAAGGTGATGTAGAGCTCTCTCTACAGGCATGGAAGGTCACTAAATCTTAGGACAGCTCTCCCGGCTGAACCTTCAAGTGTGAGCTAGTGTAGGAAGAGCAACTGCAAGTGGATTCAGTTTTACAGGCCAAGAGGAGAGGTCTTGCAATGTGTAAAGTGCTTCCCTTAATGCCTTGGGATGTACAGAGTAGTTTTGCAAAACCAAGCACTCCTTTTGGCTACATGTATGTATGCATGCTGCTACTTCATTGCCAGATGCCATTAAAAATAATGGGCCCATCCTTAAGAGCTATGGTCCAGGACATTCAAGGGATTATTGATGAACTATGTGGCATATCCGGATGCCCTAATGAATCCATCTCTGTCTAACTCTCAGGAGTGTTGCATATTTTTTCTCTATCTTCTTCAGTAAAAAAAAAAAAAAGAAGAAGAAGAGAAAGTAAGAGAAAGATAGCTGATTGTGTCTGGAGATTTATTGTTAGAAAAGTAATGCACTTTCCTGGAAGGTAAAGGAATGCAAGCAGAATGTAAAGGACTTTCTCTGTCTGTTTACTGTATATGACATTATGCCTTATCTCAGTCTAAGGACTTCTTTACAACAGAAGTTCCCCATAGCTCTCTGTCTCTCCAGGGGTGAAATCCTGGCCCTACAAATATCAATGGCAAAACTTCTATTGACTTCAAAGGATCCAGGATTTCACCCCAGATTTTTAAACAAGCCATCACTATAGTATCTAAATTCATTTAAAGAGGAAGAATGATTTTGTGTTTAAGGCACTGGGCTGGGACTCAGGAGTTTGGAGCTCAGTTCTTGATTCTGCCATAGACTTCCTGTGATCTTGGGCAAGACACAATCCGTCTGTGCCTAAGTTTCCTATCTGTTAAATGGGATAATAAAGCTCTCTCTCTCTCCAACAGTTTCTCATTGCAGGTGAGGGCTGCATCAAATCATTGATGTGTGCAGCAAAGGGACAATACTTTAGTTTTTGTCTTTCCCTCTTTTTTTTTCCGTGGAGGGAGGATTTTTGCAGTTCTTGTAAAAGGAGCATCTACTAATTGTTGATAATTTTTCAATTGTAGATTAAAAATACAAAACAGCAGGGGCTATAGGTGAACACAAAAGACAGCAAGAGTCAAGAAAGGCAAGATAGCATTACTACCCATTATGGGACTGTGACAAGATGGCCAATGGTGGGTCCTGCACTTTTCTTGGTGGAGGGGGGCTAAGATGCCACCTCTTGCCCCTGCTCTTGGGGCACCGAGGGCCCCACTAGTGGCCTGGGAAGGTGGTAAGGGGGGGGGAAGCAGGGGAGGAGTCTGGGTTTGCTTCTCAGTCTGAATCCCATCCCCTCTCAACCCCTGCAGGTCCTTACCCTCTTCCCCCTTGGGTGGGGTACCTTCAGTCCTTAGATGCTAGGGGAGGGAGTCTCCCTCTTCTGCTGGGGCAGGGTCTCCCTTACTCTGGTTTTCTGATCTTCCAAGTCTCACAGTGCACCTCCAAGCTCCAGTCCTCTCTCCTTCCTCCCTGACTGCCTGAAGCAGGAGGTTTTATTAGGTTGCTAACAGGGCCTTAATTGACTACAGGTGCTCCAATTAACCTGTAGCAACCCTCCCTAGTCTTCAGGGAACCACACCTTAATTAGCCTAGGTCTTATATACTTCCCCTCGACCACTCTCCCACTGCTCCCTGGCCCTCCTGTATCACAGGGACACATTCCCAGCTGGTGAAAATAGCTATATTTACACCATCTGAAAAGCTAGCCTATATATAAATAGCAGGTCCTGCCAGGGCCATAAAACAATTAAGAAATCTAGCCAGGACAAGCTATAGGAGGACAGATCCCAAGTTTCCTGAGGAAAATATATAGGGTGAAATCCTGGCTCAGCTGAAGTCAGGGGAGTTTTGCCATTGCCTTCACCAGGCCAGGATTTCACCCATAACATTTAGGTATATTGGTCTCATCCACAGCTCCTGAAGTCAGTGGAAAGAACCCAAGGGACCTAGTCTTGTGAGTGGCCACTCTGTGCTCTGACAGTTCATGATGCAGAGTGGCCCATAAACAGATAGGGTGATGGGACTGCTCTAACTTACACTTGGAGCTGCTCTGGCCTGTAGGCCCAAAGGCGACATAAAGCTACCTTTGCCTCAGCTTCTCCTGGATTGCGTATACTTTGATGCACCTCCTGAGATGCACAGCAAAGGCTGGCCCCAGTTTCTATTGCAGTCACAGCCACTGACTCATTCTGTGACCCTGAGCAAGTCTGACTTGTCTGTGTGTAAAATAGGTTCAAGAAATACTTGTCTTTTTCAACAGGGTTGCTAGAGAAGCACAGAAATATAGGGCTGGAAGGGGCCTTGAAAGGTCCATCTCCCTGTTCTGAGGCAGAGCCAAGTAAATCTAGGCCATCCCTGGCAGTGTATGTCTATCCTCTTCTTAAAGACCTCCAATGATAGGGATTCCACAACCGCCCTTGGAAGCCTATTCCAGAGCTTAACTATCCTTATAGTTAGAAAGTTTTTCCTAATATCTAACCTAAATCTTCCGTGCTGCAAATTAAGCCCATTACTTTGTATCTTACCTCCAGTGGACACGAAGAGCAATTGATTATAGTCCTCTTAATATATCTGAAGACTGTTACCAGGTTCCCCCCTCAACTTCTCTTCTCACGACTAAACATGCTCAGTTTCATAAACCTTTCCTCGTAGGGCAGGTTTTTGCAGCTCTCCTCTGGACTCTCTCCAATTTGTCCTCATCTCTCCTAAAGTGTGGTGATCAAAACTGGACACAGTACTCCAGGTAAGGCTGTACCAGTGCTGAGTAGAGTAGGACAATTACCTCACCCATCTGTTGTGAAACTTAATTATTTTTTGTGGAATGCTTTGACTTCCTTGAATGAAAGTTGCTACTGATGTTTGCAACTATAAAGTATTATTTGGCCTAATGGACTAGGCACTGGCATTGGACTAGGACCTGAGCTTTAGACCAGGATTTGCCACTGGCCTGGTGGGTGACCTTGAGCAAAACACTTCACCGCTTTGTGCCTCAGTCTCCCCATGTGTAAGAGGAGGATAATGATACTCTCCTCCTTTTTCAAAGCACTGTGAGATCTACTGATGAAAAGAACAAGGTAATAGTTTTATTTCTGACATTGTACATAATAAACAATCACAGTGTCCTCCAAACTGATTTTGTATTAACTCATGCATTTTTTAAATTTGCTATAAAATGGGCTATTGAATTTGCTGCCTGGAATTACAATAAAAATTTGCCCCTGAAGGATCTTTTCTTACATGTTTTTCCTCCCATTCCATGAATCTTGTGTTGGACAGGCAGGCAAAGATTTCCCCAGTGGATTTTTTTCAACATTAGTGGTATAATTGCCTACAATGCTATCTATACCAAAAGCAATAATAAAGAAGGTAATTTATTCAATTTTTATGCATGTTAACTGTATAAATAATGATTTGTAAAATTGGCCAGAAGTTACATTAAATTGTGCAGTGGTTAAATCTGACACTGTTTATATTTCTCTTCTAAAATAATTAAACCTCCCTTTCATTTAGGAGATCATGTCCGGGCAGTTGTAATATGTTTAATATTTTTATTGCAAGTCATTTAACTTGGAGTTTCGCTAAATTAATTGCAAAGCGTAAACTTTATTTAAGATACTCCAACTGAACATACAGTTATATGGTAGTAAAGGATTAATGCTGTATCTTTGAAAGGGCATTACCTTGAAACTGTCAGCCTATTCCTCATAATATTCAACAGTGAATCATTATTTAAATGTTAGGTCATCATCCAACACACTTGACCGCGTGCCAGGAGTTGAAAGATTGTGAATCCTCTTTATGTCAAATGGCCTGTGATGAATTGCTGTCTTTGCTTTTCATAACCAGAAGTGCTCAGGGAAGGGAATGAAGAAGAAGAAAGACAGAGACAAGGGAATGGAAAGATGGACATGAACGTCAGGAAGGAAGATTTTTTACTGTTATAAAAATGGCTTTAAAATTCGGCCTAAATCAAGACATAATATAAACTTATATAAAAGCTTCAGAGGAAGTTTTCAAAAAGAGGCTGGGGATTCATCTGTCTTGGGTGGTTTAGAGACAACAAATCCTGCATCGTGGCTGGGAGTCAGGCTAGATGACCCTGGCAGTCCCAGGATTCTATGGCAAACAAGAGGCTGAGACATTTTCATTGAAATATTATGAGTATCCAGTAGCTTGTGGATCCACCATGCTGTAGTAGCCAGGGCCCAGAATGGGACTGGAAACACCTGGGTTCTAGTCCTAGCTCTACCTCTGGCGCACTGGGCAAGTCATGGTCACACTCTGTATCTTAGTTTCCTGATATGTAAAGCTGGGTACTTCCATATCTTTGGAAACCCCTTTGGATGAAAAGCAAAGGATGTAAGTTGTCCTGGTGGTGGTGGTCCTATTAGCCAGAACTTACACAGGACTCCAATTATATCTCACAGGATAAGTAGGTCTGGGCTAGCCCATGTTTGGAAGAGGCAACTCCCGGATGGGACTGGTAATGGTTTTGGTGGTACAATAGGTGGCACTCCCCAACCTGCACCTGACTTGATGCTATGGAATATCCTACTCCTTATAGGTGTTTAAGATGAGCTATAAAATTCATGTTCTGGACACTTGTGATGAGAAAAGAGCTTGTGAGACTTTATGTAGAACATAAGAACAGCCATACTGGGTCAGATCAAAGGTCCAACTAGCTCAGTATCCTGTCTTATGACAGTGGCCAATGCCAGGTGCCCCAGAGGGAATGAACAGAACAGGTAATCATCAAGTGATCCATGCCCTTTCACCTATTCCCAGCTTCTGGCAAACAGAAGTCTTGTGTCAATTCCAATTTGGGTAACTAAATTCTGCCCACCTAAAATGCCCCAGGTACAGCATTCTTCTTGATGTTCAGCCCGAAATTGTTTTGTAGCATTGCTGTATTTTGTTAAACATACACTGTTGTGTTTCATGCCAGTAGCTGGTGGGTAAAATTATTCCTGTATGTGAGTTTCTAAAAGTGCATTGGAATAAAAGGTGCTCTATAAATACATGATATTATTCAATGAGAGTCCTTTATGCCTTTGAAAATTTCTTGTTCCCCCCTCCTTTTCTGAGTCCTGCTAATAAGTGCTGTAGGCTTTACTGCTTTACCATGGAAGTCAGGTCATGTAAAGTAACTAATACACAAACTGGGGAAGGCTTTTTCTGCTGGTACTGCTTGTAAGGTGGAGAACAATAAAAAATGTCAAGTCCTCAACGAAAGCCACATCTGTTTATCAGTATATTTCCTACAGTGAAGTGATAACAACTCTGAGTGACCTGGATCAGAGGAAGGAGAACTTCATGCACTGAAGTATACTTCCTAATTAAAAACCCATGTGAAAATGTAATAGGGACACACCCAGACACTTTGAAAACCAATAACATCTATGATCCATTTTAAAATTCAAGCTGACTTTGAACATTTTTTAACTCATTAGGCATTTCATTTCAAATCAGATAGTCATTTGCCTTTCAAATACTATCTGGCATATTCCTTTCTTGTGTGAGGAAGCATAATTTAAGATTTAAAATCATTTGATCTTAGCATTTGGCATTTTTATTCACCTTTATTTCTGCAGTCAAATGCTCTGAGGCAGCATCTATAGATCATTTAAATAAAAAAAAAATCAAGACATGAAATATGTTCCTTTTCCCAAGGCTCAGTTATGACAATTGGCTAGTGACAAATTACAAATGGAGAGCGCACAACACACGTCCTCCTCCAGGAGCTAGCATTATACACAGCAATGGCACTCCTTGCTTTTCTCCCTCAGCATTGTGGTTTTTTAGGAACAGCACCATAATTCAAACAGGTGGAGGCTGCAGATTTGCACATTCCTTTCCTTTCAGCTCTGAACAATTGGCTCATCTTAATGTGTGCTTGAACTCTCAAATTGTAGGCTTATCAGATACTAATGTTGATTATATTTATGTACCTGAATACTTGAGAACATCTGCTATATTGAGATTCATTATTCAAAAGAGTTAATTAAAATAATGCTGAGTTGGGGACTCAGCATGTATTGCCAAAGTGTATATTTGTTTTGCTATAATTAATTAACAATGTATTCATGAAAACAACTCCTGCAACAAAATCTGTATTTTTAATCCCTTGTGCTAAACACTTCAGAATCTGCTTTACTGTTTCAGGGGTGGTCTATTGAAGACTTACTTTTCTTTAAAAAAAAACAAAACCCAAAATCACGTTTTCATTAACTCAACAATAGGTAAATCAGGAATGATGTCAATAGAAACATTGATGGAGAAAACTAGTTCAAGGCATTTACCGCCAAGTGGTAAACAATTGTGGAAAAATACTCAGTAATATCTTACTTAAAATATACTAAGCATTACACAGTGCTAACAATCCTTCCCCCCACACGTATAATTTTCTTTACCAGGCTTTTATTCATTTAACATATTGAAAAATACAAATCAAATCAATACCTTACTCACACATAATCCTATTTGTCTCCATCAAGGATGGGGTGTCATTTATAATGTTGTACACTGCCACAGTGGCTTGTCTTACATGCTGCATTAGAATTAGAATCTCAATTCCTCATACCTGTGAGGAAGTGATACTAACATTTTTATTTTGAAAAAGAGAATAAATTACAGCCTTAAAATGAACAGGGATTGAGGGAAGCAGAGTTTGGATCCTCCATGTGGCAGAAGATAAATTCCTATTTCTCGCACAAAAGAAAATTGTACGACTGAAAGATGCTTCAAAACCCCCACAAAACAAAAAAAAAGGATAATCCGCCACTCATGGGAAGAGCAACCCATTGCTTGGATGGCTGGTCTCTAGAAATCATAATAATGGTTGTGTGATAGATTGACAGTGCTGCCCACACCTAGGGTGACGTATTTCATAGGGACAGTCCTGATATTTGGGGCTTTTTTTTATATGGGCTCCTATTATCCCCCACCCCCTGTCCTGATTTTTCACACTTGCTGTCTGGTCACCCTACCCACACTTCCAAAACTGAGTGATAAAACAGAAGGTAAGGACAATTCTCTAGGTCACATCCATTCCTAGCACAACACCACTGAAGTCCATAGAGATACTGCCAGGGTGAATCTGCCTTCTCTCCCTAAAACTAGGTAGTCACAGCTCTTACTGAGCCAGGCTGGTGTGTAAAGACCCAATTTCTCCTCTGCTTGGCCCTGCTCAGACTGTGACTTTGGCTATGGTGGGGAGGCAGGCTACTAGTATGATACCTTGCCCCTGCAAACAAGTGGATGGGAAGGGAAAAGAACCCTGGCTGCACAACCCTGACTTGTTGGCTTGGGCAGCAAGCTGCTCCATGAAAAGGGGCAAAATAAGTTACTCCCTTCCCTTCCCAGAGCATGGGGGGCGGGGGGAACAGGGGAGAAATTGTGACTCAGTGTCACAGTTTGTCCTCTAGTCTGATTTTGAGGGTGGATGGGGGGCGAAGAGTGCAGATCTGCACTTCCCCTTACTCAGGGCAGACTGCAAAGCTACACTCTAACCCTAATGATATAGACAGTTCCCTTGTGCCTGTGAGATGTCACTGAATGCGATTGCATTCGTGGCCCTGGAGAATCGAGTGCACAAAAAGAACAATTTTGTTTGTTTTTCTGTTATTGCTGTGACCTGAGGCTTTTCAGGGGCTCTTTCTGCAAGCAGTATGCCCAGGAGTACTGTAAGTAAGGTCGCATCTGATTTTGCATGCATTGAGGATGCAGAACCTGCCATACACATTGAGGGATCTGTGCCATAGATTGGAGAGGAGAATTCTTCCCAGTGAAAGAAGCGGGGAGGGAAAGAGAAATCAATAACTAAGTTAAAATCACTAATATCTTGGGGTGGGAGAATGAACAACAATTTTCAAGCAGTGTAGCAGAATTCAGCAATCAACCTTTAAAAAAACGAACTTCCTGGCTGTTTGGACGTAGTCCAGGTAGCCAATGGCTAAATGAATGTCATAGGATGTCACACATCTGGCCTTCAGAGAACACAGGGGAGCTTTTACATGGAGGACTAACGAGAGGGGTTATAAACGTCACTACATTTCAGTTTAATCCTTTTACTGGCATAGGTCTGTGGAATTCTAAGCAGCAGAAGTATTTGTTTCTAGGTTTAGTTAAGGCCAGCCCTGCACAGATTATCCATTTGGTCACAGACTTGCAGGCAAAATTTTGCCCTTGGCCAAATAGAATTTCATTCATATTCATTTGTTTACAAATTTTGGACCCAAACCACACAGCTTAGCTTCCTGCCTGCTGTGACTGTTACAAGGACAAAGTACTTTGCAGCCCAAAATGAAAGGATTTACAACACGCAGAAGACTGAGCATTAGCGTCCCTGTGTATGTAGCATGTCAGTCAAACAGTCTCCCAGTAAATAAAGGAGAAAAGAGTCTGAGGTGAGCTAGACCAAGGAAAATGAGATCACAGAATTAAAAAGTGTCTGGGATGAGTGTTTTGGCTGCCCTTCATGTTTTAGAAAGCGGGGCTCATGGGGACTAACAGAAAGATAATCACTGCCTGGTTGGGTGTTTTTAAGTTTTAAATTAATGTAAATTTCTCCAATTTGGGGGCTCCCGAGACAATCCAAAGGCCTGCTTTCCTGTGGAGAAGGTTTGTGGTGCTCTGAATTGGAGCTTCTAACAATGACCCAGACTCTGCCATCCTTAGTCATACTGAATGCATTGGCCATACCCTCTCCAGCCCCTGCATGACCTCCATGCACCCCAGTGCCAGTGATTCCTATGGAGAGGGCATAGAGCCAGCTCTGTGCCTTCCAGGGAGGCTTCCTGCACCAGGGGTATCTCCTGGGCACTGGAATGGCTGCAAGACACTGATAGATTGGGCCTATTAAAATCAGTGGGACTAATTTGGTAACAAGATTTTCAGGTGACTTGAATAAGTGGGCTGAATTCGGCCCTTTGTCATCAGGAGATAGTGGGATAGAACCAGCACCAGTAGCATTTAGGGCATTGTTGTCTGCCTAGCTACATAGGCTATTGGTGCTCTTAGGAACTAGTGCTGTGGGGTTCTACCCGTGGACATGCCAACATGGGCCAGTGCATACCGGGCTCAGTCTGTCAAGTAGCATATGATATAGTGCATCTGGCAACACTCAATGAATATGCCACTAAGGAACAGAATTAATGTTAAAAGCTGAATTAGCTGGTGTATGGTCCAGGAAAGATCCCATGTGTGTAGCACAGAGTACTATTTTAGAAATCTCTGAGCACTAGAAAGTAATACATAGTAAGAGTTTTGCTCCACTGAGGCCAGTAATATAGAAATGGCCATATTAGATTCCAGCAATAGTCCACCTATTGAGGTCAGGGATTCCACCTCTATTATAGCACCTCTATATAAGTAGGTTTGTTTTCTACTATCTCCATGACTTATTGCAGTTTTAATTGTTAGTTTAAAATATCTCCAGTGTATTTTTCTAGACTACTTTAGTGGCATAAATTTGATTCATGCTTCTGGTTTACTAGGAAATTTATCCTTGTAACTGCAAACTTACAATTGTAGGAACATGGGATCATAGAACTGGAAGGGACCTTGAGAGGACATCTAGTCCAGTCCCCTGCACTTGTGACAGGACTAATTATCTAGACCAGGCCTGCACAACATGCGGCCCGCGGAGCCTCACTGTGCGGCCCGCGGGGGGATTCTGAATCCCCCGCACGGCGCTCTGCGGGCAGCCCAGAGCCCTTTGAATCCCAGCCGCTGCCAGGATTCAAAGGGCTCTGGGCTGCCCGCAGCTGCGGGGAGCCCAGAGCCCTTTAAATTCCAGCCGTGGGGGGGAATCAAGGGGCTCTGCACTGCCTGCAGTGGAGGGCAGCCCAGAGCCCTTTGAATCCCGGCCCGCGGCCGCTGATTGCCCCCTCCACGGACCCCTGCCCTAACTGCCCCCCAGGACTCCCACTCCCTATCTAACACCGCTGGTCCTTGTCCCCTGATACCGCTCTCCCATGACCCCGCCCCCTATCTAAATGCCACTGCTCCTTGTCCCCCGATTGCCCCCTCCTGAGACCCCCCAACTTCCCCTCATGACCTCACCCGCTACCTGTCCCCTGATGAACCCCTGAGACTCCCATGCCTATCCAACCGCTGCCTGTCCCCTGACTGCCCCCCTGAACCTCCGCCCCATCCAACCCCCCTGCTCCCTGTCCCTTGACTGCCCCCCGGAACCCCTTACCCCTTCTCCCACCCCCAGCCCCCTTACCGTGCCACTCAGACCAGTGTGTCTGGCTCCATGCAGCTCCAGACATGTTGCTGCCATGCTCCCGCGCGGAGCCCCCAGCCTCCCACCCCCAGCACCTGCCTTCCAGATTTGAACACCTCAAAATTCAGGAGTGCTCAAGCTCAGTTTGGGCAGCTGTTACTTCATTTCTCCCAAATCAAATGTACTGATCCACTGTAACTTGCTGTAGAAAAAGTAGGATAAAATTGAGCAAGAAATGCTTATTAGGACTGGAATTGCTATTTTCAACAGCCATTGCCTTTTTGTTTGTTTAAAAGGAAGACAGTGATATTGCATTGGCAAATTCTCCATAGAAAGAAAGAGTGGAACAAAAGAATAATAAAGGCACCTCAACTTTTCCTCATTTATGGAGGACAGTCTTATAATATGCATCCAGATATCCTCCAATCACACAAGCTGAAAATTGTTCCACTTTACTGCAGCTCTGTAACCATACGGGAACCAATCCTGTCTGTGTTTTGTGCACATCCAAAATTCCTGCCTAATGACCTGCCCTGGGAGCGTTACCAGTGACCCAGGGCTGGGGCAGCAGGAGGTGGGGGCACTGGTGGGGAGCCCAGGGCTGGGGCAGCAGCAGGGTGGGGTGAGGGCACTGATGGGGAGGAAAGGGGGAAGCCTAGTGCTGGGGCAGCAGGGGGTGTGGGTGGGGGGAGAGCCCAGGACTGGGGCAGCAGGGGGGTATAGGGGGAAGCCCAGGGCTGGGACGGGGGGCAGCCAAATCTTTTTTTTGCTTGGGGCAGCAAAAAACCTAGAGCTGGCCCTGCCGGGTTCCCCCAGCTGCCGGAGCCCCGGGCCCTTTAATTTGCCCCTGAGGGCTCCCAGCCACCTCTTCAGCTGGGAGCCCCTGGTTGATTTAAAATAAAGTTATCACCTCCCCACCCCCAACCTTCCTTTTTGGCCCACAGCTGTTTTGGTGGGGCGGCGCTGGGGAAGGAGGGTTCGTTTCCGCAGGGCTGGGCGGCCCTGGGGCAGGGTGTTTCTGTGGGGCCGCGAGGTTTCGGCCCTCAGCTGTTTTCTTTGGCGGAATGTGGCCCTCGCCGTTTTACGAGTTGTGCAGGCCTGATCTAGCCCATTCCTGACAGGTGTTTGTCTAACCTGCTCTTAAAAACGTCCAATGATGGAGATTCCACAAGCTCCCTAGGCAATTTATTCCAGTGCTTGACCACCCTGACAGTTATGAACTTTTTCCTAATGTCCAACCTAAACCTCCCTTGCTGCAATTTAAGCCCATTGCTTCTTGTCCTATCCTCAGAGGTTAAGAAAAACAATTTTTCTTCCTCCTCCTCGCAACAACCTTTTACATACTTGAAAATTGCTATCATGTCCCACCTCAGTCTTCTCTTTTCAAGACTAAACAAACCCAATTTTTTCAATCTTCCCTTGTAGGTCATGTTTTCTAGAACTTTAATAATTTTTTGTTGATCTTCTCTGGACTCCCTCCAATTTGTCCACAGCTTTCCTGAAATGTGGTGCCCAGAACTGGACACAATACTCTAGTTGAGGCCTAATCAGCGTGGAGTAGAGTGGAAGAATTACTTCTCATGTCTTGCCTACAACACTCCTGCTAATACATCCCAGAATGATGTTTGCTTTTTTTGCAACAACGTTACACCGTTGACTCATATTTAGCTTGTGTCCACTATAACCCCCAGATCCCTTTCCACAGTACTCCTTCCTAGGCAGTCATTTCCCATTTTGTATGTATGCAACTAATTGTTCCTTCCTAAAGGGAGTACTTTGCACTTTTCCTTATTGAATTTCATCCTATTTACTTCAAACCATTTCACCAGTTTGTCCAGATCGTATTGAATTTTAATCCTATCCTTCAAAGCACTTGCAACCCCTCCCAGCTTGGTATTGTCTGCAAACTTTATAAGTGTATTCTGTTTGCCATTATCTAAATCACTGATGATTTTCCAGACTCCATTAGACCAGGGATCTACAAATTAGTTAGTATCCTGTCTCTAGCAGTGACCAGTACCTGAGAGGAGAGTAAAACCAAAGGTGCATGTAGCTAAATACTATACATGGAGGAGTGGAGGGAGAATTATTCCTTGACCTGCAGATATCAGCTTCCACTCTGAAATGAAATTTGTTTGCTGTTATCTAATCATTTATAACTATAAATGTTAAGGGTTATGAAGTTAGCCTTTTAAAAACCCAGTTAGACAGCATTTGACTGTTTGAGCTCCCACAGCAGTGAATTCTACAGGCTGTCTATGTGCTACATAAAAGGAGTATTTCTTTCTATTTGCTTTTGATTTACCTGCCATTAATTTCCTTGCTCTCTTATTACAGGATGGTGTAGAGGTGTCAAAAAGAAAAAAAGAAGAAAAGAAAAGATGCTCAGAACAAGATCAAATGGAAGCAAAACACATTTCAAAGTGTCCATTTTATTATAGCTCCTGAAGAAAATGTCTGGATGAATGAGAATATGTTCCAGGCTACTAACGTGATAAAACATGCTGTTCTAAGAGACAAGCTTTTACTCTAGCGGATCAGTCACTTTCAATTCCAGTACCTGATCAGAGTCCCTGATATCTCATGATCTGTGGAAGTAAGTACCCTGAAGTTAATCAGTTTTCTTTCTGCTAATCTTTCTATTTAAAAGACCACCAGACACTTGGCATTTTCCATCACAATTTGCAATATCAGATCAGGAGAGGATTAAGTCTGTGGAGTGATACTATGAAAACACAGTAAAGACAACCTTGAACTTAATTAAAGAAAGACATCCTGGATATATAAAAACAGATTGCAACAAGATAAACAATAATAGTATTTTGGAGGATGAGTAGTTTCCTGAGTAAAGCATTAACCTTTCACCTCCAGGATATCAGTATATAGTGGGATGCCATGACAAGGATTGATTTGAGCAACTTTGCCCCTGCACTTACAGCCTGGATGGTTGCTAGATGCAGATCCATAAAACAAAGGACCTTCCCAAATCAGATGGCACATCTAAGCAACGATCCCATCTTGAAAAGGTCTACCAGGCATTTAAGTGCCAGCATGCAGGTCAATCAAGTTATTATTGGCTCTAATTAGCACTCCCACAGGCTGCAACATTCTTTACCTGCAGTTTAGTGGCACTTGGAAAGGTGTGAAATTCCCCATTGCCTTTGCAAATATCAGAGAGACTCATTTCCAATCTGATCTTTATAACCAAAGGCCCCCACTGATCAGCATTAAGTGAGGGCAAACATATCAACAGAAAGAAGTGGCTTTTGGAGTAGGAGATTTATTATTTATTATTTTAGATTGATATGTATTTATTATTTAGTTTCTCAGGCCCATGTCTCGGAGAACTATCTTCATGAACCTATCACACAGTTGGTGCTATATAAATAAATATTATTAATATTTGATATATGTAGCTGAAAAATTGCTAAAAGGAATCATCAGTGAGACTTGATGCCTGATTCGGCTCTGGTGAATTCCAACTCTTTTCTTGGATTTACTTCAGAATTACACTGGTATAAGTGACAGGAGAATCAAGTCCTATAAATCCAAATGAATTTCGCAAGTGATAATAAACCAGTTTTTTAAACAATAGTGCCCTCTTGTATGCAAATGTCAGACTTTTTTAAAAAATAGACAAAGAGCTAGAACCACAGCTGGATCCACTCTACTGATGTCACCAGAGTGATGCTAATTTACACCAACTGAAGTTCTGGTCAACAGTAACTGAATTAACTCACCCTTATCTCCTCCACTATTTTAAACCACTTCAGATTTTCTATTGGGAACTTCATAGAGTTAGAATAGAATAGAGCTGGGTTTTATGTAATGCATGCTTATCAAGGCATACTGAAGGTCTTATAGTTCAAGCACTGCACTAAATCTGGTAGGCTGCACGATGTTAGGACCAAATCCACCTTAAAAATCCACCTTCTATGTCTGTGAGGCCTCAGAACACAGAGGGCAGAGAATGTCTGGTCCTCAGAGGACTTGGCCTGGCAATTGGATCCACAGGAATGCTGTCAGGGATGCATTACTGCACAGTGACTGACACACACCCTAATTCAGGCAGCCAGGGGAGAATTTTAAGGGAGATTTACAGCTCAAACCTGCCTCTGACTAACAGCTCCAATCCCAAACTAGCAGCAGACTACGGCTAGTCTGATACACCAACAATTTGCCAGCCCTCTCCTACTACATTCTGTGATGCTCCCTAGGAGTGCCCAGGGTTGTGAAGCATCTCACACCACCTGCCCTGAGCTGTGCCTGGTGTGAATCAGCTCCCTGAAACCAGCAGCCTCTAGCAACACAAGCACTGCCTTCCCGGCCTCGTTGTCTCTGTACAAGTCAGTGATTGGCACAAAATGACCCTCAAGTCCTCCCAACGTTCCACTATGTTGTCCAGCCCCATATCCACTGAACACTCATAGAATTACCAGGCCTGCTGTTCGGAAAGCGACAGAACACACCAGCCTGTAAGATTCAGCTCCAAGCCAACACTCTGCTTAGCACACAGCATTTAGGTATTGATAGTGAAAGCAAAAATAAGTTGATTGTTCAAGAACAGGGATTCAGGTGATAGTGAGTAGGAATCTTGGGAAAAAATGGTTACATATGAAACAAACTCATAACACACTTTCTAGAGATTAAATTTAACTAACACGTTAATCTCCTGTCTAAAGAAGCTTCTCACACTCAAAAGATCGCTCCAGAATTTTCAGCCAACCTGGGCTGAGACCTCTCTTTCATGAAACAAAAACATTGTCCATTTATTTCCTAGGTGAAGGATGTCTTCTTTGTCCCCCAAATATAATGGAGCAAACTTTTGATGCATGCCTCAAGATACGGTCCTCCTCTCTCCCTTTTCCCCCGCTGTCTGTCTTCTTCTTGTTACTTTTATCTCTTTGAAGGTCTTAGAATCCTTCCTTAGCATCTGGTTCAGACTGGTGAGTGGGAAACCCTTTGTGAACCAGACAATACTTAATTGACATGTAAACAGCCAGCTAGACAAACATTTCTTGTCTGACAGAAAACTTGTTTTTCACCTTTGCTGGTGATCAGTCCCTTGACTCTGACCTTAATAACATATTTTTCAGTGTTTATACCTAACTCCTTACACATCTGTTTTGCAGTGACATTGATGACCAGTGTGATATCACCTTTATTCGCGACCTCCCATGAAACTCGGTGAACTAAAATGTATGTACAGACCCAGGAGATAGAATCACAGGACTGGAAGGGACCTCGAGAAGTCTTCTAGTTCAGTCCATTGCACTCATGGTAGGACTAAGTATTATCTAGACCAGGGGTTCTCAACCGTTTTCTTTCTGAGGCTGCCCCCAAACATGCTATAAAAACTTCACAGCTCACCTGTGCCACAACAACTAGTTTTCTGCATATAAAAGCCAGGGACAGCATTAGGGAGTAGCAAGCAAGGCAGTTGCCCGGGGCCCCATGCAAGAGGGGGCCTCGTGAAGCTAAGTTGCTCAGGCTTCAGCCCCGGGTGGCAGGGCTCAGGGCCCTGGGCTTCCGCCCCATGCGGTGGGACTTCAGCTTTCTGCCCTGGGCCCCAGCAAGTCTGATGCTAGCCCTGCTTAGCGGCCCCCCCCCAAAACCTGCTCGCAGCCCCGCAGGGGGCCCAGGACCCGTGGTTGAGAACTACTGATCTAGACCATCCCTGACAGGTATTTGTCTAACCTGCTCTTAAAAATCTCCAATGATGGAGATTCCACAACGTCCCTAGGCAATTTATTCCAGCATTTAACCACCCTAACAGGAAGTTTTTCCTAACGTCCAACCTAAACCTCCCTTGCTGCAATTTAAGCCCATTTAAGCCAGATGCCTGTAACTCCTCTGCATCCCTTGACAGTTGGCATTGAAGGGGTCTTTGGTCACATCATCCCTTATCCCTCTCTGTAGCTCTTTCATCCTTCCCTTAGATGAAGAATAAGAACCACGTTTTAAACTTAGTGCTGCCTTAGTCTCCATGCTCCATACTCACTCACTCATTCTCTCTCCTCCGGCCAACCCTCATTCATACCTCTTATTTGGTCACCACATGAAGCAGGAAGCCACACAGCTCCTGCTCATGTGATGTGACCCCCATGTGGAATCAGTCATGTGCCTTTCCTATCCTCAGGTCAACTTGGCCGCCGGTGAGTGACATAAACTGGGGGGGGGGCACTTTTTCTGGCCATTCACTAACACCCTTGCCATCCTATCCTTCTCCCCGCTCACTTTCAGTAGCCATACTCCTTTCATAGTGGATCAAATAGGCCACATTTTCTCCCTGGTGGTAACCTCCTCCAGCCTAGCCTGCTAAGGAAGAGGAGGCACCATGCCCGAACTGTTCCCTCCCTCATCAGAGTAGGAACAAGGAGCAGACTGTAACAGGGACCATCTCTTGTGGCACAGAAAGCCCCACACCACCCCTATGAAACAGGATGGGAGGCTACGCATGGCTCAGTCTCCTTTTGGAAGGGGAGTGGGATGCACAAATCCTAGCAGAGGAAGCCAGGCCAGAATATCAACTGTGTGGTGCCCTGCACTCCTTGTACCTTAGCTCTTGCAGACAATCATGCCTGCTCCCTATTCCAAGCAAGCTCCAAATTTCTCAGGCAGTTGTCTGCTCTGTTTCCATAGATCCTGGGCTTCCTCCCAGCTCAGGGCTTGTAGTCACTTCTTTTGGCAGCTCAGCCAGAGAGAACAGAGGGTTCCCCTGGGCAGAAGATTCTTATCCTCTCCTTTTTGCTGCCCTCTGTATAACCTGATGGTAATCAGGGGCGGAGAAGTGGTAAGGGAGCCTATCTACCAGCACACACTGACAGGGTGCCCGTTCCCATTTAACCTTCTCTTATTCCTCTGCTGCACAACTGCTGGTCCCAATCCTTCCTTTTAGTGGGGTTGGGGTCAGTGTTAAGGGGAACAGTGAGTAAGTTATCTCTGATAAAGTCACCACTTACTTAATAAAGTTCTATGGGCTTGATGGGTGGGGCACTATATCTCAGAGGTCAGCATTCTCTGACTGCATACTTCATTCCCAGTCCGTTCTTCTGAAGGATCAGAGAAAGGAAGAGAAATGTTGAGAAGGAAATAATTCCCCCACCCTTCTGTGTGCTGATCGTGGGGATTTGTTGGCATTTTGTCCTCTTTGTCTCTGCAGAGGCAAAGGGAACAATATTGCTAGACAACACCCAGAACCAATATCTACCATGTTAATCAAGGTGTGGCTAAATAACAAAGTAAAAGAAGCAGTGAGAGGCAAAAAGGCATCCTTTAAAAAGTGGAAGTTAAGTCCTAGTGAGGAAAATACAAAGCAGCATAAACACTGGCAAATGAAGTGTAAAAATACAATTAGGAAGGCCAAAAAAGAATTTGAGGAAGAGTTAGCCAAAGACTCAAAAAGTAATAGCAATTTTTTTTAAGTACATCAGAAGCAGAAAGCCTGCTAAACAACCAGTGGGGGCACTGGATGATTCAGGTGCTAAAGTAGCACCCAAAGATGATAAGGCCATTGCAGAGAAACTAAATGAATTTTTGCATCGGTCTTAACAGCTGAGGATGTAAGGGAGATTCCCAAACCTGAGCCATTCTTTTTAGGTGACAGATCTGAGGAACTGTCCCAGATTGAGGTGTCATTAGAGGAGGTTGTGGAACAAATTGATAAATTAAACATCAATAAGTCACCAGAACCAGATGGTATTCACCAAAGAGTTCTGAAGGAACTCAAATGTGAAATTGCAGAACCACTAACTGTAGTCTGTAACCTATCATTTAAATCAGCTTCTGTACCAGATGACTGAAGGATAGCTAATGTGACACTAATTTTTAAAAAGGGCTCCAGAGGTTATCCCGGCAATTACAGGCCTGTAAGACTTCAGTACCGGGCAAACTGGTTGAAACTATAATAAAGAACAATATTGTCAGACATATAGATGAACATAATTTGTTGAGGAAGAGTCAATATGATTTTAGTAAAGGGAAATCATGCCTCACCAATCTACTAGAATTCTTTGACGGGGTCAACAAGCATGTGGACCAAGGGGATCCAGTGGATATAGTGCACTTAAATTTTCAGAAAGCCTTTGATAAGGTCCCTCACCAAAGGCTCTTATGCAAAGTAAGCTACCACGGGATAAGAGGGAAGGTGCTCTCATGGATTGGTGACTGGTTAAAAGATAGGAAACAAAGGGTATGTATAAATGGTCAGTTTTCAGAATGGGGAGAGGTAAATAGTGGCATTCCCCAGGGGTCTGTTCTGGGACCAGTCCTATTCAACATATTCATAAATGATCTGGAAAAAGGGGTAAACAGTGAGGTGGCAAAATTTGCCGATGATACAAAATTACTAAAGATAGTTAAGACCCAGGCAGACTGCAAAGAGCTACAAAAGGATCTCACAAAACTGGGTGACTGGGCAACAAAATGGCAGATGAAATTTAATGTTGATAAATGTAAAGTAATGCACATTGGAAAGCATAATCCCAACAATAAATATAAAATGATGGGGCTAGATTAGCTGTTACCACTCAAGAAAGAGATCTTGGAGTCATTGTGGATAGTTCTCTGAAAACAGCCACTCAATGTGCAGCAGCAGTTAAAAAAGCAAACAGAATGTTGGGAATTATTAAGAAAGGGATAGATAATAAGGTTAGAAAATATCATGTTGCCTCTATATAAATCCATGGTACGCCCACATCTTGAATACTGTGTGCAGATGTGGTCGCCCCATCTCAAAAAAGATATATTGGAATTGGAAAAGGTTCAGAAAAGGGCAACAAAATGATTAGGGGTTTGGAACAGCTTCCGTATGAGGAGAGATTAATATGACTGAGACGTTTCAGCTTGGAAAAGAGACTGCTAAGGGGAGATATGATTGAGGTCTATAAAATCATGACTGGTGTAGAGAAAGTAGATAAGGAAGTGTTGTTTACTACTTCTCATAACAGAAGAAATAGGGATCACCAAATGAAATTAATACAGCTGGTTTAAAACAAATAAAAGGAAGTATTTCTTCACACAACGCACAGTCAACCTGTGGAACTCCTTGCTAGAGGAAGTTGTGAAGGCCAAGACGATAACAGCGTTTGAAAAAGAACTTGATAAATTCATTGAAGAGAAGTCCATTAGTGGTTATTAGCCAGGATGGGCAGGAATGGGGTCTCTAGACTCTGTTTGCTAGAAGCTGGGAATGAGCGACAGAGGATGGATCACTTGATGATTACCTGTTCTGTTTACTCCCTCTGGGGCACCTGGCACTGGCAACTGGACAGGATACTGAGCTAGATGGACCTTTGGTCTGACCCAGTAGGGCCATTTTTATGTTCTTATTTACAAAAACTGGCCACATTCTTTCATTTTTCAGGTTGTAAATGATTAAACTCATAGGCTTAAATCCTGGCCCTCATGAAGTCAATGGCAAAACCCTTGTTGTTTTCAGTGGAGCCAAGATTTCACCCCTAGTATTAGCTACTCCAATGAAGAATACAGTATATATATGGCTAGCATTTTGGACAAGCATGGGACATACCCTACCATCATTCCTCATATAGAATTCTACTGACATCAATGGGAGTTTTGCATGAAAATTAGCACCAGTATTGAATGGAAGAATACAGCTTACATATCTTGGCTTTTCCTAACACGGCATCATGTGTACTTTGCATGATTAGCAGAGACCCTCTCCGCTCCAAGGTTAAGGAAGGATGCTTTCTGTTTCTTCTCTGCACAATAACAGCACTTAATGTCAAAGATCAGTGGTGGGTGTTTCAGCATTGAAAACTCACTTTCAGAGCGAAAGCCATTATGCCAGATGAACTGCATTACATTAAATAATGCACCAGGCATTAAGCAGGTGTTAGCAGAACGCCTCAACAAGTAATGTGCACTGTGTGCCTTCATTTTATTTGTAGAAGCTGACAGCTCTAGCTAAAGTAATATTGCGCACCAGTGTTCTCTATAGCTATGCTGTTTGGAGTTATAGAATCAGACAGCATTAGAATGTGACCCAGAGCTGCAGAAGCAATAGGATAGAGTGACTGAAAGCCCCAAAGAGGGTCCATATGGCTGTACTTATAAATATTTCAAATGTCAATTCACAAGGCTGCAATCATACCAAGCTGTTTGCTTTATTCTGAATAATTGCTAGCAAACTAAAACAAAATATTTGTCATACTAGACTAACACACATAAATTTAACTGTTATACCCCAAGCTTTTCTCTAGATAATATATTTTATTAGGTTATTACAAACAACAGAGGCAGCTAGATTGTTGTAAATAATTACCTATGAAAAATCCTCCATGCATACCTTTCTCTACTAAAGATGTTACAGAACGTAGTGTCTTTTCCACAGTGAGAACAGGCTAGCCTGGCAGCAAGCCAAGATCAAGGTAATCAGGGATTGCGAAGGAGTTTTGATTTTTATTTTCTTTCTTTAACATTGCCACATGTACTCATTTGATTTTACTAGCCGTTGTCAGCAACTAGTGATGCACAGTCATGCAGATGTGGTGCTTTCCACGTTCACATCCATAAAGTGTTTAAGAGGTTCTATGGTTTTAAACCCTTAGTTGAGAACTGGAACAGTTAATAAACGATTTCCATAACAGCACTGGAGGGGTAAGCAGGATCATCCGTAGCTCCCCAAAAGGGTTTGTTGCTGTATTGCTGATAATAGGCTTATTTCATCCTCCCCAAAGGCAGTGCTCTTGTGGAAAGGTTAAGCAACTCAAGACTGATTTACATAATTTAATCTTTTTATTTGCAGTTTGGAAATGAAAATGGAAGAGGAGGTTTGTTGGAGATGGATCAGATCCATCCATGGCATTTTGAAACAGACATTAATCTATGCTTACCTCTCCATCATTTATGACCTCTAAACTGCTTACCCCTTTATAACAATTTCAGTAATGTTCCAGGAAAGGCAGTGCTGATTTGCCAGCTCAGTATGCAATCGCTCCATACTAAAACCCATTCATGGGATAATCCTTCTCGCCCAATCCTATGTATGGGTGATATGTATTGGTAACTTGTCAGGCTTCCAGCTGGTGAAAGGCCAAATACTCATGGTCTTGCATTTGTGGGTCAACATTTTACTGACAGGAGAAAGACTGATGGATTTTACAGTGCTGAGAAAATCAATATTCTCAAAGGGCTGGATTCTGCCTTTATGCATCGCTCTAAGCAAGGGGTGGTGTCTATCCAGGACCACCCCAGGGGAAGCCCGTGGAAACACTGTGCCTGAGGTACACCCTTCTGAGGCACTTGCTTCCCCTTTGCCTTGGTGGTTGTAAATCAGTGGTAGACAATCTGCAGCCCATAATCCGGTGGTGGGCCGGGAGAGTGTTTATTTACATTGACCGTCTGCAGGCATGGCCACCCGCAGCTCCCAGTGGCTGCCTTATCTGTTTGTCAGGCTATACACCTGTACAACTTGGGAGTCCATCACACTAAATCCCTCAAATGAGCAGGTCTTTTAACAATCCACTCTCCTCTAGTATGATTAGATTCACTGGTGCCTCTCTGGTGCGGTCTGTCTCCCGTTTGATCAACCACAGTCTCTAGGCTTGGTGTTGCTGGAGTCTCCATTGAAACATCCTCTTCCTCCTGTTTTTCCTTTGGGACGCCCCACACATTGTCCGTTTATAATGGCTCTGGCATGGGATGCTCCTGCTGTCGAGCTCTAAGACATGTGTTGTCCATACTGTCATTAGAGGTTTATTTTGTTTTTCTGAGGTGTCTACACTTTCCCCTCACTATCTGTCCATTTGCACTTGCAACCTGGAAAGCAAAGGCCATGCTACCACTGTAGCTTTGTACCAGAACGTGTCCTGTTTTGTCAATGCCTGTATATGCACTTTGTCACCTGACTGGTCTCTTGTGAATCTGTTGTTGGAAAATTCTTGTCTTTTTTGTTGCTTTTTCTGTAGTTTGACAAGGGAAACTCCTGAGTAGCCAAATTCTAAGAACCTTCCTCTTATTGGCAAGAGTGTTTCTTTCTCTGGCTCATCAATCTTTGGATAGGACTAGAATTTAGACCTTGTGAAGGAGTATTCTGGTGATCTAGTAGTGCTAAGTATGGGTTTGGCGTCTGCGGCTTTCACTTTTTCCAACAGTTTCTTAGCTTTTCTGCTGATTCCACATTGCTGTTGCTTTGAGGATACCCTGGTGAAGATGTTATGTGAGGAAAATCCCAGTACTTATGAACTTCTGGAACTCTCCTGAAACTAACTGTGGTCTATTATCGAAACACATGATATCCAGTATCTTGTACTGTGCAAAGTGTGATTTTATCTTCTGTATGACTATTCTGGATCCCGTGTCTAATAAATAGTCTGTCTCCTAGAAATCAGAATAATAGTCTACAATGATCATGTTTCCCTTGTCTTCAGTGGTAAACAACTCCACACCCACCTTTTCCTGGGGCCTTTCTGGAACATTGTGTTACCATAAAATCTTTTTAGGTTGACGGTCTTCCCAGGATCTGCAAACATCACACTTTTCCATGGATGTCCATAATTGCTCATTTATTCCTGGGCAGTATATAGTCTCTCTGGCTCACCTTAAGTAACCTTCAATTCCCAGATGTGACAAATGAACTTTGTGCATAATCTCATTCCTAAAAGCTTCTGGAATAACTGCTCTTTCTCCCCAGAATATAATACCATTCTGTACACACAATTTGTCTCTTATCTGAAAGAATGGTGTTATCTCTTTAGGTCCCTGTTCTTTTGTTGCGGCCAACCTTGTAGGTTCATGAGTTTCAGTCTTCCTCTGTGCCTCTCTCAGCCTTAGGCAAGTACTGTACCATATTTATTGTCTCAACCTCAGCCTCTATGAATCTCTCCTTGCTGTGTTCTGGCAGGTATTCATGGCTCAAAGTGTTCACCAGCATCAAGTCTCTGCCTGGCTATACTTGACCTGTATGTTGTACCTCTGCACTTGCACCATCATCCTCTGTAAGTGCTTTGGTGTCCTGAGTAATGGCTTTCTTCAAATGCTTTTGAGAGGTTTATGGTCAGATGGTATGTTCACAGTGCAACCATCTGTGTATTGGTGACATTTTTCCATTTCCAAGAGAATTGATAACAACTCTTTTTGAATTTGAGTGTATCCCTTCTCCATCCTGGAGAATGCTCTGCTTGTGAACACAATGGGTTGTCCCCCTTGCAGCATGGTAACCTTGAGACCCTTCCAGATGCATCACTTTGCAACATCAGGGATTTCTCTGGATTGTAATATTTCAGAATGGGAACCTTCCCAATCATCTTTACTTTCTGAAATGCTTGGTCATGTTGGACTGTCCACTCCCAAAAGGTGTCTCAGTGTGTCAGCTGTCTCAGAATCTTGCAGCTTTCAGACAGATGGTTGCAAAACTTTGATAAATAATTGATCGTTCCCAGGATTCTTTGGATTCCTTTAACATTTCTTGGTCTTGAGATTTCTCTAATTTCTCTCACTTTCTCGGAGTCTACTTTCAGGCCTTTAGAGGTCAACAACTGTCCAGTGTATGGCACTTCAGTTACTCTCAACCTGAGCTAGTCTAAGTTCAATTTAATATTCTTTTCTCTACATTTCTGTAAAAATTTTAATAATTTCTAGTCATGATCTTGTTGTGCTTGTTCTGGATCATCATCCTCTCTCACTATCAGCACATCATCTGCTATCATCTGGATTCCAGTCAGGCCCTCCAATGCTTGAGTCAATCTACTTTGGAATACCACTGGTGCCAGACTGATTCCCATTGGCATCTTTAACCACTGGTATCTCCCAAATGGAGTTGTGAAGGATGTCAAATAGCTGGATTCTTCATCCAGTTTGATGTGCCAGAATCCATTTTTTTTACATCACTTGTTGTAAAAAGTTTCACTTTAGACAGCTCTGGTAATAAGTCCTCAATTATGGGTAATGGGAAATGGTTCCGTTTCAAAGCTCTGTTTAAAGCCTTTGGGTCTATGCCTATAGTAAGTTTTCTGAATGGCTTTCTTACCATCACAAGACTGTTTTTCCAGTCTGCACGCTTCTCTCCAGGCCATATTATCCATGATTCTGTAGGCTCTGCAGTTCATCTTTCAGCAGCTATCGGTATGAAATGGTACTTTTCTTTTTGGCAATTTAACTGACTTCACACTGATGTCAATCTCTATTTTATAAATGCCATCTAGCCATCCATCTCCCTGAAACACATCTCTATTCTCCCTCTGTATCATCTCCCAGTCCCAGGTAATATCATCGAACGTATCTTTAGTCACCTCGATATCCACTTTCATTATGTTCTAGAACTAAACTTTTATCGGATTCATGGCTCAGGTGGCCCTGCTGCCCCAAAGCGGTATGACTGTCTCATCATCACAAAGTCCAGTCTTTTTGTACCTTGGATTTCTAATTTTGATTTTACATTTCTCCACAGGCTTGAACATGGTATGATTGTACATTGTTAACAACTGGTTAGTCTCTTCCAACCATGGGTCTGAGTTCAGCAGCCTGATCAGGATTATGTTACAATTTATGCCACAATTTAATTGAAATTGTATCACTTTCTTACAGTAACACGTCTACATGCAACTGTTTCTGGTGCTTGTTAGGGTCTTCTTGCACTGCATTTACCTGCTATTCGGTCACACACATAATGGTCCTCATACTCACTGTTGCTTTCTTTAGATTACTGTGTGTACCTTGGTTTTTGTTTTCCTTCTCTGTGGACAACACTTGGCTGAAAAATGATGAATTTTTCCATAAGCTGGACACTTCCCCTTCTTTCATACTTGCTTTCTCCCACAGTATTTGCATGTGTTGTTGGTGTACTGCCTGCAGATTTTGTATCTGGTTTTGCTTTCTCTTTTTTGCATAGTGAACGGACAGTTTCTGTTACCTGCCCTACCAGGGTTCTAATCCTCCCTTTGGATAGCTCTGCAGCCATGCATATCTCCAAGATTTTTCCCAAAGTTAAGTCAGCTTCCCTCAGCAACGGCTCTCATACTTGTGAGTCTCATGTCCCGCATGCTTTCTGGTCTCTTATCAATGAATCTTTAATATTTCCAAAACTGAAACTGGCTGGTAGCTCTTTTAAAGCCACACTGTACTCATCAATACCCTCCCCAGCTGCTTGATCCTGAGTAAAGAAATTATATCCTTCCACCATTTCGTTCTTCCTGCGGTTACAGTGAGTATCAAAGCAGCTCATTATTGCTTCTAATGTGTGTTGAGCTTGGGGAATTTCCGCATACAGAATCACACTTATCGCTCCCCCCGCTTTCTCCAATCAGGTAACAAAACAGTTATTTTCACAGCATCCTCTTTATCTGCCACAGCAATATCTACATAGAGGTTAAATTCCTCTTCCCAACTCTTTCACGCCTGAATGAAATTCTTAGCTTGCAAGTTTAATGTCCCTGGAGGCTTCAGCCCCTCCATTTTCTGTTATCAGCCTCGTCATGTAACTGTGTAAACACAGAATTATTCCGCTTTCTGCAGTGCAGCTATGAATGGTCTCTTCTGCTATCTAGGATCTGATTACCACTGCCACCATGTTTTATGCTCCATTGTGTCCAGATCATCTGCCATATAAGGTCTCACTCTGACACAAGGTTAATTAACGAATTCGAGCTTTATGTGACTGTCTAAAACATGGCTTCCTCAGCCTCATGGTTTCTCAGAAGGTGTTCCTTCCAAACAGTTCCCCCCACAGGAAACAGTATGTTCCCTGAAAGTGTCTGCTATCACTTTTATGTTGTTATAGGACTGCTTCCTCTGGGGCATTGTGGCTCTGTGCCATTTCTAAAGCTGGGCTGTGTTTACTCGACACAGGCAAGCTTAGACGAGTCTTTCACTGACTTCACTGGGGTTTGGACGAGGCCCATAGTGAATAATTTGTGAAGTGGAAATTAGTAGTTCCAAAGATGTAACTAAAATCATGGGTTTATGGAGTCACTTCCCTAATATCCTGGGATTATATGGGCTGTAGGTTTCAAAATATTAAAGTATATTAGAGAAAACAAGACAGTCTGGGGTTGGGAGACACTTGTTCTTAAATGTGGATTTTCTAATTGACACTTTGTGAGGCAGATGCCAACCAATAAGAAGCCAAACTTCGGTTTCTCCTTAAATAGTTCAAGTGATTCAAAGCAAAGCCTCTGTGATGTGTAATTTAAATGGGCTGGAAGGTGCATTCAGATAATAACTAGCAAATAAGGTACGACACTGTTTACTTTAGTACTATATACATTCAACCTACCAAGAACGGATTATTCCTGCTCTCAAATTAGACAAACTAGGTAGGCCAGATATATTTACCTCTCTCTTTTCAAAGGCCAGTGTATTAATGCCATACAAGATATAGCCAGGTATATTTATAGACATATTCAGTACATTTTCAAGAAGATATGAGAAAGTGTGATGGGGTGTATAAATCCCACCCTGGGACAGAAAGGAGTTAAGGGGCAGATTTGGGCCCAGGGAGCTGAGGCAGCTCAGAATGGGAGATGACAGGAGAGATCTATCTTGGGAGCCCCTGTGTAATGGCACAGCAGGAGTCCTGGCTGCAGGTGTGAGGTCTGCAAGCATAAAATACTCCAGGCCCCAGAGGAGGGACTAGCCTTTCCCTAGGACTACAGAACCCTTCACTCCATCTTCTGGTTGATCATTTGTGAGGCTTTTGACCACACCCTGGACTGGGACAGTAAGTGGTAGGAAGTGGCCAAAGGAGGCAATCCCTAAGCATTCTGGTGTGTTTGCTATCACTGCCTCTCACAGGGTCTGGGGTCAGTGTCCAGTGGAAAGAGAGGACCCAGGCTCCCTTACCAACCACCCTTTTGTGAAGGGGGCACAACCCCCTCCCCCCTTTATCCCCCCTTATCTCTAGAGACACTGTAAGCTCTGAGTCAATGATGGACCTCCCACAGGAACCTGGAGGTGGGCTGAAGATCCTTTTCTTTGTGGAGACATTGGACTATACCTATTTTGTTGGATTTTTTTACTCCAGTAAGGGGGAGAACTCAACAGGTGACTGGTCAGAGGGCCGAGTTTGTATCTACTGGAAGGGGACTGCTACAGCATCGGCGTGATTTCTGGCAAAGGACTTCGGAGACATGGACCAACTGACCTAACCACTACGCAGCACCACTGGTAAGCCCAGGCCTGTCACAATCACTTACCCAATGATATGAAAATACCGAGATTACAATTACAGTATTATCAGTACAAGATATATTGATAATTATTATAGTCCTGTACAAGAGGCAGCTCTTATTACTGGTGAATTCAGACTTTGCAGTGTAAAGTAGTTCAGCAGAGCACCATGCTCCAAGAGCCTATGTGAGAGAGCCTGGCTTCATGGGATATCTGCAGGCTTTCCTCTTCTCCCCTTTCTCTTAAGAGAGGCTTCCAGAGCAGCTGGCATCTGCACCAGGATCTCTGTGTCATCACAGCAGCAGAGAATCTGACCCTGAACTTATTTGGGTTCTCGTGGCACCCTTGCTCAATCAGTGTCTGAAATATCCACTTTTACATAATTAACCTACGTTAGTTTAATATGTTGCCTACTGTCCAATTCAGCATTTAGGGTAAAATCTACCCTGCATCCCATTGTAAACAGTATTTTTACATTGCATGAAAGTGGGCGCATCCATGGGCAGCATAGCAGTTTTAACTCTGAACATCAATGTAATTTATAGGTGTAAGATAAAACCTTTGCATTATTATTAGTCATATGCAAGAACCTTCACAGGAACATGGTTCTTTCCTAGCTGGAATATATATTCTCAAATTTAAAGGGATGATCAAAAATGTTCCAGTCTTTGCAGAAACTGTAAAGCAGACTCTGAATGTGTTACCCATGGGATTTTGCTGACGCATTGTGTAATGCAATATTTTTGCATTCCCAAGCATGACTCACCATCACCGCAGCAGTAATGGGTCACATCTGGGGAAAGGCAGAAAGTTGTGGTTGAAATAAAAGTGCTTTTTAAAGGAAGCTGCAGTGGCAATTCCCCTCAGGTTAGTCAAATTCAAACTTAAATTAGTGCTTTCAGGCTGGCGTTTGTCTGCTTCGCAAAACCATGACACAGTCTGGCATCATTCCATGGATTCTGTTCAGGAGAGCTTAGAGCCTGAAATTCGGTCAGCTCTGAAGTGCTTTGGCAAAGCTGACCCACCAGATTATATTCACAGTCTTTTTAGGCACAAGCCCCTGAAGGGCACAGATGCCCGATCCACAACAAGCGAGTCTATTCAGAAGAAAGGTCAATCTGCTAATGGAAGCTCCCTAACAAAAAGATCTTCCTTGTGGCATACTGCTGCACCGGTGGGAGAGAGAGAGAAGCTTGCCCATGCAAATGAGCTCCCCACTTCCTGCACTCCACAGGTCCCAGTTCTCTTTAGGAAGTCAGTGTCTCTACTCAGAGCCACACAGCTCATGGAGTTACTGTAAAATTAGAGCTGAATTAGCCAGCCTTGGGCTATGCCTGGTGTGGAGGGTGCTGGACGGAACAGAGGAGGCCCTGGGACTCACTTTTAAAATAAACAATAAGACAACTGAGAAAGCACAGTTTGTTGTCAGTGACCTTCACTAGGTCCGTCTCCCTCCTTGAATTGGCATCGCTGTGTGACTCTCCAACCCTGGTCACCATCCTGTTGTTGGGAGCTTCTCTTCTTCCTAATCACACTTCTTTGAAGGAGACGGAGGGGGTGTTAGTTTTAAAGCTGAGTGAATAGAAAGAAACAGTTGGTTGAAAGAAAGAGTTGGCTCCTTCAATATTCTTTCCTGATGTTTAGTCAATTGGAGAAAGACCCACTCTTGAGTTTCACCAACTTCAACCCCAAGAATCCAGTTGCCATTTGGCAGTTGGTGATTCTACCCAGCCTAACTCCCAGCAGTAGAAGGGTGACTACGTTCTCAATTATTATCTGATTTTGCAGTGACACCTAGAGGACCCAAACAAGATCAGGGCCCCATTGTGCCAGGCACTGTACAGATATATGTGGTAAGAGCCAGTTCCTGCTCTGAAAAGCTTGCAGTCTACACAGACAAGCAGACAAAACGGGCGGGGGAGGATAGAGGGGTTGGAGAGAGGCACAGACACTTGCCCAAGGTGAGAGGCAGAGCTGGGAACAGAACCCAGGCTGCCTGTAAAATTTAGGAGCAGACCCTGGCTGCGACTGCAAAGTTTCCATGAGCTCCCTGTTATGGAGACTAATCTTGTCTCCATTAGGCCCTGTATGAAGGCCCACAGAACTCACTACATAGTCCTTAGCCCTGTGCACTCAGATAATTCCACTTGAGATCATATCATATTTACTCTAACACTGAGCGTATATATGGCAATTTTTTCACTTAAAGAATAAAATAAAGCCATTCTCTTTTGCACAGTGAGAAAAAGCTGGTCACAGCTGTATTATGGGAATTCAGTCAATAAGAAATTTCTAATCACCTATCAAGGAAGTTAAAACAAATACAAGCAAATGAGTGCAAGTACTTTTTCCACACAGCCTGAGGGGCTGGTCCATGCACCGGGCAGTGTTCCAGGACCTTCAGATGTACGTTTCCCCCTCTCTCCAGGCTACAGAATGGCAATAGAACTATTAAGTCATAGTGATTACTCCAGTCCCAAGTTGTTCTTGAGGTGCAGCTGCAGTAGCCTCTAATGTGTTTGCACCTTCTCCATATGGGGCAGGAATGGCTGATGAATTGGCAGATCCACTGGCCCCATCCCTGCTCCAAACCGCCCCCAAATCGCTACTGCATGTTGGAGTGCAGGGATTCCCCTGTGGTATCAGGCTCTATTGCATTCAGGGGTATTGCCTCCAGATCCTGCATTCAGGGGCTGTTGGTTTGCTCTCCAGATCTTGGTCTCCACACAGTGGAACACGATGGGTGAAGGAGCTGAACCATGATGTTCAGTGGTTTTCTTTCACCAGAAAAGACCCTATGTGGTAAGATAAGCACATCGCTGTACATGGGATGAGCCCATGTGGTGCAATTTTTTCGGCCTGCCAAACACAGACATGCACGTATGTTAGGTAGGCTCAATATTTTTAAAATGTTGCTACTTCAACACATTTAATTAAAAAACAAAACAAAACAGGTGCAAGCGGATATTCTGGTTGTGTACATTTATTTTAGAGAATAAACATTTATGTAAATATACATGCAAATTAGGATCAGCCCTCAGGCTCTTGGCAAGTGGCCAGTGCAGTCCTCAGTGCAGGGAAGTTTGGGTCCCCCTGCTCAAATGCAATACAAAGCACTAGCTTCTCCCCCCTTCAGGCAGTGCTGCCAGCACTTGCAGGGAGCAATGGATTGATCGCCGTCCTGAACTCCGGGCCCAGCATGGCAGCTCATTGCATTGTCTCTATATCCTCTGGGCCAGTCCCAGGTGGATGTTTATTCCTTTCCCAAATTTCAGAATACCAAAGAATTTTACATTCTTTTAAATTTTTGATTCCTTTCTTTATTTCCAAACTTAATTTCTTCAAATGTCTGCTCAGCCCTGAAAGAACAAGAGGCTGACCATTAAAATGGATTTCAATCAGGAAAGAATGGATAGTCTTGTGGTGAAAGCACTGGACATGGATTAGCTCTACTATTTCCATTATTGTAGCCACAGTTTGGGCCAGGACCCCATGGTGCTAGGTGCTGTACAAACATAGAACAAAAAGACAGTCCCTGCCCTGAAGAACTTTAGGTTGAGTTCCCAGATCCACCATAGACTTCTCGAGTGACCTTGAGCAAGTTTACTCCTTCTCATAACACAAGAACTAGGGGTCACCAAATGAAATTAATAGGCAGCAGGCTTAAAACAAACAAAAGGAAGTATTTCTTCACACAGCACACAGTCAGCCTGTGGAACTCTTTGCCAGAGGATGTTGTGAAGGCCAAGACTATAACAGGGTTCAAAAAAGAACTAGATAAGTTCATGGAGGATAGGTCCATCAATGGCTATTAGCCAGGATGGTGAGCCTCTGTTTGCCAGAAGCTGGGAATCAGTGACAGGGGATGGATCATGGGGTGTTTGCCTGTTCTGTTCATTCCCTCTGAAGCACCTGGCATTGGCCACTGTTGGAAGACAGGATATTGGGCTAGATGGACCTTTGGTCTGATGCAGTATGGCCATTTTTGTGTACAGTCTCTCTGTGGCTCAGTTCTGCTCTCCCTTGTAAATCGGATATAATACTCTTTTCTCTCCCACGTCTGGGCCCCAATTCAGCAAAGCACTTAAGCTCATACTTGGGTCACATTGAAGTCAATGGGATTACTCACATGTTTAAAGTTAGGCACGTGCTTAAATTACCTTGCTGAATTGGGGATTTAGTCTGTCCCATGTGTTTAGACAGTCCCTGCAGCAAAGACCTTTGTGTGTGCTGTGTGTCGGTACAGTGCTTTAGCTCAAAGGGGTGCCTGGGAGCTACTGAAAGGCAAATCATTAATAATAACCAAACTATGGGATCGGACCTCTACTGGTTGGACCCAATGAACAGAAAACAGAAAGAAACAACAAAATTACGTCTAAAACAAAGCACATCCTTTGACGGTGCCATTTAATAGTGACATCAAAAGCAACCTGTAATTAAAAAATCATCGTATGTCATTTACCAGCGTCTGGTCAAACCAGTCATTGCACCTGTCATGTTTTTAGCAGCCTGCCTTGGTCTAGAATAAAGAGAGGAGTTTTTCTACTGCTCCCGTTTATATCAATCACTCGGCAATAAATATTATTGTAAACAATTAATATTCCCATTAGCCTGAATTTTGAATAACTCCAGCAGCTGCCTCTTCACAGGTTTCTCCAGCCTGCTGCAGGGGCCAATCAGATCATATAAATGTGCATACTAACAAAGGTTCATTAAGCGACTCTCTCTTTCCAAGCCTTTGGGAAAGAAGCAAAGCAGAGTTGCCACTTAGAAGTAAACATTCTGCGCTCTTTTGCTAAATATGACATAATATGGAAATCAATGGCCTTTTAATAACCTACATTTAAGATGCAAATGTATCTATTTTATCAGTAAGTCTAATGTATGACTAAAGATTACAAATTGTTTTATTACTTCTTGATTGCTGTTGGCAGGGGGGAAATTACCATGCTAACTGCCTTGTTGAGGGAAAACCATATGTCTGAATACTGAGACATGATGAAGTTACAAACTTTAGCAAGATTAAGTTGCATGGAGAAAGGTTCAGTTAAAGTACAGACTCATTAATGACCTGAAAGGTAACCTGAGCAGCCACCATATTGTTTAGAGAAGAGAATCCCTTTAGCACCCTTCTAAATGTAGTCTCCAATTACCAGGCTTTTCAGCTGTTTTGTGCTCTGAGGGGAAATGACTCCAGGCCTCTGCTCCAATCACAGGATCCGCTTGTTTCACTTTCAGCCTGTTGTATAAAATGATAGTCCTGGGGGGCAACCTCTGATGGCAAGGAAGCCGGTTTAAGGCTGCTTGAGCTCAATGAAACATTTACATTTGAAATGCAAGAAATTTAGACTGACAGTTTAGCTCTTCCCCACTCCCCCATCAGACTGGTTGCTAAAATGGCAGGATAATTACCCTTTCACCATGGATTAAGCAGACAGTAAATGGCCTCAAACTGTCTTGACTCTGATATTACAGAGATAGGATGCAAGTGTTTATCTAAGGAGATAGATAGATCATAAATAAGATAGACAGGAGTGAAGCTATGACTGTGTGGCTTTTTGGTTGCTTGGTAATAAGTGACTGTGCCTTGTCTCACTAATTAGTGTCTAATAGCTGCATACACTGATTCACTTTGGGATGTAGTATCAAAAGGGGAGGAAGGACTAGGTTTAATTTAGCTATGAGGGACTGCATCTGTTTTCACAGCCACCAAAGGATTATAATTGTTTCTAGACAACAGGAGGTCACATGAGTATAGGCTTTTTAATTATGACTGAAATTTCTTTGCAACCTTGGGAAATAATTTAATTTCAACATTTTTTTTTTTTTGGCCAGGCTCTAACCCCCATTCATCCCAACCTCTTTATTTGCAACAAACACCCTTCCACTTTCTAAATAAATGAGAGACTTTCTTGTTTCATAGCAATTGCCTTTAACCCTTCTTTATAATATAAAAAAAATGCACAGTTCCATTTTGAAAGTTAATGAAGTATGTTTCAGTACTAAAGCAAACATATCTGGAGACATTATCCCTGATTTTGTCCAAATACTCTTGCTTAACATTCTTGCGCATTGAATAAATCCACACAATTTGTCCTGTTTCCATATATGTTCCTTCACTGTCTGTGCTCATGCACTGTATTCCCAACCTCAAATATTCAAAAATTATCAATCAGGCCCTAAATAGAAGAGCGAGGACAGAGAAAGGATGGTCCAGTGGTTGCAGTACTAGCTTGGGAGACCTGGCTTCAATTAGTGCTCTGTGAGACATAACATAGGACTGGAAGGTATGTCTTGGGTCATTGAGTGCAGTCCCCTGCTATCACAGGCAACCCTGTCATTTAATCCTGTTCACAAACATATCAAGCACCATCTTAAAGCCAGTTAGGTTTCTTGCTCCCACTACTCCTACTGGGAGGCTGTTTCAGAAACTCACTCCTCTGGTGGTTAGAAACCTTCTTCTAATTTCAAGCTTAAATTTACTCACGGCCAGTTTATACCCATTTGTTCTTGTGACAACATTGCCCCTTAGTTTAAATAGATCTTCTCCCTCCCTGGTGTCCACCTCCTTGATGTACTTAAAGAGAGCAATCATATCCTCTCTCAGCCTTTGTTTTTCTAGGCTGAACAAGCCATGCTCTTTTAGTCTCCTCTCATAAGGTAGGCCCTCCATTCCTCTGATCATCCTAGTAGCCCGGCTCTGCACCTGTTCCAGTCTGAATCCACAGAGACTTCCTGTATGACCCTGGGTAAGTCACTTAAGCCCACATTCTCAAAGGTATGTAGGTGTCTGAATTCCTTTTAGATCTGGGCCTCACTCTCCTTTGTAAAATGGGGATAATAGAACTTCCCTAGGTCACAGGGGTGCTCTGAGGTGGGAGCCACACAAGGACCTAAGATAGATAGAAAAAATAATATGTGATGGGCTTAAAAAAAAACCTATGGGATTTTAAAATATATATATATATAGGGTTCTTTTTCTCTGCTTCTGTGTTTTGAGCCTTTAGGGTGCAATTGGGTCACGTCTGAAATCTTTTCTCCACAACCATGATGGCTAGAAACTTATTTTAAAAAACCTGGAAAGCCGACATTGTCACATGACCACTTGTCGCCAGCAGCTGGGAATTTAAATAAAACATCCGATATCATGGGACTTGCAAGAGCTGACAACACTATATGCACATCATAGACCTTATTTCACTACTGAGTTACTCCAGTTTTATGACAGTGTAACTCTGCCGAAACATATAAAACTGGAGTAATGCAGGTTTAAAACAGACATATTAATTCTATAGGCTGTACAATTCACTGTTTATCCCATTCCAATTATACGCTGCATGCATATATACATAGAAGGCACCACCTTAAATGATAAGCAACTGAAAACTAGTTGAACAAAATGGCTCTTTGTTCTTCTAGGAATGTTCACAATGTTATCAGTGAGAGAGAAAATAAATGAGGCGTTCTAGAAAGGTAACTTAGATCAAATAGTGTAAACACAATATGTGTGAGTGCACATCTAACAGGCAGACATATTCATGTGATGTGGAAGCTTGTGTGCCTAAAATAACAAAACTCTGCCAACTTTTTTATTCTACCAACTCTGAGTGGGAGATCCTGCTAATCAGACTGTAGCATGCATTGGCTCAAATACTGTATTTGACTGAAAACAACACCCCTTGCACTCTTCCATCACCTCAGCCAGCTCTACCCTAAAATATAAATGGCTTGGCTCTGATTATGCAAAGTCAGGTTTTAAAATATGTACCATGCTGGTTGAATAATGAAAAGGTTTATTTGGGAATAATGAATTCCATGGAAAATAATGAATTCCATGGAAAAATGCCAACATTCACAATTAATTTTTTTGTCCATCTGCAGAGCTGGTCAAATAATGGAAAAAAACTTAAATAATTAATGCTGTGAGAAAAAGGTGAACATTTGCAATGAGTATTGTTTTTAACAAATTATATCAGTGTTGGTTTGGCATAGGTAGAAGTGCAGGAGTTTGCTATTCCTTTAAAAGTAGGGGATGCTGGGATTCTTCTCCGGATATAAAATAAGGGTGAGAGGGAAAGAAATTTAAGGCAAGTTCTGGTGATGGAAAGACCTGCAGACCCCAATAAAAGCTCCTTGGGCCCTAGAACAAGAACCTAGTTGGGATGAATACATTCTGCCTGATTTTCTTCTGCTGTTTCTAATAAATTGGGATTTGCCTTTATATCTCTTGAATCCATGCTGTCTTAGGCACTGAGCTCTGTGATCCACATGATCCTGCATCACAGTGGCATACAAAAATCTTACAAATTACTCTGATTCAAAAATCTGTCTTATATAAATCAATCAGTGCACTGTGCCTAACTGATAAAATACAAAATCTAGTCAAGGTAAAAATCCTAATAATCTCCGAGTAGCCATCAATCCCACTTGTCCAATAAAATACAAATAACATTTTCAGTGGTGCCATTAGATGGTCCTGTCATTGTTATTTGAAGTGATACTCCAGATTATTGCTGGGAATAATTCCTGGTCTACATTGTGTTCTTGAGGAGCTCTTCGTGAGCATTCAGTATTAAACATTAAATCAGTTTTGACTGAAGGTGTAGAACACATGCTATGATACTGTTTCTGTACTGACGGAATGTAAATCTTAGAATCAGGTTCTCTCTCTCTCTCTCACACACACACACACACACACACGCACAACTATTCAAAAGAACATTTTGGTTGCAAAGTCAAAGGCCAGAAGGTGCCTGTGCAACCTTCATTCAGCCTGAGTGTAATACAGCTTTTAATTACATCATCATATACTATTTTTGCACAGGATACCTGTCCCCTACTTCCTGACTCCTGTCATACTACCTCTTCTCTTGCCCCGGCTCCTGCCCCTCATCCCCACTCCCTTCTCATGTCTTTGGCTCCTGCCCTTTCCCCCTTGCCCTGCATCTATTTCTTCTTCGCTTCCTTGAGCATCTGGGCCTTGGAAGACTGAGGTACAGTTTAAGGCCCAGATGGTCATAGGTATTCAGGTGCCTAATTCTCATTGATTTCAGTGGTTGCATAAATACCTTTGACTATCAGGGCCTTAATCCATACCTCAGTCTTCCATCTGTAAAATAAGGATAATATGACTTTCTTTCTCTCACCTTTTGCCTTGACTGCTTAAATTGCACAGTCTTTGGGGGAAAGGACTGTCTCTTCTTTGTGCATGAACAATGCATGGAACACTGGAGCTCCAAATTTGAATGGGGTCCCTATGTGTCACAGTAATACACAAACAACAATGGAGTGAATTTCATTAAAAATGTGAAGGAGAATTCAGAAGGTTTTTGCAGGATTTGCCCAGCTCCAATCTTCTGCTTCTATTGTACGTTGGCTCTCCTTGGCACCTTTGTATGTCAATTTTGCCTACACATTTACAGGGGCCACCAGTCTACAGCTGTCAGGGCCAGGCTATGGGCAGCCTGTGCACACTGGTCAGTTACTGAGTTGCAGTCAGGCGAGGAGTAGCAGAGTCAGGATCGAGCTGGAGCAGAATGCCAGTAAGTCAGGGTCAGGCACCAAATTGCAAGCAGCAGAGTTGGGGTCAAGCCAGTCAGTATATCAGGAAGTCAGGGTCAGACACCAGGTTATAGACAGCGAACAAATAGCAAAATTGGGGACAAACCAGGGTGAGAAGCCAGTGTCTAAGGTCTACAGAAAGCAACATCTGGAGCAGAAGCAAACAGACCGTCGGCATTGTTGCTCAGATAGCTCACCAGGATGGCTTCCCGGTTTAAATGCTAGCATCGGGCAATCAGTGGGCTGTGAGGGGCCAATGCTCAGGTCCTGCTGGGCGGCACATTCAACAGAGCCTAGCTTCACTGTGTCTTCATAGCCTAATCTTCCCTTGGTGATGTGGAAACATCAGTAGCTCCGAGTCCCCTATATTTCCAGGTTTTAGTCCCCCAGGAATGTTGCATCACCCACTGTGTAGTGATCGCAAAACAATCATACACTGGATGAGCAACGACAGTGTCTTATCAGCATAAACAATGGAATTGTATTCAATAGGGGTAGCATGTACACACTGGAATGGGAAAGGTCCCTGGGGAACTATACTGTATATGCAACTATGCAAGGCTTTGATGAGCCTCCATTAACGGAAACTCTGCTTTCTATTATCCAGATAAGCAGTGAACCAATTGAAAGCAATGTCAGGATCTCCCACATAGCTCTCAAGACATTCCAATAAGATGGCGTGGTCATCAGAACCACACACACTTATTTATTCTAGCCTAGGTTTTTCTAAGGCACCTGTCACATTGCTGTCAAAGTGCTGAGAATGCACAGTAAACGGACACTCATCTAGATACTGGTGCTCAAAAGAAAATCTGTGTGAACTCTGAAATGCACAAAAATGTTTGAAAGGCTATTATAAATAGGAAGGAAATTCAGGTGGCTTGAAACCTCTCAATCCAGGATCTTCGGGAAAGGAGCAGATTTGAAACTGTCCTATAATTATAATGACAATTATAATGCACTTGAAGTTTTAAAAAGATTTAGACACAGGTTCTTTTAAGTGTAGCTTTAAAAAAGCAAAGACTAGTTTAAAAGACGTGGGAATCATCCCAGAGGAGAGATTTACCTGTTATTAGAGCTGGCTGAAACTTGGAATCTTGGTTCTGCAGGAAATTCTGACATTTCAAAACTTGTTTACATTCCAAATCAGGACAAATCCAAAAACATTTAAAAAATTCCCATGAAATGAAATTTATTAAAAAAAAAATCATTTTGGTTGAATTTAAATGTTCTGTTTTGATAAAACCGAAATGTCATGTTCTTTTAAAAATGTATATAAATTAAGAAGTATAACATTAAGATAAAATTTTGAAATGAAAGGTCATTCAGAAAAAAAAATCAAAATATTTTTTTCAGATAAGGTAGAAATGCAATGTATTGATTTTACCAAAATGCTTTTTTTTTTTTGCCCTCCCCCACCCCCATAAAAAGTTTGGAATGAAGTTTTGTCAAGATGTACACATGCCTATGAAAAGCTTTGATTTCAATGACATGCCATTTCCCAATGGAAAAAATGTTTCATCCCAAAATTTTCAACTAGCTCTACTACTTGTTAACTAGGAAGTAATGGAACCAATTAACCTTTTACAAAACATTTTAAACTGCTGTGCCTAAAATTAGGCATCTATATTACCTAAAATTGTGGCCTGCTTTATGGGGAGCTAAGCACTGACTTTCTTGAGTTGCCTAAAAATTGGAGCTGCCCATATCTCTCTTTGGTTTGCTCGTTCTTGTTCATGAGCTGGTGTCACACATTTTTGTTTTACTTACGAGCAAGTGCTAAGTAGAGGAACCTGAGGTTGCTAAACATTTCTGATTTATTTAGAAGGGTGACAGGCATCTAATTGGTTACACATAGGAAAAAACATCTTTGTAAATTACAGGTCTCTTGGGGATGACTTCTAGAAAGTTGTGTTGGGAAAACACTCATATATGTACCTTTTGGGGATGAAATTCACCCATGTACAAAGGTGAGCACAATGGTCTCCACAAGGTAGGAAGGATGGTTTCATGATTAGTATGCCAACTTGCGAGACCATTGTTCAATTTCCTGCTCTGCCACAGGCTTTGTGTATGAGTTGGACGAGTCATTTAATCTTCCCTCCGTGTGTCAGTTCTCAATCTATAAAGTAGGGATAACAGTACTTACCTTCCTGCCAGGGGTGATTTGAGGATAAATATATTAAATATTGCAAGGTACTCTAATAATGGGGGCCATTTAAGTACCCAAGATGGATAGATATGGTGACTAAAAACATCCATAGTTCCTGTAACAGCTATAGAAACTATAAAGTATACTTAGTAGTTTGCGTAACAGAAAAATCTATTAGGGTAGAGGAATCTGGCCAATAGATAAACACAGATAGTGTCTGTTCATGTGCAAGCTTTTTATTTGGACCTATTCTTAGTTTTATAGCTACTGATCTCTTTGGAGTATGGAAATAAAATAATTTATTTTGTTGCTAAAGTATTCAATATAGCATAATTCTGCCTAGATTTTAGAATTTACTGCCAGGAAAGTTCACAGAAACAGGGAATTGTGAGCAAATATTGCAGATTATTATTAGAACGCCAAGTTTAAATCATTGTTGCAGGGGCATAGCCACGGGTGGGCCTGAGTGGGCCATGGCCCATCCAAATCTGAGCAGTGGTGTAACGCTGCCATAGCGGCCTGGAGCATCACTTGGGCACCTGAAATCCAGGATGGAGCTATGCACCCGCTCAGGGCTGGCTTTAGGCCAATTTGCCCGATTCCCCCTAAGAGGGCCCCATGCTGGCGGCCTTTTTAACTTTTACTCACCTGGCAGCGCTCCGGGTCTTTGGCAGCATTTCGGTGGCAGGTCCTTCACTCACTCTGGGTCTTCAGCGGCATTTTGACGGTGGGTCCTTGAGTGCCATCGAAGACCCGGAGCGAGTGAAGGACCTGCCGCCAAAATGCCGCTGAAGACCCGGCTGGGTGAGTACGAATTGGGCCCTGCATTTGCTAAAGCGGCCCTGCACCCACTCTTCAGAAAGCTACGCTCCAGTAGCTCTGCCTTGCCATTTTCTGAGCCGTCCCATGAACGTGCCCCGCTCGGCAGATGAAGCCCTGTGCCTGGGGACACCAGGGCTAGGAAGAGGGCATGGTGTCGGGTGAGAAACTGAGCTAGAAGGTGCTCAGGGGCTGCCCACTGGCTAGCAGCACTTTCCAAATGGCTCATCCCCTGCATGGCCAGAGGCAGTGGCGAAGCAGGTCTCTCTGCAGTGCTCTAGAGTCCAGGCCCAGTTGCACGCACAGGCAAGCCCCTGTTCATGCCCCCGCAGTGCAGCCAGAGCCAACCTCGCACAGGGGCCCCCAGCTGAAGGGCAGTAGCCCATGTCCCGCAATGAGGCAATGGCTCCCTCTCTTCTCCCACTGCAGAGTCAGGGCACATCCGAGGGGACCAGCGCTCTCCACCCCAGACAGGCTGCACAGCCAGCTGGCATGGCCAATGAATAGCACAGTCTGTCATTGCCTGTTCACCTGAAAGATGGGGCCCACCCAAATTTCCACTCCTAGTTATGCCACTGCATTGTTGTATTTATAGATGGTTATCATCATGGCCATTCCCAGGGATTGAAGCCAGGACCTCAAGAGCTGAACCAGGAGTGCCTCCATAGCCTGAGCTAAAATATTAAGCCCTGTATCTATAACAGACTCACTATCCTCTATGGATCAGGTCCAACAGGAAGATACAGAACACAGACTGATCAGTGACTTACATTTGCACTTGAAAATCTGATTCAGGGAACAGAAATGCATCCTCTGACCCATGTGCCAATCAAAACAGCTTGAATATTAAAAACAATGTACTACTCATGAACAAACAAGAATTTTTCGCAGATAGTATTTTGTGTCTAATCAAATAAGAAATTCGAGAAAATCACAAATAAATTCCTGGACAATTTATTTACCCAGCTCTAGATGGGAAATTAGAGCATTTTTTTCTCTTTGCTTCAGTGGTTCCCTAATAAATGCAGTTTCCTGACATCTGTCCTGAATTTTTTTCCCTGTGAAGAAGAGAACTAGTGTCTGAGTTATTTACAAGTGTACGTGGGCATATATTAGCACAGCTCCAAGCTGCATACCGTGGACAGTAAGCCAAACTAGAGGGCTCCGTAATTCACAGATCCTGTCCAGAGAATCTGTCACATCTATTCTGAACAGATGTTCTATATAACAGGTACAGTATCTGGTCATAAAATGTGTATTCTTTAAATCACAGCCCTGGTACATTATTTTATCTTTTATAACACACTGTTTCATGCAGTGGTGACTAGAGCAATGCACAGTAAATTCAGACAGCAAGGATATGATACAAGTTTCAGGCCATATTTAGAATTTATAGTTTTAATGAAAAGAAGGTAATTCAGATCACTGACATTTTAAATTTTCAAACAGCTCATTGTCAGCTGTGTTCATATTTATTTACTATGTACTATCCCACGTCCACCGGAATAATATCTGGACCCATTTAGAAACTTGAAAAACAAATCAACTACAAAACAAACCATCCCTCGTCCACTGATAATGAATAAGTATCGAGCTATTGACCCAAATCAGCACATAATACAGGTTAGCTATATTTTGCATTGGAACCAAAAGGCCACAAGACTTGTATTGTTTGCCTAGACACCAGAGCTCTTACTGCAGAAGATAGATTAAACAAGCAGACTGAACATAGACAAATTAGATCAAATAGATGAAAGAATATTTGACAGCTTCCCAAACTTGCAGCCTTCTCCTGCATGACCAAACATGATCCATACCGTTGGCCTCTGCCTGATTCAATTCAGTTTTGACAAATGGTTTCAGGAGATCTACCTGCCACTCTCACTCCTAATTGTTTGATCTGGGGTCTCATTGATCCTTCATTGTTCATGTTCTTGATCAGCCTCCTTCTCTATTGGTATCTTTTCTAATGCACTCAAATTCCGAACCTATGGATGAGCAGTAGGCATGTCTGAATGTTTCACTTCCCAGAGAAAAATGAGGAAAACAAATATCAGTGCCCACCATTGCAGCGTGGTATTCCACAGATGAGAGCCCTATAAGAACCTAGATAGGAAGACTGATTGTATATAAATAAAGACTGGTATCTAAATTTTAATCAGTCCTTTATTTAAAGGCCCCTCTGTTTTCTGGGCCAGTTCTGCTGGTATCTATGTACAAATAGGTCTTTCCAAATGCCATGGGCCAATGAGGACAGATACTTGCATTAGATTTAACAAAGTGGTCATGACTTTGCTATACCTTAACAACAACAAACATAAAAGCAACCCATTCTGACAGCAGTGGAAGGGGGAAGGCAAGATCTTGAGCTGACACTGGCTTGCCCCTCACCCTTGAATGCTGAAATCCAGAGCAGCCTAAGGCCCAACCAGCCCACTTCAACCCAATGCCCTTATGAGCCCCACTCAGTTCCATGGTCTATGGCCCCATGAAGGCAAGAGGAACCTCTGAAGGTCATCATGACAGCTCAGGCAACCTTGAATGTCTAAGGCACTTCAGCAAAGGTGGGTTGATGCCTAATTCTCATGAAAAGACATGACCTCTAAGGAGTTGGGAGACCCAGCTGCCATCCTCCAACAAGTCTCACCCCAATCTAATCCCCACTGCCAAGATAAAGTACCCAAAGATGTGATGCTGTGAAAGAAGCAAACAATAAGTAATGGTGGCATCTTCACCAACATACTGAGTAGTATGTAGTGTTCAATCACTTCAAAGTCTATAGGCTACCAGTGTAGACAAACCCCATGACTATCTGAAGCACGACATAACTGATACACACAAAATGAACTGAACTTGATATTAACTTCTATGAATCTATCTACTTACTTATACAGTTTCCATCTCTGCAGTATCTGAGTGCTGCGTAAGTACTTAAATATAGTATGATGGCTATTGGAGATTGACATTTTGATGGACAGCTGAAACTCTTCTCCTCAACCAATCAGATCACTTTGGGCATGGTGCTAGTGATGGGAGCAATTTTGGGAAGCAGGTGACTCTCTCATCCTTCAGGGCACAGGGGAAGCTACCTGAATGTGCCTCAAGAAAGGAGCTGCCTGAGTTAGGCGTAGGAAAGGAACCTGTCTCCTGGAAGAAGGGAAATCTGAGTAGGGGAGGGTCTAAGCAGTGAGACCGCAACCCTAGGGATGAAAGATGGGAAGGAATTTCTCTCAGGATGGCTGATCCAGAGGCACATAGGGGCCTCCAGGATTCAGGCTCATCCAGAGCAAAGGGGACTCTTTGTTACTGTTCTATTATTTAGGGCCTGTTAATTGTATGAGTGTTATTGCATTCCGTTCATTGTTGTATTACTGGTTTCACATAATCCCAGTCAGAGCAGGAGGCAAGCTCCTGGTTTACTTTATGACTCCTTGTGTGCTTGTGTCATTCCTGGGTGAACTCTCCGAGTGTCAGATGCTCACATGGCTCTAATGGCACAGGTGCAGCACTTGCCGCCAGGGACTGTGGTGTGGTTGTCATGGCTACCCACATGAACCAGTTTCCGTGTGCCACGTCAGATCAGGCTCAGGGATCGCTGGGGCCACCGAGATCAGTCACAACAGCAGTAGCAGTCTGGTGGGCACTGACCAGGGAGATGCCCGCTTTTGCATGGTGCCATCCATGTATAGCAAGCACCTCCCATCCACAAGCCAATCCCAGCACCTCTAAAAGGTCTGGGATTGAATCATATCAAGGCAGGACTGGCCAGCAGCCACCATGTAGCCAACGTGGGGCTGTAGCTCATCTTCTTATCCTTTAATCCAGTACTGGCCGACGTGCCCCTTTTTAAAGGTAAAGGCTCTTTCCATTGTTCTTACCTAGGGCCACTCTTTGGGCTACAGCTAAGAGGAGCAATGGGTGATTCTTACCAACACTTTGTAAACATTAGGAAACATTCCAGGGAAAGCAAAACATCCCTAGTTCAGTTATAGACCTTTGAAAGTATTCTAAATTAACAAATAACAGCTCAGCGCGGTAGGGTAGCTGATCTGTAGCGAGATATAGTGTGTGTGGGGGGCGGAAAGATTTCATTTGTTCCTTCCTTTCATTTTGACTTCAAGCTATGATTTCAGGGTTCTTTAGAAGCCTGCCTAATTTATCTTTGCACAAGCTGATTAGATATCCTTGATAACAAGCTAGTTAGGGAGTTGCTCTCTTTTTCTCATTTCTTTAGTGCTGCTCTGAAGGGCTTGTAGGGATATTTTTACAGTAGCAAAATGCTGATTTCAGATACAGGTGCGTATTATGGGAGTGTTGAAAAGGTGCATTTCATCATCTTGTGGAAACTCAAGGTACAAAAAAAAAAGTAAGAACTTTCCCACAAACTTTGTGGTCCCTTAAACATTTCATGGTACAAGACCTAAAGTGGTATAATAATAGAGATAAATGATATGTGATTCCCTTGTGTAATTCTAATGCAATTGAGCAGGTTACCTGTGAAGTTAGGTACTTTCAATAGCCAAACGAACTTTCAACCAAGGACTGCCCAGGCATAAGGATGGCTTCCAGCTGAGACAGATTTTTTGCACATTCAGCTGGCTCAGTCACAGGGCAACATCCTTGTCTGGCTGTCCTGGCAGAGCTACTGCTGAGAAACTGCGAAGGGTCGGGTTCAAGTCTCAGCTCATGTATACACCCACCAAATTCAGCCCTAGGAGAAGGAGCTACAACTAGCTGATTAAATTTGTCTATTGTCTGGGAACTGCCTCACAGACAAAATGCCAACCCCATATAACCTCAACTTCATTCAGAATTGCAGTTTCCTGATTAATTCCAGCATAGGTGCCAACTCCGTGGGTGCTCTGGGCCTGCTCAGCACCCACTGGCAACCCCCCTGGTCAGCTCCTCCCCCTCTCCCCCAGCCCTCTGACCTGCCAGCTGGTCCTGCCGAGATCAGCTGCTCCCTCTCCCCGCCAGCACCTCCCACCTGCTGGTGATCAGCTGTTCAGCGGCATGCAGGAGGTGCTGGGGGAAGAGGGGGAGGAGCAAAGGTGGGGCACACTCTGGGGAAGGGGTGAAGTAGGGGCAGGAAGAGGCCTAGCAGCGGTGGGAGCTTGGGTGGAGTGAGGGCAGGGCCTTTGGCAGAGTGGGGGGGGTCGAGCACCCCCCAAAAGATCAGAAATATGGCACCTCTGAATACCAGTGTAAAGATGCATCCAAGACACAAAACTCGTATGCAGATATGGATTTCTATATGTTCATCTATGTATTTATATATGGCCCTTGTCACCATAGTATCCGAGTACTTCATAGTCATGAATACATTTATTTTCACACCATCCTTGTGAGGTAGCATTACCTATATTTTGTAGAAAATGTGGCATAGAGAAATTAAAGGATTCTTCCAAGGTCATACAGAAAGGTTGCTGGCTCTGCCTCAGCCTAACTCAGATTTTCTGACTCCCAGACCAAAGCTTTTAAGTACTATGCTTACTTAAACATCTCTCTGCCAAATTTTGGGGTGGGTGGAGTTTGGATTCTGGTTTAGTGTGTCATATACATAGGCCTTAATCTGAAATTCAGACTTGGATTTGGGAGTCTATTTTAAAACTTCTACCCCATGTTTGGGCTTATCCCTGATATATTATATATTCGAGAAGTTGGCTTCTGTGCTCTAACTCTTTAGATTAAACAGATGCAGTTTATCTTTTTAAGCACTGATTGCAAAAGATTACAACATATCCAGTGCTGTGGGTCATGAGTCACACTGAGAGGCCTCATGCTGAGGTCTGCAGTCTCTAAGGCTGCCTTGAACTCATTTGATGTGACACCCAGTACCTGGATGAGGCAATTTCATGTAACACATCACCACTCACTGACACACCACCAGGGAGGCAAGCGCATAGGGAAAATGTGGTTACACTCACATCCATTCTTTGAAGAAGCTACTACTTGAATATTCATTTTCTTTTTCATCAGAATTCTAAGACGACTGCAAAGGTCTGAATCACTCTGTTTTTGTAGGTCTGTCTCATTTCCCGCAGGATGTGACAATGAGGTTAGGTGCTGTTGATCTGAACTTTTGACTCTGGTTCGCTATTGTGCAGTAATGCTTAATGGACAAGTGTTTGGAACTGGTCTCTCTAACCACATAGAAAACTGAGCTCTCTAGTCGATAAGCGACCCAAGTGAAATGTTTTGAAAATTATGGATATACAAGATGCAGTAAAAACCAACTCAAGTCATGGGATTCTTTCTGTTGACTTCGGTGGGGTTTGGATTAGGCCCTAATAGCTCAAGAGGAGTTTGAGTGCACATGGCATCACTTCTCTGGCTTTCCCAGAAAATATATGGAAATACATGAAAAGGTGCCAGGAATTTTCAGGAGTTTGTTTTATCTCTTTGGTTTTCATTTTCTTTTGAAGATTTTCACAAATGATCATAGATCATAGGACTGGAAGGGACATCAAGAGGTCATCTAGTCCAGTCCCCTGCACTCATGGCAGGACTAAGTATTATCTAGACCATCCCGGACAGGCGTTTGTCTAACCTACTCTTAAAAATCTCCCATGATGGAAATTCCACAACCTCCGCGGGCAATTTATTCCAGTGCTTAACCAGCCTCACAGGAAGTTTTTCCTAATGTCCAACCTAAACTGCCCTTGCTGCAATTCAAGCCCATTGCTTCTTGTCCTATCCTTAGAGGTTAAGAAAAACAATTTTTCTTCTTCCTCCTTGTAACCTTTTACATACTTGAAAACTGTTATCATGTCCCCTCTCAGTCTTCTCTTTTCCAGACTAAACAAACCCAATTTTTTCAATCTTCCCTCATAGCTCATGTTTTCTAGATCTTTAAACATTTTTGTTGCTCTTCTCTGTACTTTCTCCAATTTTTCCACACCTTTTCTAAAATGTGGCACCCAGAACTGGACACAATACTCCAGTTGAGGCCTAATCAGAGTGGAGTAGAGTGGAAGAATTACTTCTTGTGTCTTGCCTACAACACTCCTGCTAGTACATTCCAGAATGATATTTGCTTTTTTTGCAACAGCGTTACACTGTTGACTCATATTTAGCTTATGGTCCACTATGACCCCCAGATCCCTTTCCGCAGTACTCTTTCCTAGGCAGTCATTTCCCATTTTGTATGTGTGCAACTGCATTTGTCCTTACTGAATATTTACTTCAGACCATTTCTCCAGTTTGTCCAGATCGTTTTGAGTTTTAATCCTATCTTCCAAAGCACTTGCAACCCCTCCCAGCTTGGTATTGTCTGCAAACTTTATAAGTGTACTCTCTATGCCATTATCTAAATTATTAATGAAGATATGGAACAGAACCAGACCCAGAACTGATCCCTGTGGGACCCCACTCGTTATGCCCTTCCAGCATGACTGTGAACCACTGATAACTACTCTCTGGGAACAGTTTTCCAACCAGTTATGCACCCACCTTATAGTAGCTCCATCTAGACTGCATTTCTCTAGTTTGTTTATGAGAAGGTCATGTGAGACAGTATCAAAAGCTTTACTAACATCAAGATATACCAGGTCTACCACTTCCCTCATCCACAAGGCTTGTTACCTTGTCAAAGAAAGCTCTCAGGTTGGTTTGACAGGTTCCTCTTTTACCTGTAAAGGGTTGTCAGAGAAAAATCCTTTTACAAGTAAAAGAAGAATTAACCCTTTACAGGGTAAAGAGGGATTTTATGCTATCCTTAGCTGTTTGTTTATGACAGCAGTCCTTCTTGGAACAGCATCCCATGGTCAAGGAAGCCGAAGTCCTCCTGGTGACACCATCTTCATAGCCAGGCATTTATGTCCAGGATGCATCTGTCTCTGCCTGGGCCCTTACCCTTGACCTTGTTAGCAAAAAAAAGGGAAAACAGAATGTCTGAAGTAAAATGTTTTGGATATTCTGTGTATGGATTCATTATTCATCTAACATCCTAGAATGTTCTGGACCTTTTTAGAATCTCATGGAACCTTCCAGACTTTCTAAGAACTACATTTTCCTTGAACCTCCTTGAATATTGTCAGCCATGCCCTGGCGGGTATATAAATGGGCAGGGTGTCATCCGTCAGTCAGTGAGATATAAGAACGAAGTGAAGTGAAGTAAGATACCAGTTGTGATATTGTTAATCTTGTTTTATTGTGTAATTGTGAAAGTGTACTTATGTTTTAAGACTTGAAGAGTGTAAGTAGTGACTAATAAAGGACATATTTAATGAGATGCCAGAGATATCTATCAAACCCCTATATACACATCAATATAAAAGAAATATTGTTACTTCTTTTGCCGTGCTTAACACATAATGTTTGATGACTTTCTAAGACTGCAGAACACAGACTTTTGCTCTCCCTAATACTGTCTGTTTTCCCCCATAGAAAATAAAAGATGACCCTGAAGAAGCCTTCAGGAGCTCAGTATAGGAAGCAAAAAGCTCAACTGCAATCTAGTTTTGCAGCAAGGGGCAGATCTGACAGGAAAATATCTGAAACAGAAAAACATAGACCAGGCTTTAGGCAGTAGTGATCATCCCAGTGAAAAATAAATTGAGGAGCAAAGTGTAAATGATGGAAGAAATTAGCAGATTTACATGAAGATAAGGAATGAAAATGTGAGGAAAGTGATGGAGAATCATCCAGTTTCCTTGATAGTGTAAAAAAGAATGTGGATCACATGAAAAAGAGAGAAATGACGAAGAAAAATCTGCTTTACATGAAAAGGAGAGAAACGATAAAGAAGAATCAGCCTTGCATGATGATAGAAAGAGCAGTGAGAAAAATTGCACACCACAAATCGATACATCAGGTCCTGCTATTTGGCCGGCAATCCTAAACTCTGCTGATACTGATCGTACAATTTTGAACGGGCTAGGCAAAATCGAGGATATGAAGTTTCCAGTATATGAGCAGAAGCGACACTTCGCAAAATCACATGCAAAACAGTTCTTAAGACTGGTGAGAAACTGAATCGGCATGGGCTAGTTTACTCAAAATCAACTGATAAAGTGTTCTGTTTTTGTTGCAAAATATTGTACATTAATGCCAAATCATGGCTTGCACTTTCCAGCTACAATTACTGGCATCACTTAGCTGATGCTCTGAAGCAACATGAAAAGTCACCTGGCCACTTTATAGCCAACTCCAAATGGAGGTCAAGTCCAGGCTCAAACTTAATAAATGCATAGATGCAGAAAACCAGTGCATTATAAATGTAGAAACCCAGCACTGGAGGAACGTGCTCAAGCATCTGATCTCAATTACTCTCTTGCTTGCAAAGAATGATTTGGCTTTCTGTGGCTTGTTGGATAAGTTGTTCACTGAACATAACAATAATTTCCTCGGTTTGGTAGAGCTCCTTGGGAAACACGATCATGTCATATGTGGGTACCTACGTCAAGTTCGTAAAGAAGCTATGGACCATTACTGCAGCAAAACAGTTCAAAATGAATTGATTGACCTTATGGCAAGGAAGGTGCTTGATAACATATTGATGTGACTCAGCAAAGTGAAGTTCTATGCCATAATAACGGATGACACTCCTGACATTAGTCACAGTGAAAAGATGTCATTTACAGTAAGAGCTGTTGACAACGAGCATGGTTGTATCCAACTAAAGGAATATTTTATCTGTCTGTGGACAACTCTACTGGAAAAGGCCTAACCAAACTGTTTATGAATGTTTTAAATAAAGCTTCAGGACTGCCACGGCCAAGGCTATGACAACAGTGTGAACATGAAGGGAAGAAACAGTGGCATCCAAGAAAGCTTCCTTGTGCTGAATCTAAGAACTTTCTTTGTGCTTTGTGGATGCCATTCCCTCAACTTAGTTTTATCAGATGCAGCATCATCTTCTTTAGATTCGGTATCTCTCTTCAGAGTACTGGAAAGGATATATATATATATATATATGTACTGTTTTCAGCATCAACTATCAGGTGGAAGGTCCTCACAGATAATGTTACAAATCTGACAATGAAGCTGCTCAGTAACATTCACTGGGAGAGCCGCATCAACAGTGTAAAGCCAGTGAGGTACCAAGTGACGGAGGTTTACAACTCCATGATAGAACTGGCACAGTCGAGTGGAGGGAGGGATAGCTCAGTGGTTTGAGCATTAGCCTTCTAAACCCAGGGTTGTGAGCTCAATCTTTGAGGGGGCCATTTAGAGATCTGGGGCAAAAATCTGTCTGGAGATTGGTCCTGCTTTGAGCAAGGGATTAGACTAGATGACCTCCTGAGGTCCCTTCCAACCCTGATATGCTATTTAAAGGCAAGGCCAGAATAAGGCACAAAGCCTGGAAAAACAGATCACTGAGTTCAAATTTCTGGTCTCAATTGTGGTTTGGCATGATATCCTCTTCCAAGTAAACATTGTACGCAAGGCATTAGAAACTCAGTTGATGGACATCACGACTGCTACTACTTTGATTAGAAGCTGCCTTGATTTTGTTATGGCCTACAGAGACAATGGATTTGAAGATGCCATCACTGCTGCCAAAGAAATGGCAGAAAACTTAGGAGTTGAGACTGTCTTCAAGGAAACTCATATTAATCAGAAGAAGACACAGTTTGGTTTCCAGGGGAGAGATGAGGTGATGAGACACTCAGAAGAAAAATTCAAGAGGGAACTTTTTTGCTTGCTCATTCACATTACTCGAGTATCCATCGAAGAAACGTATGGGCAAATGATGCACCACAAAAAGACCTGGGGTTTTTTGTATGATCTTAGTCAGCTGCCTGCAGACAGAAAAACACTCTTGAACAATTGTGTGGACCTTCACTGGATGCTGGCAGTCGGGGAATGTTTGGACATCAATGATAAAGACCTCTGTGTCGAATTGGACAACATCTGTTACGTTCTGTATCACGGGAAGCACTCGCCACTCCAATTCATTCATGATGCAGAGCTGAAGGACACTTTTCCTAATGTGTCCTTCCTAATAGCTTTGAGGATTCTGCTCATACTGCCAGTCACAGTCGCAAGAGATGAGCACAGCTTTTCAAAGCTCAGGCTCATTAAACATATCTTTGGTAAATGATGGCTGATAAGAAACTGACATTGCTTTCAAATGCCATTGGCCAGTCTTTGGATCTCTCTGATGCTGTGCTTCAGTTCACAAGGGCAAAGGCGAGAAAAAAGACCTTTTGAACTAAAGGACTAGGGTTAACATTCTAAGGTTGTCACCTACTGTAACACTAGTTAATACTGGTCCACTCAATATTGGTGCACAGTTCAATTTCTTGATGTTATTCTTAAGATCACAAAGTGTCTATAAGCTTAGAGGAAACAATTTTTTTTATTTGCTTATATATGGCATGAATAAATACAGATTTACAGTTCCTAGCATGCAAATTTATCGTCTTATATGACAGGGATAAATCATGCATGCAAATTGTGCATCAAAGTCATAAAATGAGCTAGAAATGCAATAAAAAATAAGGTATTCAAAAGTTTAACAAATGGAAGGGGGAGCACTGAAGATGTTCCTCGCCTGGGGCATCATTTGGTCTAGGGCTGGCCCTGCATTAACCTGAACAGATACAGTTGTGTGTGGTTACTATATGTAAACTGACAGGTTTGGGGGGTCCAATAATTGTCCATATTTTAAAAAAATGCCAACTGTATAGAGCTGTGGGGATGTTTTTCTGCTTATTCATTTCTAAATCATTTTCGTTTACTTGTTTAAATGATGCCACTTGCCTGAATCCCTCCCCCACCAATTTTCTCATTTAACACACAAGCATCTTTTTTGATGAGGCGACTGTCCTGCATTTCCCCTGCCATCTGGCCTAATAATGCTATTGGCAGGATGTTGGAGGTTTCACAGTACCGTTTATGTTTTTGTCCGCTGAACACTTATCAAAGTTACAGTAATGGAATCAGAAACAATATTCCTATTTACTGATAGTCTCCAAATCTGCACTTCTGTTTGTAGGCGGCATCCTTGTCTGTGGAAGGCAAAAGTTCTTTAAAGGATGATGAATGTTACTAATGGGGTTAGAGTCCTCCTCATTATAAACACCCTAGGCTATTTCTTTCTATAAATGCTCCAGTCATTGCTTGCTTTTTTATATCAAAATGCTTGCCACTCCAGCTAGAGAATAAGACATGAACTAATGATGCCTTTCAAAAGAAGTTGAAACTCACAGAGATGTGAATGCTCCTGACTTAAAATTCTCTTTATTAACATTCTCCATAGTTGCCGCTAGCAAGAAATTTTAGTTGTGATTTCATCTGCAGTTCTTCATTTACCTAAAATATTGTTTGATATCAAGATATTGGGCCAAAGGGGTAACACAGAGCATAGAACATTTCCATTTTAATTGCACCAAATAACTATAATTCTTTTATCCTAACATTTAGCACCTCAGGAGCCACTGGCTTCAATGGAGTCTGAATTTGGCCCCAGATATTTTTCAACCAATATGGACCAGTTTAAAACCTGATTTTGTATTATTTGTGGATCCAAAGAGCCAGATTGTGTGGGTGTTTATTTATGAAAGCAGGGTAAGAACAGCACTGGATAGAGCCAGGTGCTCAGATCTTCCAGCGACGAGTGGCAGTATGAAACTCTAGAGACAGAATGAGGGTTGGACAGACACCAGTCACTCTTCCCCGTGCAGTTTCTACAAGGCACGTACGTTCTTGGCCTCTCTTGATTAAGCCCTGCCATTCCTGCAAGTTCTATGGTGGTTTTAGAATGTGGACAAATGACCATGGGGGTTGCGTGGAGGCCAAATCCACCTAAGCTGGATCCACCTAAACTGAATTTGAATCTAAGTTTCTGGAGGCTAAAGATATTAACCACGGTGCCATCTAGCCCAATCAAATTAACAGTTTCAATGGTTTCTTCAGGTTTGTTTATATTTATTGAAAACTGGAGTATGGGGCATGTGGGACAGTAGTCCAGCATTAGATACACCGTGCAGCAGGTGTCCATCCATACTGACAACTGGAGCTTAGAGACGGTACTATCATCTTAATTAAAATTCAGAATGAGGTAAATGAATGAAAATTGCATTTTCCTGGAAATTAACTGGGACATAGGGACTCATCTGAAGTCCCACCAGTTGTACATTCCTGTAAATCTACTGATTTTCATGGCGTTATGCTGGGTTTACCCTGGTGTGAGATTGGAAACAGTCCTTTAATGTTAATTAAATTATGTGATAATGCAAGACTGCAGGATTATGGCTGTTAAGAGAAAGCTTGTTTGGGGTGGCAGGTAAGCATGGGAGAGGTCATGTGAAATAGGTTCCCCCAGAGGAATTCTAGCAGATTCTGTCACAGTTCCCCAGGGCATTAGGGATGGGTATGATGATGTGTAACACAGCGTAGTATGTGTTCCCTCCATGGTGGCTCAGCATTTCTGGCACATGGGGGGTGGGGAGGAGAAAAAATGGGGCCACAGCTCTCTCCTTTGGGTAGTTGGGTGGAAGCACTGTATCAGGCCTGGAATTATATGACTGACCCCTGCACAAAGCCTCAAAGGGAGAAATCTCTTTGTGACGCTGTATTTGTCTAGGAATTTAGGGGCATGATTCTTATTTGAGTTGCAAGAGATGTCTTGTTTGAAGCCATTTATGTTACATAAGATAAAAAAAATTATGAGATATGGGCTGCTCCTTCAGGGCATGAGCAGATGACTAATTGAACAGGCTGAGGAAGACGCTTCCCTTATAAGCTGAAACTGGATACTACAAAACTGGCCATGATGGGGATTCTTGCACCTTCCCCTAGTACTGCTCAGTCAGTGGGGTACAATCCAAAAGCACCTCATGCTGGCCACAGTTGACAGGGTACCGGACTAGAAGGACCACTGGTCTAATCCAGTTTGGCAATTCCCATATTTATATGCAGGACCACCCACAAACTACTACATTGTGAGACCAAGGGTAAATATCTAGGGTGCATCTTTACTTATGGTGGAAATTATATAATGATGCATGGTCCTGGTCTGGCTATGTCTCTTTGCTGTTCTAACTTCTGCCAGATCCCAAAGGGGCTGATACCGCAGCCAGGATCAGCACGGTTAAAGAGTTGACTGGACATGTCTCTTTTCACCCTACGTGTCCCTTATGCACTCCACAGAAGGGACCACACAGGAGCCACCATATCAACTCTATGACATAGGATTATTATCCATTACATTGGGATGATCCTTCTATGGATATGTCTACACTGCACATTCCTTACAGCAGAGAGTACAGACACTGCACGCCCCCTAGCACAGGTACGAATAGCATTGTAGATGGTGAGGCACTGCTTAGCTGAACAGAGAAAAGACATGCCTGAACCCTGTTAGTATGTGCCCGCCACAGCTCTCTACATGTTCAAGCAATGCCTGTGATGTCTATACTGCTATTTTTAGCAGAGTAGTGTCCCGCTGCCTCCCCAGTACTGGAGTCTTTCCCAGTGTAGGGAATGGCTGTAGCAGCAGGGAAGCAGTGAGAAAAAACTCTGGCAACTACCTGCTGCTAGAGCCTTTCCGCACCACAGGATCTTGGCACCTCTCCCTATTGCAGTGAAAGATTCCTGCAGTGGGGAAAGGCTCTGGCAGTGGGGGAAGACTCCAGCCTAGCTCCCCACTGCCAGAGCCTGTCACTGACATGTGTAGCTATACACTGTAGTGTGGATGCACCTTGCTTTTCCCTGCAGCATGTAGCTACACATACCCTACCTGTGGTGTGCAGTGTAGACATACTGTATGTTTTGCTATGTTAAGAGCTGTTTTTCTTTAGCGGCACAGTGCCAAGACGCCTTAACACTGGGGAGAACATGGGCCTACTTTTGTTTTGTTGAACATTTTGCTTTATGATAGCTGCAGTGCATCATGGTACCATGTTCATTAGAGTTTTGCATTAGAGTAACTTCCATAGTTGAGTACTTGAACAGCCAGAGATGGTGCTAGTCCATTGGGGGGGGGCTAAGTATGAATATTTTGGGGAGCCCTCTCACCCACCTCCTAAAAATACTAACTGCATTATTTGCACAAGCCAAAAAAATATCTACCAACACAACATACATTAATATAATTGTTAAAAAGTCCACATTAAATAAGATTAATGGCATGTTAGGGGTAATACTAAATTGGAGCCCCAAGCAATTGCTTGTATATTGTCATTGAAGGATATATTCTAGGGTGACCAGATGTCCTGATTTTAGAGGGACAGTCCCGATATTTGAGGCTTTTTCTTATCTAGAAGCCTATTACCCTTCAACCCCGTCCCGATTTTTCACACTTGCTGTCTGGTCACCCTAATATATTCATTCCAATATGACATGCATCCGACGAAGTGGGTATTCACCCATGAAAGCTCATGCTCCAATACGTCTGTTAGTCTATAAGGTTAGTCTTTGCTGCATTTATTCAAATATAGTAACCTCCTTATCCTCAGCAAAGTCCTGGCACACGTAGCAATATTTTCTATTGGTTTGGGGAAGAAATTTGTCTCTGAAAGAAAGATGTCGCCAATTGATCTCCAATAAGGCAACATTTAGCTCAAGATTTATTACAGCTTTCTGTGTTTGTTTCCCCATGGAATGCTCACAAATGATGCAGCAATCTTGTTCCAGTAATAATGTACTTAAACATTCTTCAATGACTACTTGCTATGTAGCAGATTCTTCCTGAAGAAAAGAAAATAACCTCTTGGTAAAACCATACAGAAGGTCCCCAAAGAAGAGATATGGCTAAGGCAAATGTTTAACACAACAAAGCGTCCTTCTCTTCTCATCCTGACAGTAACTACGTTTGTTATTTTAATATTTTAACCCCCAGTTACATAGCTTTCATGGGACAATCTCAGAGTGCTTGACAAAGGTTCATTGAACCTCACAATATTGCTATGAGATATAGTTATCCCCATTTTACAGGAGGTAATCCAAGATACAGCAGTTAAGTGACTTACCCAGGGTCATAGAGTAAGTCAGTAGCAGAGTCAGGGATAGCATGCAAGAGTTCTGACTCCCAGTTCTCTTCTCTAACCAACAGGTACTTTGCTGGCCCCTTGGGGTAGTTGGACCTGATGTAATTTAGAGAAGCTATAAGGCTCTAGTAATTTGTGCCAGGGTCCAGCTGTCTCCTTGGCAGTCCTAGGATTGGAGTGTGTGTGTATAAAGGTGCCATAAAGCTATCTTTACTGCCCATAACTGATCTGAGCACAGCATGGCCAGGCCCAAAGATTGGGACGGCAGTCTGCATTCCTGTTTGTATGTCTGCATAGGAGAATGATTAGATTGGGTAATTTTGAAAATCTGACCACAATCGGAGCTACTGCACGAGCTACTGCATGCTGGACACTTTTGAAAATCTGGACCCATGTGTGAAGGCCGAGCATTTTGAGATTTTTCCACTATTTGGTCCCACATGCTAAGGAAGCTGAAACTCAAGTGCAGGAGAGATGAATCAGCAGTGAACCCAGAGTTCCAAGTAAATCCCAAAGCCTGTGAAACGAGGCAAATCAAACCGGCTGGTTTTGGTTCATTGAAAGCCTCTCATCTGAAACTGACAGCCTGCGCACAGCTCTTATCTCAGTCCTTTCCATCTCCTGTTTCTAGGTCTCATTTATTACTCACCTTCAGAAAGTTTTCAGGTTATTTGAGGGGACTGGGAAAGCCTTATGCTACTGAAAATACCCCTTCTGTTCAGGTTTGATTGAGTTTGCACGGGGATGATTATGACACACTAAAATGCTACCACTGTTTGAAAAGTGTAACTGTTGTGTTCAGTGAACTACAAAGGGCCTGATGCCAAACTCACTTACACTGCAGTGATTTAATAGTAAGTCATCGGAATGTACGAAATGCCAAATTAGATCAGACCAAGGACTCATCTGGTCCAGTGTCCTGGCCCTGAGAGTGGCAAGCAGCAGCTGTTTCTGAGGAAGATGCAAGGAATCCTGCAGGAAGTAGTTACAGGATGGCTTGCCCACATGGAAAATTCCTTCCTAATCTCCAGTAGTTGGAGGCTGGCCTATGCCCTGGAGCTTGTGTGTTTAGATCCCTTTCTAAACTAGTTTTTTTAATCCTTAACGTTATAACTTGGAATATGTGTACTGCCCATATTTGTGTTAAACCACATTGAAATCAATGGATTGACCTTGGTGTGATGATCAGATTCAGGTCCTGTACTTTATCTTGATTCTCATGAGCCTAGTAGATATTTTACGTGCATTGATGTGTTGGAACCAAATGGAAAAACAAAGAAAAGACTTCTAGGGAAGCAGTCACTCTCTCGTTCATGTGCTGGACTGGGCACGTTCCATTTTAGATGTGCATAGGGACACATTTGTTGCATACACAGAAAGACTGATCATATAGGGAACATCTGGAATTCATGCAAATCCCTGTTAGATCAGTCACTGAAAGCCCTATTTTACAGCATTCCACCAGCTGCAGTAAAAGGCAACTGACACATCATATGTGGACTCCAGCTGCTTATGTACCCAAAAGACTCTTCTTCCGCCAAACAGAAACACTGCCTTTCTGTCAATCTAGAGGAAGGAAAAGGAAGTGAGGAACCTCTCACATAACATAGGAAAATCATGTCCAAAAATGGATTTGCTTGAAGCAAAGGGGAAAAAATAGATTACCTGAAAGTCATGTGATTTTGCTTTAGCAGAGCTTTGCATGAACATTTGCTTTGAATTCAGCCCACATACATTCAGACTCCTCTTGGATCCATATAAAGTTATAGATGACCACAGAACTGAGTGTGAATCTCAACTGTAACCATTTAGTTTGACCTGGCATTGTATTAAAACTATGCAAAATAAGATGTAACCCTATCTGAGTGCATTTGGAGCCTGATCCTGCCTCCATTGACGTCAAGAGCAAAATGCCCATCAGTTTCAATGGTGTAGGATCAAGTCCTCCAAACTGGATGCTGGTTTACTCATATAGTTCAGGAATATATGGGAACCTATTGACAAACTTTGCCTTGCTCACAGTTTTAGCTTTTCAATGAAACCCCAAGCTGAGACAGCTTCAAGTGGTTTCAAGATTTCATTGTGACTGTATTACGCAGCTCTATTAGATACTTAATTGCTATAGAGGCCCTAATGATAACACATACACTTATACAAAAGTTCTTAAATCATTTTGTAGTGTTTTTAATTGAACCATGCATGTTTCACCCATTTAAGTGAGAATGGATGGATTGATTGCATTGATGAATGTTGCAAGTTTATTTCAGTAGAATTCCTTTAGTCGGTACCATTAGATTGGAATTGGTGCAGGGATTGGGTTTTCCTGTGGGTCTGTACAACTCATAGCATAATGAGGTCTTGATCCTGCTTGTGGTTGTTGGATGCTGCTGCACTTCAAATATTAAATAAGGCTGATTTCTTACACTGCATTCATCTGCATATCAACCCTTTATACTTAGCTGGACAGCACTGCAGAAATTCCATGGAATTACTGTGCAATTTCTTACTACTAGAACATAATATTACAGGTGTGATCAGAAGCCCACTGGACTCAATTAAGTCTACCCCCTGACTTCAATGGACTATGGATCAGGCTTTAAACAGGGACCGCTGGGCAATGCATTTACTAAGTAAAGCATCCATGTACTGATGTGAAGAAACCATCTAAGGTTGCCTGATGATAGCAGGGTGCTACCACTGCTTTTCTAGTTTGTAATGTGAACAAAACCCCTCAACTGAATTACAAGCCAGGACTCAGTTCAGTATTTCTGTGATCCTATGTTTAAGATATTGTACCATTTATTTACACCACTGGAGTGTAAATTTCATGAATAAATTCTATCATCTAGCTTTGGAACTTCAAGTATTAAAAAAAAGAGCATGTGTGCAGTTTCAAAATAGTTACAGCTATTCTCCTCACCCATCGCTAGAAGAGTTGTGTAGACAATCCATATTCAATCATTTATTCAACAAATTGAGTTCCCTTTCCTGCACAGAAACAGTGATTTTCACAAATTTGTTCACTATTCAGAATTGCTAGAGGAATGTTTTGTATATACAGATTTGTGTCTATGGAATGCCTGTCAGCTGTTTCCTGCGAATGTTCATGCAAGCATTTGATATTTCCACTGTGTAGCTGGTCACCTAAATTACACGATATTGTGGCTTTTCCCTCATTGAATTACATTCCTACCCACAACAAAATGTCAAGATAGATGGTGTGAGCACTTTTCAGGTGGAATACTCTTGCAAATATGAGTATTCCTGACACTTTCACTTCCTACTGAAAGTTGCTGGTACAAATATTCCTTGAAAGTGAATAAAAGGAATTACAAATAATAGTGAAGCTAATTTAAGAGGAGCAATATTGGGCCTATTGTTAGCAGGGGTTTCCAAACTGTGATACAGGTACCGCTGGTGATATGTGAGCTTCATGTTCCATCCATTCACCTTACAACAATTTGTTAAGAAAGTAGCACACCTCTACCTCGATATGACATGACCCAATATAACAAGAATTCGGATATAACGTGGTAAAGCAGTGCTCCGGGGGGACAGGGCTGCGCACTCCAGTGGATCAAAGCAAGTTCGATATAATGCGGTTTCACCTACAACACGATAAGATGTTTTGGCTCCCGAGGATAGTGTTATATCGAGGTAGAGGTGTATATGAACTAAAAGTATAGGAGCTGCTTGCTGGAGGCTTGGTTAAGCACCTGAAAGCTTGGATGCTTATCCAAGACATATTCAAACCTTTTGGCGCTTCTTATTTGGCAAGACTGGGCTGGAAATAGTACTCTTTGCAATTTCTGTTTCAGGGGTCTCTTTATATATTTAAACTACATTGTAATCCTGGGGTTAGGCCAGATCCACTCTCTTTGCAGCTAATATCCTTCTAAGTTTATAAAGATATCTTAGGAGCTGAATATCAAGTGCAGTGAAAATGAGCAGCTGGTACTACCATCAAATTGCTAAATTATACTCATGAATTTTGGGAAAGATGATAATCTTCCTGTTATTGTTTTAAGTGAGAACAGCAATGGCCTTTTCCCCAGGATATGAACCCACTCCTACGCTTGCTTGGACTGCCTTCATTTTCCTTTAGGCATATACTTAACTGTGGGGCTGAGGGTTACCTAACATGCACTTGAATTTACTGTAAGAGGTTCACAACTACTCATTAACCCATGGTTTAAACCTTCCATCTTGAATGTATTTTGCAGATAATAGAATAATGCATCTGTACTGCAGTGCATCCCACTTAATAAACATGCCTGGAGACAGAGTGAGCATAAAGATATTCAGACAATGACTGAGATGTGGACAAGTGGATAAACATTTGACTACATGACTGTCAAAGCTCACTGGGTGTCAGACCTAAAAGGCATCTGTCTCAACAACTGACAGTGACATTCAGAAACAAGCTGTACTTTGCATATTGGAGTTTAATAATGATCACACAACAGCCAACATATTATCAAAGCTCAGACCAGATAAATGTGTAGCTTATGATGGAAACAATGCAATAAATCTAGTGCTCTCGAGACTGCAAGTTAACGCATTTACCATGTTTTTTAATACAATCGTTCAATGTGATTTTATGCAAACATATAGACTCACCCTGCCCCATTTCCATTACTTAGTAAAGGCCTATAACATTTGAAGAAAAGAGTGAGAAGAAAAAATTAATTAGCACTAATTAGCAGCAGAGGATGTGGGACTCTATTGGTTAACTCCTGAGCTGATGTAAATCAGCATAGCTCTATTCATTTCAGAGAGGTTATGAGAATTTATACCTGTTGAATATCTGGCACTATCACAGGGTTCTCTACTCCCTTGTGCCTGAGCCTGAGGAATAGTGCAGCCCAGTCCGACGCTCCAGTCTGTCTCTCACTCATGCCATGGCCCCTTCTCATGCTCCAGGAGTTGCTGTGCTTCCTCTTTGTGTCTCAGGATGCTCCCTCATTGTGGCTTGGCCAGGTCATTTTAGTTTTCCCCTCCCAGACTATCAAAGTCTCACTGGTCTGGTTGACTGAGTAACTTCCCCAGCAGTCTTCCAATTCAAGCCTGTACCACTTCCCCAGCAGCAGGTATGGGAACCTCGGCCCACCCACTACTCTGGGTTCCAGCCCAGGGACTCTCAAATCAGCTGCCAAGTTTTGCACTGTCCCATACCTTTTGGCTGTTTCCCTAGGCTTTTTCCTGTTTCACCTCTTTCTGTCTTCTTCCCTCCTCCTCCCACAAGTAAATCCTTCCTTCAGGGCCAGGATCCTATGGCTACTACTCTCTCCCTGGGTTTCCTTCTTTCCTTCTCTGGGCCCACAGAGTGACTGCAGGCTTCCACACTGCACTCGCCTTTTTTTCTTTTCCTGTTGGTTTAGGGCACAGAAGCCTCAGCACATCAGGCTCTGACTGCCACCTACCTCAGTTTTCGCATAACCAAAAATCTATATCCTCTCACATAGTCCTGTATCCTTAAAAATAGTGAAGTGATGCTTTTTTCATGCTACCCCACTTTCCCGGTACTCTCACCAGTCCTTTCATACAATATTTGTTCACCTTGAGGCACATCAGTTCTTAAAAAAAAAAAAATCTTTCTTTTTGTGTAATTCTCCCTGAATTGCCACAACACGTGCTCAGCTCTTTCTTGGACTTTGCATGTGTTGCACACCCCATCTTTGTGCTTGTTTAGTAAATATAAATAATCATTCAGGTCATAGTGACTTGTTAGCGCTCTAAATATAGTTACTTCACTTCTTCTATCAGAGCTATTAAGTATACCATTATCCTCAAGTTTAGGACATATTTCATAGAACCTTTGTCCTTTTGTCTCTTTGGGTCTTCACTTCATGCCATTCCTTCTTAAGTTCACTCTTCAGCAAACTTCTGAAGTCCTGTTTATTCTGAGGGATATTTATATCAACCTCCTTATTTTTAAGGCATTTTTTGCTGCTTTATCTGCCATTTCATTGCCCGGTATCTGGATGTGCGCTGAAATCCACATTCTTATTATATATATATACCTAATTGTACTATCTCCATAATTAAGAACAACATTTCATTGACTAAGTCATTCCTGCTTTCTGAGGATCCCTGTCTAATTACCGTTATGCCTGATAAAGAGTCAGATAGGATTGCCGCCGTAGTTGGGCATACATCCCTTATCCAGGGCAGTGCCCACAGCATGCCCATCAATTTGGCTGTCATAATGGCCACAAAATTTGATAGTCTCATAGATTTTTTAAATTCCAAATTCAGGGGTACAAAAGGACACTCTTCTCAACCCATGTTGTCATCACTAGATGCCATCAGTATAGATTTGGCAATACGGACCCCATTTGCCATGTATAAACTCATAAATCTTAATTGTCATATTTGACAGTCCTACTCTTCCCTTTCCCTGCCAAATCCAGAAGTGGACAGACAACCATCCGCCTATAGTTTGATGTCCCTTAACTAGAGATTTTAATTTCTCCCTGCCCTTCCTTTTCTTTTTGCCCACTTTTTGAATCTGTTGGCATGTGGGAGTTTGTGGGGCCCAGTTACTTCTTGTCTACTTAATTCCCAGCAGTCCTTGTGTGTTCATTTAGTACTCAGCTTCACTATTTCCAGTAACCTTCACCCAGAAGATTAAATTGAACAATTTCAACCTTAAATCTATAAGCATTTCTCCTGTTGCTACCTGCAGCACACACAATGGAATCATAATATTTGCACCGCATGCAATTCACAGAGCTTGCCCTTGGATCAGCTCTAATATTGTAAGTGTTGATTTAGAAGCTAAATTAAAATCTTGGCATTCATTATCTATAACTAGTCTTATTAGTGCCCCATACAGGACCAGCAACATGTTATTTTCTGCATCCCAATTGTTCCCAGCAATACTTTTAAACAGTTTCATCCTATCTTAACATTTAGTCTTGATATTACCCACATAACCATTCCAAGTTAGTTTGCTAATGAACATAACTGCTAATACTGTAAAATGTTGAACTACCTGTATTATTTAAGTACAGACATATAGGTTCCATTCTTCCCCAGTCTTCTTTTTTTGGGAAGATCATTCCTTTTGTGTTAGCAAGTGAGAACTTAAATCCTCAAGTATCTCCCCATTCTGAAATGCCCCGATAACCTCATTGGTTCTTTCCGCAGCTGTCTTCTACGTTTGGCCCAGGTAGCATGGTCATTTGCAAATATAGCAATACCTATTCCTGCCCATATACTCTCCAGGAGATCATCAATCAATCATAATATTAAACTGGGTTGGGCTGATAACACCCCTGTGGAGTGCCATTAGTAAGTTTATAAATATTTGACAAAGCTGCCCAGACCCTGACTTCTATGGTTCTCTCACTTAAGAAGTCTCTTATCCACCAGAACATGGTGGATTCTTCCTCTGATTCCATTTGTGACTAGACAATACAGCAAGCCTTCCCCCTGTGGCATGTCATATGCTTTGTCAATGTCCTAAAAGACAGCTATCATAAACACTTTGTTCCTCATGGTTTTTTTGTATTTTTGTTTCTAATCTTACAAATGATCAGCTGTGCAACTTCCTTTCCTGAAACCACTTTGTACACAGTTTATAATTTCATTTTTCCAAGTATGCTACTAATCTCTAATTTATCATTCTTTCCATAGTTTTGCCCACACACAAGGTGAGGGAAACAGCTCTATTTGCATCTGGCCTTGTGCGTAATTTGCCGAGTTTTCCTAGCAGTAGAAGAAAATAAGAATTGCCATACTGGGTCAGACCAATGGTCCATCTAGCCCAGTATCCTGTCTGTTCCATCCCTCGTTATGCAGTCCCAGCTCGTGGCAGTCACAGGTTTAGGGACACTCAGAGCAAGGGTTGCATCCCTGACCATCTTGACTAATAGCCATTGATGGGACTATCCCCTCAGGAATCTAATTCTTTTTACAATCCAGTTACATTTTTGCCCTTCACGATATCTCTTGGCAACAAGTTCCACAGGTTGACTGAAGTACAATCTGTTTTAAACCTACTGCCTATTCATTTCATTCAGTGATCACTTGCTTTTTGTGTTATGTGAAGGGATAAATAACACTTCCTTATTCACTTTCTTCACACCATTCATGATTTTAAAGACCTCTATCATACCACCCCTTAGCCATTCTTATCTGAACAGTCCCAGTCTTTTTAATCTCTCCTCATATGGAAACTGTTCCATACCCCTAATCTTTTTTGTTGCCCTTCTCTGTACATTTCCCAATTCGAATATATCTTTTTTGAGATGGGGTGACCAGAGCTGCCTGCGGTATTCAAGGTGTGGGAGTGCCATGGTTTTATAGAGTAGCATTATGATATTTTCTCTGTCATTACCCATCCCTGTCCAAATGGTTCCTAACATTCTGTTAGCTTTTTTGACTCCCATTGCACATTGAAGAAATGTTTTCAGAGAACTATCCACAATGACACTAAGATCTCATTCTTGAATGGTAACAGCTAATTTCAGCCTCATCATTTTATACATATAGTTGGGATTATGTTTTCCAGTGTGCTATAACCCCTGCTTGCTTCTATTCTGCCAGTAGTATTCCTTTTCTCCATATATTATATAATTCAATAAAACTCTGAAACTCCCTTCCAGTAGATGCTTAAGCATGGCATTATATATGCTATCTTTACCTGGGGCTGTATTTTTACTTTTGTCTATAGCTATTTTTAGTTCCTGTATGCTGACATTTTCATTCAGTACATCATCTTTATCTATTACTCATCCATGGAAGAGCTCACAATTTTCTTCAGCAAACATTCATTTTTGTTCACAAAACTCGTTTCTTCGATTTGTATCATTTTGGAACTCTTTTGGTAAAATGTCCAGCTTTCCTAAGTTAGAACTTTCAACTTTATCATTTTCCACAAGACCAGGTATAAAACTGTTTTTACTCTGGATCCCATTCATTCTTTTAACTTCTTCATATGCCTCTGAAAACTTGGAAACTTTGTTCATTTTCCTACAATACTTTCTTCAACTCTTTCTTTGCCTTTTTAATAATTCGTTGTGCCACTGTTTGACACCTTTTATAGTTCATTAAGTCCTTGCTATTCATTGTACTTTTTGCTTGTTTGTGTGCCTTCTTTCTTTAACTGCTGCTTTACAATCTTCATTCCACCAGGTAACTGGATTTCTGAGTCTTTGGCAATTCGACGTCTTACACTTCCTTTATTATATTATCATGAAATTCCTCTAGAGTATCACTTATACAACTGGTTCTTAGATATTCAGCCCAGTTACTATTCAAGAGTCCCCAGTGTGCTTTTCTAAGGCTTCAGGAAGGAAAGCCTTCTTGTGCCTTCACTTTCTGACCTTATACCAGCTCCACCTGCTCCTGCCTTGCTGGGGTCCATCCTCAACTAGTGCTTGCCTTTAAAGCCTCTCTCTCCCATAGGTGTGACCTATCTGAGCCACATTAATCCTTTCAGGCCCTTTGTGTGAAATCAGAACATCAGGTTGCATAGATTAGGTAACACCGAACCCAAATGCAACATGACAATGTTTATGTCATG